>NC_090196.1:20670523-20981023 GCF_024679245.1 Pseudorasbora parva | reverse complement strand
AATTCAAATGAAAATGTAAAGCATTAAAATACATATTAATTTAAATATTAATACAAATAAATAGTACCTCAATGACACTGATCTTATAGGAGGAAGTATGCAGTTATACTTAAAATGCTCTAGGTTTGGAACAGAGCAATATTGTACTTTGCCAAACCACTGTTATAACTTTCAATCAGCTTATACTCTGCCAAAAGACACATACCGACTTTCAATCAAATAGAAAAAAATACATTTTCTTGGAGCCACTCATTCCTTATTTAGGGAGTAATATCCCAACGCAATGCAATTGGGTAGAAAATAGCACTTCCTAGAGCACGTCTCCATTAAAAACCATGACCAAAACCATGACTTCCTCTGCTCTAAATTAGTTCCATTCCTCTTTTTCCTTAGGATGCTCTTTTTGGAACACATCTAGGAGTTGGCCAGAGTCTGTGTTTTGGTTTTTGTTGTGCAATGCACTGGAGCTTGAAGGAAGTGTTGAAAATCACTTGATGATCGAAGAGCTCCGCTACAGAGCCGTTGCCAGCTCTTCCATCATGATTCGGGGAGGAACCTCATGGATACGGATGCTTAAAGGAGCCCATTACGTATTAAAAAGTCAAGACTACCTCTAAACACTCACCCAATCATTATTTATTCCATTCTTGGTCAAATCTCAGTAGAATATTTTCAAGCAGTGATGAAACGAATTAGAAATGATGATGAATTCTTTTGATTCCATGTGACGGGGGGATGTGTTTTGAATCTCAACTACAAAACTTTCTTTTCTCACAATTCTCAAATGGAATTTAATTCATCAAAGTGACAAATTGCAAGCGAAGTCACTGAAGAGAAAGAGGTTTCCATAGAGTCGCCTGCATGTAAGCTATCAAGAAAATGGAACAAGTTAGCAAAACAAAATAGCTAACTGCTATTATGCTCTACTGAATTCAGCTGCATTAGGACATGTGTGTTGCGATGTTTTATCTCTGACTTGTGTGCCGTTGTCAGTTCTATAAGGAATTTCCTGAGGGGTAAAAATGCGATAATACAATGTTTGAATGCTCAAGTCATTTCCTCAAATGCATCACATGAGCTGTGAATGAATGAACCCTGCTAACACAACTTCCTGACAACTAAAGAAATCCAGAGGCAAGAGAAAGAAAACGCTGGCATATTTTTTAGAAACGATAAACCTGATGGCAGAGAGTGTGGAAGCTATTGCAAAAGTGGCAACAGCTGACCTTTCTAGAAGTCAACAGGTCGATCTGTGTGTGTTTTAACCCACAGATGTTTTCAACCAAATAAATTATCTGTCAAAAAAGCAGGTCTTGTTTTTCATACACGAACGTTCAAGCATTTAGGGGTGGGTACATTTTTATTATAATTTTTTTCCTGAAGAAAATGTATGCTTTAATTCAGGAATAATGCATTAAATTGATTACAGTGACAGTAAAGAAATGTATAATATTACAAAATATTTATATTTCAAATAAATTCTGTTCTTTTAAACTTGCAATTCATCAAAGAATCCTGAAAAAAGTATCATGGTTTCCACAAAAATAATAGGCAGCGAAATAATAATAATAATAATAATAATAATAATAATAATAATAATAATAATAATAATAATAATAATAATAATAATAATAATAATAATAATAATAATAATAATAATAATAAATGTTTCTTAAGCAGCAAATCAGCATATTGGTATTGTTTTCCTCACTCAAAACAAAGACATGAAGAAAGAAAAGATGTGACAAGTGGCTGCACACAACTATATTGAGCAATTTTTACAAATAACAATTTATTTATAGAACCAAAAGAAATTCAAGTAAAGCTGATAAAATTTCTTTGAGTAAATACGAACCATTTGAATTTGTCACTGTAACAAAATATTTATATGTACAGTTTACTTAATGTTATATGTAAGGTGAACACATTTATCAATTTAATTTACCTTTAAAACTTTTAAATAACAACAAGCTTATTTTTGGAAATAAAGAGCAAATATAACTCATTGGACAAACTCAATTTAATTGAGGGCAAGAATTCCATCAAATTAATTTGTGTACAAGTGCCCACAGCCTAAACAAAGGCCCCACTCTTCTGCATAATGGTAACCACAAAATTACAGAAACTCCTCAATGGCCAACATAACTGAATATTAAACACTAACAAAAAACGAACAACAACTTTCTCTTATGAAAAACACACAAAATAACACTTTAATCCCTAAATGTACTCTCCTAACGCAGTCCCTTGAAAGCATGCTGGGAACTACAGATCCACTGGCCATTTGTTATGTCAGTACAAATATTTAATATAGTTTTGACACAAATGAATTAAGTAAACATCAGTTTTAAATATATTAGGTTGATTGAACACAATTAAATTAAGTTGAGACAAAATTAGATATGTTTAAGTAAAGTGGACACAATTTAAATGTCATATCTATGAAGGGCCTGAATATTTTTTTTGAGCGTGACGCATCATGTGACTCTAAAGATTAAATTCAGCTTTGCCATCACAAGAACACATTTTTAAATATGTCAAATTTATTTGATTATGTTTTAATATAAGTACAGCTTTATATGTATTTTGATCAAATAAATACAGCCTTATTAGCAAAAATATTTGTAAAAATTATACTGACCACAAACTTTTGAACGATACTGTAAATAATCATAACAGTAACTGTAAATAATTCAATCTAAACCTGTGTAAATGTATGCCGCATTAAAGAAATCATGAAACGCATCTTTATATTTAGCCTATATTTCATTGACATTACTTATTATAAAAATGTACAAAATGAATAACGTTTTGTAATGAATAACACATTACTTTTAGAAGTAACATTCCCCAAAACTGTTATTCAATATGGAATTAGTCACAGTTAGTAGAAACAGTTTGAAAATGACACATCATTTAAAGTATGAGTGATGAAAGAGGTTTTCTGCTCTATTCGTTCAGAACCAGTGACTTTTCTCTTCAAAGTTTCCTCTTCAAGTTAACACCATGAATCTGAAACAGACTTCGGTGTAATTCAGCTGAGATCTAGGACTGACCCTGTGCTAAATCTGGACAACTGTTTGTTAAATGACAAAATGTGAAGGTGACAGGTTAATTCAATACATTTGTGCGATAAGAATAAAGATTACCGCTTTGAATCAAACAAGAGGTGTCAATCCCTGAAATACCTAAAAATAACCATTCAGGTTTGGAAAACAAACACGGTAATCATGTATGGTTAAGATCATACAGTCAGGGTGAAAGGTACTGGACAGATCTGAGGCCAAAAATAGTACTTTCATATTAATGGCAATGAGTGTCAAGCCCTAAAACGCAGAATCTTCCGTATGTCATTTTTTCCCATCAGTTTAAAAGCTGTCATATTTGCCCTTTGCCCTGGGGTTACTGATTTGCAGTTTGCCTGGCAAGCACTACAAACAGCCAGCCGCCTCCATGACCTCTGATCCCAGAAGGGTGGGTCAGTTTGTTTTATATTAAAACAGAAAATGGGAGAGGGAAGTGATGGTTTTCATAGCTCATGTACTGCCAACACACAGAACCCCTCAACACTGCTTTCTGTCAGAACACACATCAACAGGTTTAAATTGCATCAGAACTACAACAATACCATCAATGTGTTTGACTACCCAGAGGAAACATGTCATTGATCAGAGTTTGCATTTTCATAGCTCAGAGACTTAAAGGGATAGTTCACAGAAAATGAAAAATTAAAATAATTTACTCATCGTCTCATTCCAAACTTGAAGGCTTTCTTTCTTCTGTGGAACATAAAAGAAGATATTTTGAAAAATGTCTACATACAATGAAAGTCAATGGGGTCCAAACAATATTCTCTCACTGATATTAATTACAAGGACAAAAACATTCAAAATATATCCATTTGTATTCCACAGAATAAATCATGAAGGTTTTTAGTGAACTAACCCTTTTAATTGAGTTTTCAATGGTTTAAGTATCAATTTTGTCATAGATGTTTCTTGTAAACATAAAAGAAACAACTGTTGACATATGATAAGGAGTATACTGCTATTTAAAAGCTCAGTCTTTATTCTCATTTGATGTGAAATGATTGTGTTTTCAAATTCATACATTTATATTAAAATCTATCTTGGTCAATCTAAAACATTATCAAAATCTTTTCTGAATCTCTAGTGAATGTACATGTGAGATTACAAGAAAAATTCAGAGAAGTCTCCAGAGCAACAGAAAGATGGAAAAATAGACAGAAAGAAAGACAGAGCAGTACAACAGCTGATAGAACGACAGATAGAACTATAGACAGATTGCTCAATCAACAGATAGAGAGAGAGAGAGAGAGAGAGAGAGAGAGAGAGAGAGAGAGAGAGAGAGAGAGAGAGAAACAGATAGACAGATAGCTGTATCGATAGATAGATAGATAGATAGATAGAGAGAGAGAGAGAGAGAGAGAGAGAGAGAGAGAGAGAGAGAGAAACAGATAGACAGATAGCTGTATCGATAGATAGATAGATAGATAGATAGATAGATAGATAGATAGATAGATAGATAGATAGATAGATAGACAGACAGACAGACAGACAGACAGACAGACAGACAGACAGACAGACAGACAGAGAGAGAGAGAGAGAGAGAGAGAGAGAGAGAGAGAGAGAGAGAGAGAGAGAGAGAGAGAGAGAGAGAGAGAGAGAGAGAGAGAGAGAACGGCAGATAGAACTATGGACAGATTGATTGATCAATAGAGACAGACAGACAGACAGACAGACAGACAGACAGACAGACAGACAGACAGACAGACAGACAGATAGATAGATAGATAGATAGATAGATAGATAGATAGATAGATAGATAGATAGATAGATAGATAGATAGATAGATAGATAGATAGATAGATAGATAGACAGACAGACAGACAGACAGACAGACAGACAGACAGACAGACAGACAGACAGACAGACAGACAGACAGACAGACAGACAGACAGACAGACAGACAGACAGACAGACAGACAGACAGACAGATAGATAGATAGATAGATAGATAGATAGATAGATAGATAGATAGATAGATAGATAGATAGATAGATAGATAGATAGATAGATAGATAGATAGATAGATTTATCAAGTAAAGGTATCAAAAATATGTACATAATAAAGTCAGAAACACTACAGTACGACGGCGTAACCTCATATACTGTAAATGGGAAAGTCTCTTGGCCATTATCAGTGTGTCGACTTGACTTGGACGAGGACATTAGACTTTAGTCTGGACGAACCATATGACAATCTGACTATAACTGTGGGTGGGATTCTGATGCAGATGTTGTCTGTATCTAGGTTTCCACCCGGCAACCGGATAAATCATAAACACCCTGAACTATCATCAAGAAAATCCGCCAGCTGATCTGAGGAGCGATTAAATGGCACGCCGCACAGCTTGACACCACAGGGTTCATCAAGTCCATTTCTGAAACGGATAAAACCCTCGAATCAAAAAAGAAATCCAGACCGCACAGACAACTCCCCTTTTGTTGCGAAGCAGACGTGTAATCAGTTTTCTTTGGCGGACGTTAAATAAAGTCATAAAGTGGTACTAATGTTTTAATTTAGCACCATGTGTCTGCTGTGTGATGCTCATCCCTGCGTCCCGCTGACCCTCATCTTCACAGACCAACAGTTGCTATATGGCTGGACCGGAGAGACCAAATAAAATGGAAGGGATGGAAGAAGAAATGGAAAAAATGAGGGGAAGGAGGGGTGGGAGACAGGGCAGGTGGCAAAAGCAAAGATGTTAACAAGAAAAGAGGACGATATTCTGCCTTAAATGATAGTTTCTCTTTTTTAAACTCGCCGCACTGTTCAACTAAGTACCCTAAAGAACAAGAATGAAGCAAAGGAGTGAGAGTGAAAGATTAAATGAGAGAGAATCAGCCCATCTGAGGCAATGCTGGACTCAACAAGTTAGCGATTACTGATTAGCCAGTTCAGTCCTGCGGGGAGGCTTGTCTGTCCTTGGCTTGGGAAAACAACATGAAAGGATGCCGGCTGTTTTGTGCGGGTGACTTGAAAGCGCAGTGACTATCAGAGACATTAGCCTTATCAATGGCTGGTGCTTTAGAGCTGAGCTATATGAAGCAACAAGGGCACGTCTCCACCGAGGAGATAACTAACACATACCTCCGGCCCTATTTGCATGCACCCGGGTAACAGGAGGGATGGGACAAAGAGGGAGGTGGTTCAAAATAATTATTTAATGAGAATTTGAATTTGGAAAAATCAGCCAAAACTAGGCACTGGTGCCAGACGTACCCCAAATGCCCATTTTGGTGGCATGGCCAGGGAGGTTGGCACGCAACTGGCACAGCCATGGCTTCCAGATCCATAACATCTGCTGGGCCGAGCTGTCCTTGGGTGGGACGGATAAAGAGAATTGCAACTTTTAAGGTCAATAAGTGCGAACTAAACTTGGGGCGAGGTGGGCTATTAAAATGTTGTTATTACCGACAATTACTTTTAAAGATCCTTAAAATAAACTCTCCCCTGTCATAAAGTTATTGTTTTTTATGATGGCTGATTATGTAAAGTTTTAAAGGGTAAGTTCAATCACAAAATTGTATTCATTCATTATTTATACAATGATTAACCTGAATGGCGCAAAAGGGAACTGTAACTCAAATACTAATGGTCCTTTCGCAATCATTACCATAGATTTTGTGTATAAATTTGTATAGGGTCGCTACTCGCTAACAACCCAAGATGTGTAACAGCGCAAGTATATTTTTTCTGCACAACAATAATTGAATGTTTGATGATTTAAGTGCAATTGACCTTTATTTCACAAGGTGACAATGTCTAGAAGTGACATTTCACTCATAGTTACTGCAGGCAGAAGCAAAAGAATAGAAGAATCATCAGAAAAACGTAAAATGGCTCAGCGATTTACTTCAGAGCAACGCTATCAAATATCAGTCACTGTCACTTGATGGGGGGATCTGGTGAAGAAGCTGTCAGCGATCAAAATATTGATTTTGGAGATGATGAAAATTATAGTTTTGAGAATGTTTGAGATTGCGATGCTGAACGTTCCGGGAAATGAGCGTTGACGGGGACAGTGTTGCGCTAGTGCAGAGCTCCAAGCTCCAAAAGGTAACAAAATATGCTTTATTTTATTCTTCTGTAATTGTTACTCTAATATCAGGAGAGTTTTATATCGATCAATCTGTTAGATATGGATCCGGGTCGCTAAAGACCCGAATATGTAATAACGATTGGCAATCTAACTTTAAAAAAACGAATGAGGAGGAGGGTAGCGAAAGACGTCCCGAGTCAGTAAAGACCCGATGTATGCGTTTAAGGATTAAAGGGATACTCCACCGCGTTTTCATATTAAACTGTGTTATTCCTGTCACGCCTGAAAAATCCTCCCTCACATCTCCCCCTCCCGCTCTCATTTCTGTTAATAGGGGGGAGGGGGAGATGTGAGGGAGGATTTTTCAGCCGTGACTTTTTACTGCACCAAGTCGAAGTACTCTCAGAAGTTTTATTCCGCCATACATTATAGTTCCATTTTAACCTGCTAAGAAAAGCACCACGTTTTATTTTGCGTCACCATACTTGATCGTTCAACTATTCGTGGAGGTGTTTGGTCGCTTCTAACTTGATCTCTGTTTGGTACCTAATGAATGAACTGGGCTTAGTGGGCTAAGCGAAATGCTATCAGATCGTCACGGCGCATCAGAGCGATTAAGTGCACGCACTGAGACGAGAGAGGTATGTATCAACTCGTTTTAGTTAAGGGAATAACATAGTTTAATATGAAAAAGCAGTGGAGTATCCCTTTAAACAGCAGTGAATTATCAGAGGATTTTGGTCACTAACACCTTAACTCACCTGTGCACACTGACTCACACACAAGAAGCTTTCATAAAACATTAGGCTGACTCCCAGTGGATGACTGCAGTTTGTACAAACATCTAGGGCAAAGTGCATCCTCTCTGTGTCCTACTACTCTTGGCCCTTTCGTACTTTTCCACAGGCTCAGCTGAAAGTCTGACGCACCTTCAGAAGGACAAAGGTTTCCCACAAGAAAAAAAAACACACCGGGCATTTACAGTGTCACCCTCTCTTTCATTGTGCCTTGTTACATAATGCTAAACTAATCAATCTTAGGTCTGACTCCTGAAAAGCAAATACCCTGGGATTGACTGACATATTTTTTGCCTATGGCACAAAAACAGCGCTACTTAGAAATAAAATAAACACTCTTGCGAGAACTTCAATCCTTCTTGTGTGAACTTTCACCTCCACTAGTCCAATTAATGCTCTGGAATACTCGCTCGGAGCAATTTCGTTAGTCACCGCAAGGTTATACACAGTTCACAAACCTTAAATCTCGCTCTGAAGTGGAGCGTCTGAATTGCATTGTGGGATATGCTTCTGTGTGGTGGTACAGTAAGAGTTACCAGTCTCTGAAAATATATAATACTCATAGCAGGAAAATGTATTAGTTCAAAGTCCTCAGCCACAGCGAGGGAAAACCTCATCCCTGCATTTGTCCCTGTCAACAACACAAAGGGAACCACATTTTAACTTGTGATAGTGAGAAAGCGAGCGTTCTGTCAGGTCTTATTTGTTCAAGACGCGCACGCTTCGTGTGCTTCGCGAGCATTGGCCGCACGTTAAATGGTTGCAAATGGAGCCCACATCAACTGCCATAGTCACATATGACTCTCATGCACCCCCATCAATAGGCTATAGAGGGGCCGGTCAATTAGTAACTAGCAAAGAAAATAAATTGTGGCTTGTGAAGGCTTCCCAGCAGGACAACTTTAACAGATTAATATAGCAAATGGATCTAAACTCAACAAATTGGCCATTCTCTAACTGGCGATAATAATCTGACTTTATTTAAACTGCTAAGTGGTGGACTGTTTGTAGAAGTTTGGTATTAAAGATTATATTTTAAGGCAGATGAAGTCTTGAATCAATTATACTGCTCTGAAAATTCATGTATCGATCCATGACTTTCAGACATACTATGTTCCCTGCCCAAAGATGAGATCATTTCAATAATAGGTAATGAACATAATAATTAAGTATTATATAATATAATAAATCAACAAATAAAACAATTCTTGGAAAAGGTGTTTACACAGATGATTTTTAAAAGTGCCGTGAATGCAAATCCAATAATGTCCTTAACTATTAGGGTTGGGGACACAAATATCACGATTTGATTCGATTTCCATTCACAAGCTTGCGATTCAATTAAGATACATTTTCATTCAATTAAGATTATTGTGGATATATATCAGGTACAGTACATGGCAAATCTTCTTGGAACTATGGTAGTCAGTTAGTTCACGTAGCTCCGTGTTTCTGCTTCTCTTGATCCGTCACGCCGCATTAAGTATTTATTTTTTAAATTTCATAATAAAATGAATCATTTGAAATCTGAGACTTTGTTATATATCAAAAGTAACTAAGCACAAAGATTGTGTTTTTTTTTGTTTTGTTTTTTTTGGATGGGAGGGGCTCTACAAAGTTCCGTTCATTCACCAACTGAAAACAGGATGACTAATCGATTCTTGGGATTTAAGAATCCATATCAGTTCATAAAAATCGATAAAAATTGAGAAATCTATATTTTTTACCTAGCCCTATTAACTATAGCCTATAGTTAACAACAACATTTGTTAATATTTACAAAATACCACTGATAAAAAAAACCTTTAACTATGCATTGTCATATAAACAACCAGTCTGTAATTGCACTGATTGAACATCAGAATTCAGAATTCATAGAAAGCTGTGTAAGTTTGATTCACTAAAAAGAACCGGCTCAATAGAGTTATTTATTCTGGAATCGGACTACATTATTGTAAGCACTGTTAACAGGCTACACTGATCATGCAGTGTTTTTGATTTAATAATATTTAATTTTAAAAAAACAATCATTACAGTCCTTTATTTTGGAAACAGACTACAATGATCACACAGTATGTTTTTGATTCACAAAATCAAAAGTCATTTGTTGGGTTATTTATGCCCTCTGTTTCGTCCTGTAGATTCAGTAGCGTTGTTGTGCTGCCACTGAATCGTGTAAAACTCAAAGTAAGAAAGGCGAACAAGTTGATACGCATTACAAGTAATCTCCACGTCGGAGAAGTTTCGCTTCTTTGCCGTCTTCTGTTTGTCCATGGCGTAAAATGAGGCGGAGACTTGAATATATAGGGGCGTGTTATTATAATGACGATCGGTTTCAGCCGCCACATTTATCAAGGGCAAGTATTGCGTACACCTGGATTGCAGAGGTACGCACAGCTTCATAAATCAGGCGATGAGAGGAGTGTAAGCATAATCTTACGCCAACATATACACCAGTTTCTACGCAAGATTGATAAATGAGGGCCAATGTGTGTTCAGTCTGGCGCGTTTTCAGTTCAAGCCTTTGGAAGCTTAAGTTTCATAGAAATTAATTTGAGAAGTTAAAACACTTACATTGCTCAGCATAGCTCCGTTTATATGAATGGCTGCAGCTGCGAACTGAGCTGTGAGTGCGATCTCCCATCCCCCATGCGCGGGTTGAAAACGTGGAAATAGGTCCCTCTGCTGGCTGTAGTCTTAAGCCTTTGGTCAAGAATTTTTCCAGAAATAAAATGCATACATCTCTTGTCTCAGGGGGATATGAGGGGGGGGGGGGGGGGGGGGGGGGGGGAGAGAACAATCATTTGAATATACTCCAGGGTTTCTACTGATAGAAAGCCATATGCTAATCGCTGAAGCAACCCTTTAAATTGTGAGTAAATACAGAGGCATTGTGTGTGAACACAATGTTTGCAGTTCTGAATGTAAGCATTCATTTACTCATCTCACTTGCTGAAAAAGAGTCAGTATTCCTTAAAATGAATAAAAACAGAGAAATGCAAAATCAGAATACTACGCAAATCTCCAATAGTAAAATACTACTAATCATTTTATGCATCTAATCTCAATTTATTGACCAATGTACTTGCTGGTGACCTTCGATGATTAAGTTAAACCAAAAGAAAAAATTACTTTAGATTAATAACTTTCTTTTCCTGCATCCTATTCTTTTACGATTCAGAACGGCAGCACAGCTGAATAGTTTGTTTGAGCAGTGCCCTCTACTGTACACGTGTGAATTTGCATTTCTTTATGCCTTAATTATTTCAATTTTGATGTGAAAGCTTCTTTAAATTTGCTCAAAAATAATACTTTTTGGTTATAAAAAAAACAAGCCCACCCCAGGTGAAAAATGTAAAGCGAAAGTAACGTAACGCATTACTTTTCTTAAAAAGTAACTAGCGGAATTCGTTTTAAGGGAGTAACGCAATATTATAACATTGAGGTGTACACACAAAATAATATACTATGTCCGCACCTAACAGCAAAGCATGTGATTGACGTTTCTGAGGACTATTAACCTGAACTCACAGGCTTCACTAGTCCAGTTCCTGACAGGATGTAATGTGATACAGAGCTATTTCAGCCATGGGAGAAGCCTTCAAAGGTGGTTTGCTCTGGCATCAACCAGTCATTTGGCTGCCTTTGTCACTTTATGAACAGAAACAGCTAATTTTATTTGCCACGTGAAAACTGTTAATATGTTGCTGAGAAATTTGTTTTAAGATTTTCTCCTTAATGCAAAACAGACACTCCGCTGCACTGTCTATTTTGCTTAGCTTTCCTACGGCATTCCTGCAAAATAGCAAAAAAGTCTTTTACTTCAAAATGTCACATTTAATTAAATGTGTTATCTGCATTTTTTGCCATTATTTGTGAACTAGCAATTTTATTAACTAGCAATTTCTGAGTGAAAAAAATGTCTACACCATTTTTTCAGCATAGCTATTTTTAACATGAATTGTAGCCTACTGAAAGCACTGTAAACCCGAAAAAGTTACAAGAATTTTAAAAAATAGGCAATCGATTGCCTCAAATTTTTTATTAAGTTGTATTTAATTTATGTTTTTAAGTTATGCTCACTTAATCACAAAAAAGTTCAATTTAATCAAAAAATATTAGTTAAAATTACTCAAAAGGAAGACCATGTTACACCAGCTTGAAACAATTAAGTTAGTAGAACTTTTTCTAAAACTTTGAGTATACACTACTTAATCTATTTAATTAATTTGAACGTTCGGGTTTACAGTGAGGGTGTTAATTTTTTAATAGTTTTTTTAAAATAATTAATAAACACTAAATTCACTAAAACACTTGACAAGAGTTTTACCACATTTGAAATGAGGTGTCAACAAAAAGCACAGCAGGCCCAACATGTGCATCAAATATTTGCGTCTTTTAAATATCATATTTTGGTTTAAAATTCCCTCATGCTTCTATATCTGCACTGTGCATGTTTTTAGCTCATCCTATTTCCCATAGACCTGTAATTTGAAGGTACTTAAAATGCAGCCGCTACAAAGCAGATCGGCACTGTGGTTCACTGAAGCTTCAGATCCACTAGGAGACGAAGCAGCATGGGAAGACAACAAGAGCCATAAGCTCCAAATTATTGTAATTATCATATGCTTCGGGAATTTCCTGCACCAGATAATGGGGTATACGAATGTCATATGTAAAGTGTTATGAATGTGGAATTGTTTCTTATAGTCTCTGATGGCAAGACAGAGAACTCTGTGCTCCAGAACTCTGAGCTGTAGTTAAATTCACACATGTCCTGGTGTGCTAACTATAGGAATGGTGGTCATCGAAGGATTACAAAGCTGAGAGACTTCAAACGCCCTTTAAAAGGAAAAAAAATCTAATATGACTGCTACCATTCAAGGGCAGATGCTGAAGCTACTGTACAACTTTCCAAATCCAAACTCTAAAAATGTTTTAACTTACTCTTGCTAGGGAATTGTTGAGAGTGATATAATGGCATAGCTAAATTTTTAAATTTTAAACGTGCTGCGTAACATGAGAATGAACCTCATTGGTTCTTGCTGAAGTTCAAACGTGCTGCGTAACAGAAGAATGAACTTCATTGGTTCTTGCAGAAGCTCAAACGTGCTGCGTAACAGAAGAATGAACTTCATTGGTTCTTGCAGAAGCTCAAACGTGCTGCGTAACAGAAGAATGAACCTCATTGGTTCTTGCAGAAGCTCAAACGTGCTGCGTAACAGAAGAATGAACTTCATTGGTTCTTGCAGAAGCTCAAACGTGCTGCGTAACAGAAGAATGAACCTCATTGGTTCTTGCAGAAGCTCAAACGTGCTGCGTAACAGAAGAATGAACCTCATTGGTTCTTGCAGAAGCTCAAATGTACTGTATAACACGAGAATGAACCTCATTGGTTCTTGCAGAAGCTCAAATGTACTGTATAACACGAGAATGAACCTCATTGGTTCTTGCAGAAGCTCAAACGTGCTTTGTAACAGAAGAATGAACCTCATTGGTTCTTGCAGAAGCTCAAATGTACGCGAGAATGAACCTCATTGGTTCTTACGCATCAAGATATCACTCTTGAGCTTCCGTTTACCACAACTTATGTGTGCGTTGATGAATGTTTATATGTGAATAAAAGCCTAAATTCAATCAGTCAGAAAATTTGGACAAAACTTCTATTCAAATGGACGAGTTTTAGGATTTCTTTAGCGTTTTGAAGCGTCAGTTGCATAGCTGTCTATGGAGAGACAGAAATCATTCAGATTTCATGAAAAATATCTTCATTTGAGTTCTGAAGATAAATGAAAGTCTTGAATGAATGACATGAGGGTAAGTAACTATTGACACAAATTACATTTTTGTCTAAACTAACCCTAAGATATAAAACATGATTATAATCTGTTTATGCAACTACTAACTTTATATATCAATTTAATTACTTCGAATAGGCAATAAATAAATATATATAAAAATATAATTCCAATAAATTCTCAATTTATTTCAATAAACTCAATTCTCAATAAACCCAATTTAATGTTAATTTTTAACAATAATAATAATAATTATTATTATTATTATTATTGTTGTAAATAATAAAGAAATATATACTCCATCGAATTAAATACTCAAATTAAAAACATAAATATTAGTAAAATATTTAAATGTATTATTTAATAATTAAACAAATAATGAAATCTGACCTTACACGCATTCTGGGGTGATTATGTAATTGATTTGATTAAATTAAACATTTGAAAACACAGCAACAAATGGCATCGGCATGGGCCAACTTGTGGGCAATGGCCCTTGTAGGCCAACTAATAAGCGAATAAACTAATCCAACCAAAGATCAATGCTTAAAACGAAATTTTGTTGTGTAGGGTTAATTTCTTAGCGTATGAGAAACAAAATGGTTCTATACAGTCTGTTTTAAGAGCTATATGGATCTTTACACAGCAAAGGCTATGAACTATGCAAACATTCAAGATGCCTAGATTGGCCGATGAGGAATGAAGCGAAGGCAGTGTTTTACATTACAGGAGTCCTTGGAGGTAACTAAATATGTCTGCATTTATGCAGGAAGCATGAAAAGAAAACAGCAGCAATGCTTGCATACAATCCACAATTTTCAAAATGTCAACCCACACATGAAAATACTTTTCAACACGCATGACGTCAGATTATAAACGCAGACTTTCTGGCCTATAAGCAGCACCAGTCCCCCCTCCATGGCTCCGACAAGCACCCTGAAGTAGGTGAAGATCAAACACCCAGCCTGGGGTAAATTATATCAGATTCCACTTTGTTACGAAGGCCTGCGTTCGCTTTCCGACATTTACAGTCGGGGCCGACCCTCACGGAGGCCCCTCGATCTCTTTCCCTCTAAATCCCGACAGCCGCTTACGCTTGAGACAGGAGGGGGGGAGGAAGGAAGAAAGAAAACGCAGACCATCTGACTTCCATTGCTCAGCTCGGCGTGTGTGTTCCGTTTAGCCACTGGTATTTGGATGAGGCGTACGGCGCAGTTACCAGAGCCCTGCTCCGAAACGTGTATGATGTCATTGAGGTTCCATCATTACAGGCTGCAGATGAAGCTGCTCTGGATGGGCCGGGTCAGTTCCCACGCTTGTTTGGCAGAGATCAACTGCTGCAGCCATAATGTGAAGACGCTTCTGGACAAGATTAAAAATGGAAGTGAAAAGAAAAAATCAGAAAGAGTGAGGATCTCCCTCGTAAGACTTCCTTTTTTGTTGTGCTCCCTCCTCGCTCGTTCTGAATGGCTCTCATGTTGCATTCCATATCAGTGAGTCTACCCGAGAGGCCCCACTTGCGGGAGTCTCTTGTTCGATAAAGCCAAAGAAGTACAATAAAATAGAGTACAATGGAATAATTCCTCATTTTAAAGTATTAATGTTGATGGCATTTCAACTTTTTGTCCTCAAGGCAGGTGTCTTCTTCGGCTGTGTTTTATGCAAAAACCTCAATATCAAACCAGCACTTCCTGTAGTTTCTATACTGCTCAACTGGTGAAGCATTGCTCTAATAACATTAAAATCTTTCTTTACATCCAAATCCGTTTGCTTACATAGTATATAGTATGGGAAAAGCAGTCAAATAATCAGTATGTTGTATGAAGTATTCATAGTAACAAAGAATACCCGTATCGTAAATGGCAGGGAACAGCTGTATCACCAATGCCAACATGGTGGAATTTCCGACTTGAGAATACCTTTTTAAATATATTCATTTAGCAGATGTTTAGTTGCACTTTAGTTTACAGTATGTGCTGTTGCGTGTACTTACCTAATAAACTGCTCTGTAATATAAGGTAACTATATGGGTTAAGATTATGTTTAGGAGTAGGTTCAGGGTTACTACCTAGTTATTACCCAGTTATTGTAATTACTATAATAAGTAAGCCCACATAGTATGTACATGGGGAACAAGACTTTAAAATAAAGTGCTACCGATGTTATCACAAAAGTCATAAAACTGCCATTTTAACTAGAAAAGCAAAGTTTGTTGAGGAAAAAAAAACAGTTGTACAGTTTAAAAAGCCTAGAAGGTAGAATGGCAGAATGAAGGGATGATAGATTGATTGATAGAGTGATTGAATTATAACAATCAATAGAACATTTGACAGAATGAAAACGATAAATAGAACAATAATGAGATAGAATGATAACGATCGATAAAACGTTAACATTAGATAGATAGATAGATAGATAGATAGATAGATAGATAGATAGATAGATAGATAGATAGATAGATAGATAGATAGATAGATAGATAGATAGATAGATAGATAGATAGATAGATAGATAGATAGATAGATAGATAGATAGATAGATAGATAATGAGCAATAGAACAACAACGACTGATAGAAGGATAACACGCAATAAAAACATTTAATAGAACAATAGATAGAGCAATAGAACGATAGATAGAACAATAGACAGACAGACAGACAGACAGACAGACAGACAGACAGACAGACAGACAGACAGACAGATAGATAGATAGATAGATAGATAGATAGATAGATAGATAGATAGATAGATAGATAGATAGATAGATAGATAGATAGATAGATAGATAGATAGATAGATAGATAGATAGATAGATAGATAGATAGATAGATAGATAGATAGATAGATAGATAGATAGATAGATAGATAGATAGATAGATAGATAGATAGATAGATAGATAGATAGATAGATAGATCTGGCATCTCCGCTCTGGCAGAAGCAGACACTAGGGTGAGGGTGCAGCACTAGCACTGGTTGCGTAGGGGGTGGCAGACAGACAGGGGCCTACCAAACAGCTTGCGACCATAACCCACAGTGGCTGGAGAACAATGAATGTAATTATTGAAAAGAACACGGTCCAACTCTGAGAGTCCCTCCCCATCAAGTCTGTTTACTCGCGAGGGGGTTCGTGGCAGGGCACTGACCTCCCTAACGCCAGCGGTCCTTTAGAAGCGGCCGGTTGTCATGGTTTTCCTCCATCATGGATGACAAGTGTCCAGCTGGAAGGGCTTTCTGGGCCATTGATTACTCGACTGTATTCTGCAGATCTGCCCAAGCAAGTCAGAACAGCGGGACGAGGTGGGCGCGACGTTAAAATAAACCCTAGAGTGTGACGGATAGGTTTTCTGAAGGTTACAATACTGAGGTAATATGGAAAGATTCTCCAGGGTTTGAACAATAATAAGTGGTGAATCACTGCTTTCATGGACCATTAGGACGGAATTCCTTTTTTACTGCTTTTTTGGCTGCTGAGAACCCCAGACAACCGCTTGGGAGGGTGTCAGCGGGCCGCTTTTGCAGGTAGGCGGGGATAGAGGCGCATTACCTGTGTAGCTAAAGCTCTTGCTTGCAGGTGGCGTGACGCTTCTGGGAAAGAAACTGCTATGGATTCCAGCTAAAGAAACAGCTCCAGTTCAGTGCCATATCTCGCATGGTAGTCATATTCAAAGGGCAAAGGGGGGCCGTTTCCACAGCTGATACCCAGTACAGTACTCTTTTTCTGCAGATGAATAGACCTTGAAGTGTGTGGAAGAGTGTCGCTACTAACAACAAATAATAGGCAGCTTATGTGAGAGCGCCTGTGTCAAGTGCCACACAAGAGTCGAATCGGCAACCGGGGCGCCTGCTGCACTTTTCCACCAGTGAAATCACATTTATTTGAGAGACTCGCTCGGTGTGTGTGCAGCAGGGGCACAGTGTGGGTGTACAGAAGCACAGAGCTCTTCTGTATTGTGTTGCGCAAAATAAGGTGGAGCGGGAGGAGGCGGGGTGTGTGGTACGGGCTTGATGTAGGGGGTGTGAGCGGTGCCAGAGCGCTCAAAAACTGCAGGGAACTCCCTCCAGATCCCAGCTGCCCAGGTCTGGCTGCAAGCTGCAAGCAAGTGCCAGGCTTCGTTCGGCCTTCCTGGAGGAATTCCAGCCTGCATTGGAGGAGGAGGAGGCCGAGAAAATGCCAAAAATAATGTCTGGGCCTATATAAAGTTAATCCCATGGGTCAGACAATGCTGAGTCATAAAGAAAGGAAACACTCAGGGAAGTTTTTATAGAGGACCCGATTTCATTGCCTTCAAGAGAAACAAAGATCTTATTACAATGCATAATCTGCTATACCTGCTATTTTTCCAAATTAAGTCAGAATGGAAGGAAACTCCTACAGGTCTAGGGCATCAGCACGACATGTTCTCAAAATCAACTCTTGAACGTTTCATAGGGGGATTTTTCAAACACCATTCATCAAAGAATCCTGAAAAAAAATGATCACGGGCTTCATTCCACAAAAATATTAAGCAGCACTTACAACTGTTTTCAACATTGATAAGGAATGTTTCTTAAGCACCAAATCAGCCAATAGAATGGTTTCTGTCGGATCGTGTGACACTGAAGACTGGAGTAATGATGATAAATTACATCATAAATAATATTAAAATAAATAATTGTAGTAATATTTCACAATATTACTGTTGCTTTTTTAATGGTAAAAGTTTGAGGTCGGGACTATTGTTGTCAAAAGTACCGACCGCGATACCAAATCGGTACTAAAATTTTACAAATTGTGACGCTTTGAGTGCTGTTGAGCGAAATCATAAACACCTCTGATTGGTCGGTTTGCTCACGCGCTCATCGGATGTGCCTGTGATTGGCTGCTACAATCAGCGCTTCACAAACATGTTGTAAAAATACATCAATGACGCTTTTCTCAGAGCGCTTGCACAGCTTTTGAATGCAGGTTTCTATCAGCCTACCGGTCCGCTGGTTGACCCCTGCTTGTGCTTTCAAATGCTCCTGCTCCCGCTTTCAAACACTTCTGTGTTCTTTCAAACCGCTGCCGTGTGTTGATCATTGTAGCCAATCACAGGCACATCCGATGAGCGCGTGAGCACACTGACCAGTCAGAAGTGTTCACGATAACAGCTCGACAGCGCTCAAAGCGTCACATTTTTAGCATTTCAGTACCGATGTGGTATCGCAGTCGGTACTTTTGACAACACTAGTCGGGACGATTTGTTATGTTTTTGAAGTAAGTCATTATAAAATAAGTATTGGATACTGAAATTTGTGCTTTAAGTTTGTGATAAGCACATAAAAATAATACTTTTTTAATTTGCGTAATAATAAAGAAGCTGTCCTAGTCTCACTGTGTTGTGCTCGGAAAACATCACCAAAAAAAGAAAGGAGAAAAAAAAAAAAAAAAGATTTAATAATAAATGTATATCATGTATAGGTATCAGCAAGTACCAAGAAAAAAAATGTCGGTGCTCGTAAACGCTCCTTAAGAAATGGTAAAAGGGAAAACAATGGTAAAAACAATAATATTCCTCAATAAACAATAATAATCGTTTAGTTTTTGTTTGACTACTCAAGCATCCTGACACTATACAGGTCCATATTAAAATGGTACAACTGAATCAGGGATTCTGGCTTTTCTACAACAGAGTAAAGTTTATCTGGAACCCTTTAATACATTATTTGTCTAACAATCATGGGATTGAGTTTATTTTGCAGATAATTATGGCTTTTGTTGAGCTGATGGTCAGGATAAGCGTGGTTCCGAGTCATTAACTTGTGCGCTTGTTCTGGCAGCGGCTGTACTCGTTTGGTGGAGCATACGTCAAAAACGGTGATAGTGCACAGTAAACTAAAACACAAAGGGATTCCGCACAGTGGCCCAGTCCGGCCACAGATGGGTGTTTCACTTTGGACTAAGCCGCATTACAGCAATGCACACTTGAAGATCTCGTTCAGTACAGAGATGCCACACAGAACAGAGAAGCCACATAGAACGTTTACAAATATTTAAGTCAAAAAATGTAAACACTTTACAATAAAGATAAAGGGATAGTTCACCTAAAAAAGAAAATGCTGTCATCATTTACTTTGTGCTCCATAGAAAAATTAAAGACATCTTTTTTTTGTACATACAATGAAAGTAAATGGGGTCCGGTTTTCACTAATGGACAAAAACATTCTTCAAAATAACTTATTTTATATTCCACAGGGGGAAAAATAAAATTCATACAGGTTTGGAACAACATGAGGGTGAGTAAATGATGATAAAACTGTTATTTTTAGGTAAACTATATTTAAATTAGTTAAAATTCATTAATACAGCTATGTTTATAAGTTTTTATATTATTTATTAATCTGGTAAATTGATCAAATGTTCACTGTTAATTTACTGATATTGCTGTTCATGTTATATTTGTTTGTAATAACAACTTTTTTTATGTACAGTCCTGGTCATAAGTTTGGAAACATTACTATTTTTATGTTTTTGAAAGAAGTCTCTTATGCTCATCAAGCCAGCATTTATTTGATCCAACATACAGAAAAAAAACTGTAATATTGTGAATATTATTATAATTTAAAATAATGGTTTTCTATTTGAATATACGTAATATATAATTTATGAATTATATTTATAAGCTGAATTTTCAGCATCCTTACAGTGTTACATGATCCTTCAGAAATCATTCTAATATGATGATTATTATGAATGTAGGAAATATTTCTACATTGTATGTTGTGCTGCTTAATTTTAAAAAATGGAGCCTGTGATACTTTTTTTCAGGATTCACTGGTGAATAAAAAGTTAAAAAGAAATCTTTTCTAACAATAGAAATCTTTCCTATAACTACTTTTTTTATAACTACTTACTTTTCTTTTTTTTCTTTCTTTTTTTTTTTTTACCAATTTAACACATCCCTGCAGGGGAAAAAAAGAGAAAAAATTACTGATCCTAAGCTTTTGAATGGTATATTGTTACAAAATATTTCTATTTTAAATTAATTATGTTATTTTTTAATCCTGAAGGATCATGTTACACTTTGCATCACGGAAATTTTTTTTTTTTTTTTTTTTAAATATTAAAAAATATATTAGCATGGAAAGCCATTATTTGAAATTGTAATAATATTTGCAGGAGATATATTATATATATATATATATATATATATATATATATATATATATATATATATATATATATATATATATATATATATATATATATATATATATATAAATGCAGGCTTGATGAGCATAAGATATTTCTTTCAAAAACATTAAAAAACAGCTTTTGTGAGTAGAAATGATGCTTAACCGAGATGTATAAATGCTGTTATAAAAGTGCTCATTGTTAGTGTCCTCTACAACCAAGCACCTACAACTTATTCTCAGTGTTAAACAAATCGGGTTTTTTTTCATTATAAAGATTTCTTGACTTCCTCTATGTTGGTTACAAACTGCATTATTTTAGCCCTAATTTTCACTCGCCGATAGTTTTTGTGGAAATTAACAGGTGCATCATTTTAACAAGAAAAAATCTCATTGCGTGATAATGCGAGATCTTGCATTATCATTATCTATCTCGCCTGCGTTTGGTTGGAAGGCGTAGTTTGTAGACCAGACAGAGTGGTGTGTGATTCTTCCTATTGAAATGCTGTGTAATGTGTGACCCACACACCCACTGCCGATCCATCAATAATAATGTGCATCTAAATGTTACCCCACAGTCGTGTTGTGTGAGAAGACTAGCAATCCGATGACTTTGACAATCGTGCAGTGTAGAAACATCTGATATGTCTGTTTTGAGAGCAAAACAGTGCAAATGCATGTGCAAATTGCAAATCACTCTCCTCAGAATCTAGATGAATCAAACCAGAAACCAGATATTTATTTCCCTTTCCCCAAGAGTTGCTATTTCTGAAGGACGAGTTTCTTTCTTGGGCAAAGATATTGTTATTAACATACCACCCTTTCCTCTTGTCTGAAATATATCTGATAAGAATAGCCCAGGCTGATGCCGCTGGAATCCCCCCATGCCGCCTGCACTGTTGACTCCGGAACGACCTGGGCGGTGATCGTGGCACTCGACAGAATGTATCACTTTCCCAGAGCTCCACAGAGGATGCCTTTCCTTTGGAAACCAGGTAATTCTCGCCTGGAATGAAACAATTGACCCGTGTGTCATCCAGGCGTGACCACACTTTCGCATTGTTCCTGAAATAAGATATATTTGTCCCTTTAGAATGAGCACGATCAGACTCTATCCTATTCAGCCTCATGCGCTCTTGTTATTCATGCCACACACTTCCCCTCTATTGATAAACATGTTTCCACAATGTCTTCCTTACTCGTCTGTGATTTTCAGGGACATCTAATGTACACCATGAAACACCTGCATTAAATGCATCATGTTCCGAATAGACCAAATGACGGATAGAAATGCTGATGTAGCTCGCTTAATAACAAACAGCGCTAAATATCTGTGGACATGTTGACTTTTCATCCGTCTCAAACCCTGACCCAATTGAGTACATCCAAATATGATTTTTTTTCAACCCAGGCTCACTCAAAAAAATGTGCCAGTGGCATCATTCCTGCAAAATGTTTCACTTTTAAAAGGCAGTGATTGGCACCAAACGTGTGTTCAGCTTAATCATAAACATCCGAATCGGTCAGTTTTATGACATTGTTTGTTTTGCGTACCGCTAAAAGATTTAACACATGTAAAAATAACATACCGGCAACACTAAACCCTACTAAAACTGATAGTGTTATCATTAACAGACGTCAGATAAAAACACATTTGCGGATGCAACCATTTCATTGTATCTTTTATCGTGACTTGCGTTTTTATCGGACGTGTATAGGACTCTTACATCCCTTTCAAACGAGCCCGGTGACGATCCGGGCCCGCTACGTTTTGACCGGTTATGGTAAATGGACTGCATTTATATAGCAATTTTAACAGACCCTATGGCCACCCAAAGCGCTTTACATATTGCCTCACATTCACCCATTCATACACCGACGGCGATGTCAGCCATGTAAGGCACCATCCAGCTCATCGGGAGCAGCTGGTGTTAGGTGTCTTGCTCAAGAACACCTCGACACTTCGTCAGGCGGAACCGGGGATCGAACCACCAACCTTTCGGTTTGTAGACAACCTACATGAACCACTGAGCCACTGCCGCCACTGCCGCTGGTCATAACTCCTGAACCCAACCGCTCCGGAACTCTGGACCAGTCGCGTTGGAAAGGGCACGTCGAGGCCTCTAAACAATATGAGTATGGTTCGATTTCGTCTGGGCGTTCCCAAGATATAAGCAGAAAACCATGATGCATTTACTAGAAATGCTGTAATACTGTAGGTAAACATTAGAGCAAGTTTACGGAAAAGTTGTGCATATGGAGATAGTTATGTGATGCAAATGTGATAAATGGTAAAAGTCATATTTTTGCGCAGTTCCTTGCATAATAAAAGGGCCAGATTAACTAAACAGGTCAAATTATCGTGAGGAGAACACATTAAAAAACAGAGGCGCTGCCGGATCATTTCCATATTGACCAATCCAATCAACCAATAAGCTTTTTTTTGGGCAGCAAATAATGGTGCAAATACCAGTAAATTTAGTAAATTCATTTCAACACTCTCCTCCCATTCATTTTGCTTCTGAAATGGAAACTCCTACAAAGGCAATAAGGTCAGACGCAAAAATACACACCTCTTCACTGAGGGTTTGTGCTGGCGCATGTTAGTAAATCTGGCCCCATGTATTTATTTCATTGATAATCTGCCCCAGTAATCATAACTTGTGTTAAAAGAAATAAACATTACACATTTTTAGCTGGATATTGCAGTGATTGTATGCGTTTTTGCCATTTGGCAACAATGTAGGCAGAGGCACGCTTTTCCAATGAGCCTATGTTGAATTCTTTTCTCTTTACATTCGATGCAGATCATTTTTAATGTATTGCCTCATCATTTCCATTTGACAGCATGGACAATTAGCAGACTTTGGTCCAAGTGGCATGGTAGGTTAAACTCTTCGCTAGTTCACACAGTTAAACAGAAGGTTGCGATTTCACTGGCGATCAGAGGAGCGACTGAATGCTTGTGTAGTTGTATATACATCAAAGTTCAGGTCACAGATTCTACACCAAGACCATTTTTCCTGTTCTGCAGTTCCTGGTGATGGTGGTGATAAATGTTCCGACACACAGGAGCATGGAAAAACTCATTTCCTCCTTGGCTCAAAAGCGCCAAGCCCCCAGAGACCCATCAAGACAGACCAGTGTGAACACAGGGGCACGGGGGGGGAGACAGAAAAGATAACCTAATCGTTTTGCTCTTCCAGATGAAGCCATCATGAAACTACTCAATCACGTGCAAATGCCACCATATTAAAGATCTCAAAAACGTCTACAAGACACTATAAACTGGCCCCCTTCGGCAAACTGGAGCATATTCCCAAGCTCTGCAGTCCTTTTTAGCAATTAGCAGAGCTGTGCTGTTAATAGCCTCTGAGGTGTACGCTCTCTTCAGACCCTGCTTTGTTTTCCCGTCCACCACATTGTTCAAGAACGTTAACTCACTCCACCGGCCCCTTTGAGCAGGACTCACCAGAAAGAGCTCACCCTAATGTTGGCACTAATGCAGGAACGCTGACAAACAGCATTTACCTCAAGCTCTCCTGCTAACACGCTGAGAGCTGCTGTTTGTCTAGATAACATGTCAGAGGAGGAACGAGGAACGGTAAGCATGCGAGCCAACTGGACATGAAGAAATATTCTAGTATTACTTTGTTAAAGTGTTTCACATATGGTGGTCGATAAGAGGACTTCTTTGTGTCTTATATAATATGTTTTATAGTTTATCTGATGTGAAGAATGTTTCATTTGCCTGACCTATACATCTGTCATGTCCGTTTTCTGATAGTAAAAAGTAAAAAAAATAATAATAATTAAATAGTGATATTATGATGTAATTAAAACTGAAATATGAACTCAAAATTGAAAAATAAAAGGATATTAAATAAGGTATTATAATGGTATTCAAATATATATTATGCTATAATGTAAATAAAACTGATGTGCAAGAAAACTGATATAACCCCCACAAAATAGGTTTAAAAATAAATAAATAAATAAAATAAAAAATTATAAAATAAAATACAAAAATAAAAATAAATAAATATAAAATAAAAAAGAATAATAGATAGATAGAACGATAGAACGATCGATAGAACGATAGATAGAACGATAGATAGATAGATAGATATATATATTAAGAAATATTTGCATATATATATATGCAAATATTTCTTAAATATATAAATGAATGAGTGTGTATTTATATATACATAATAATTATACACAGTACATATGCACATATATTATGAAAACACATTTTTCTTAAATATATACATGCAAGTGTACATTACAAACCTATATTTGGGATGCGATTAATCGATTCGACAGCACTAAAATAAATGTGTAAAAAAACTAATATTAATTATTATATAAATAAAACGTGCACTTTTTTATTTTTTTTATAAATAGCCTACTGTAAAAAAAAAAAAAAAAAAGGCAATACCTTGGTTAGTGTAGCTTTGCATTGTCCCCTTTTTTAAAGGTTAATCTAAGGTTAATCTAAAACATCACACGAACAGCTTGAACACGATCAAGGCATCTGAAAACCCAGAGAACTCCATTCACATTACTGGATAAACATTATGCTTCCAGAGGCGGTGAGTCACAGCAGCATCCGCTTATGATGTGGTCTCCTTTCCTGTCCGCTCGCATTCCCATTACGACTGCTGTGTCGTCCCTGGTGGTGTTTCTCGTAGGAGCTCAGCGTGCCGCACGTTTGTGACTCATCACAAAATGCTGGTGTGGTGGGGCACGACAGAGCCCTGCGGGGTGTCATAAGTGGCCCAAGCGTATAACAAGCTTCAGATAATGATAGAGTTCACTGCAGTTTGTAGCACACATGGCCTCTTAACCTCTCCTGGTTATTTTGGATAAAGATCATGTTTAGCATTTTCTCCCTTAGCCACAAGCTCAACACAGCAATGCAGTTGAGTTGGGCTGGAGCTTTTAATACATGACAGGATGTTGACGGGTTGTTAGTAACTCACGAGCAAGCGATTGTAAGAATTTGTTTGAAGTGTGTACAGTACTGTACGTCACATCGAATATTAACACTATCTTAAAACTGATCCCTGGTTGTGAAAACTCAGTATCTCCAAAGCAACAACATCACTACGTTCCTCACAGGACTTCCCAGAGAGATTTCAGGGCGATACGGTTACAGAGTGGGGGGTAAACAGAGGAATGTTGCTCAGAAACAGCTGGAAAAGAGCATGAGAATAATGAAGGATCAGGATCCAGTGCACTGCGTAGGATGAAGATGCAACAAGTGCCATTTGAAGCCTTCCAAAAATAAGCTGAGCTCTTTGATTCGCTGTATAAGCTCGAGATGGGCCAAAGTCTAGCGAGCCTTTCCATTAAGTGCTCTTTCTTCATAATATGTGGCAATTATAAAACATTAATACACATTAATAAAATAAACCAGAGTATTTTCCATTATTATGTTTCCAGGTTGTAGCAAGTAAAAAGTGTTTGTCTAAAATGCTGTGGCAGGAATCACTCATTCACGTCTACATTTGAGTCGCACATCATGCAGATCAAGCAAGTCAATGGAAAATTCTATCAGTGATCCTCCCTTGTGACGCTCGAAACGTTTTACCAGTGGAACACGGGAGTTATTATCAAAATATCAAACGCTGCTATTTCCATACAGCTAAAAATGCATGTTGGCTGCAATTTATTAAAAATAAATGTTTTACAAATTGATATGATAGGTCAGGATTTCATTCCATGTCTGCACTAATAAGACTTATTTTTTATTTATTTATGAATCTGTTTTTAAACTATAGACTGAAGCACCATTTAGAGCATGATGTCCTTTTTATGATTAAAGGTGCACTATGTAGTATTTTTGCAGTAAAATATCCAAAAACCACTAGGCCAGTGTTATATATTTTGTTCAGTTGAGTACCTTTAATATCCCAAATGTTTTCAACTATTTGTAAATTGTGAGAAAATTGCTATTTTAACTAAGGACCGGTAAGTTTCAGCATAGCGTTTGAGCAAGTCGCCTGTCAATTGCGTCATATCTGCGCTACCCTTGGTTTTGGCTTTTATTTGGCTGGAGCGCTTTTCTCTTAGTGAACGCACAGAGTTACGTCATAACATCATTTTCAACACACTTAAATGTATCTAATATGATAAACAGAGCTGCATTACCTCATAACCATAACCGAATGAGCGGAAATACTGCAGTCGCCCGGCTAATGAGTCCCGTCCCGTCATAATAAAAGTCCCGGTGTTCGCGAGGCGGGTATTTGTTTAACAATCGCTCCAGCAGCCGTGCTCAGCTCCACAACACTCGGTCCTGCTCTGCTTCACACTTCATTAACGTTAATAACCGCATGCATGAACGTGATTTCTGCCAGAGTCCTATTTTCCACCGGCTGTGAGGTGAAGACCACATGTCCCAAGATGCTGCGCTTAAACTTTGCGTCAACAAACTACACCTTTGTTTAGAATACGCGCCCTCCAGTGGACGGAAAGTTGCATAGTGCAATATAATATAAATCAGATTAAACCCATATAAAATAAATAATAAAACATTAATAAAATTTAAATAAATAAATGCATTTTTGATTCATATAAATCAGATTCAACCCATATTAAAATAAATACAATTCAATTAAAACATTTTTTAGAAATAAATTAAAAGTAAATAAGAAAAAAGAAAAGAAAAGAAAAAACAAGCTTTGAAAACTTTTGTGTGAAACGTGTCAAGTGAAAACAATGTCATGCAATTTTTTTTTGATTAATATAAATCAGATTAAACCAATATTCAAATAAATTAAATCAATAAATCAATAAAATTAAATACAAAAATGTATTCAAATAAAATATATTTTAAAAATCAATTTAATTAGCCTCAATAAATAAAAAAAAAAGAAAGAAAAGTTTTTGAAAACGTTATATTCAAACGTGAATTTGTGAAAACAGTGACGTCATGCGCATGCATCCACACTTTTAGTAGGCCTAGGTGATGCTAAATTTTGTCGTGCCGAGTGAGCTTCTTGTAATTCTGTCTCTCCCCAGAGACACGTCTGTCTGAAGTCATGGGGTTCAGCGGCACCAGATATCCCCCAGTCCAGTATGGGACCCTCAAACGGAAACCATGCCTAATCTGAAGCTGCCATTCTCCCTGCGCCGCAAACTTTTACAGTAAGCTGTTTGCCTCTGAGCTCTCCGCTCTTCCCCTCCATGACTGATGTACTTAAAGCAAGAACAAAGCTACATTTCTGTCCCGCTCTCCCTTCCTGTCTTTGCTACCTTCCATCTTTTTCCCCCCTCTTTGAAATTGATGAATGCCTTGAATATTCATAACTGTGTTTTTTCTAATAAGCATGCGAAATGGATATCAGAGCGCCTTGGCTGCCTGACAACACCAGGCTCTCTGACAAAGAGAGACTGCAGAGGAAAATGAATGAAAAAGAGAAAAGGACAGCGAGAGTCAAGACGATGCCCCGGATAGTTCAAAGGGTGCATTCCTAGCATTTGACAGAGGGTAAATGATGCATTTCAAACTCAAATCTATTTCCTCTGTTTTAGCGAAGTCAACTGTGAATAATACCGACTCGCTAGAGATGTTTTTTGGTCCCAAGACACCAAGACGTAAAAGTTGCAAAAAACAAGTTGAAAATATGCAAGGGGAATCTTCTAGAAATCAATTATCCTTTAACACAAAATTAAACATTCACAATACAATCTACTTGCGAGGGAACAAGAAAAACAGGGATTTGATCATGAAAAATGGCCGTTACAAACCAAAATGGAGTGAGACCTTGCAGATTTAGGCTATATAAGCTTCAAACCAAGCGGGTGACTAGGATATGGAAGAGGAAATCATCTCAGTGTTATTATGTAGGTAAACTGGTGTTTAATTATTTTTCGGAAAGGCTGCATTAACAGTAGTGCAAAACGATGCCTTCAATAGTTATTAGGCAATTTGTTAACATTCTTTTCCATGCCAGCACAAGCTAAGTGATGTCAGCTGAAAAGAAAGGCTGTTTCAGCAAGAAGCAGTCACACTACACAGCCTATGACAGAGCACATTAGGAAACAGAAGGATCCAGTATTTTTAATAGCATTTTAAAGCATGAATAGACAGGAAGAACAGTTGAAATATTGTTATTCAAAGATCTTTAGAAGCAGATGTGTTGCCTTAAAAAACACAATCCTGTTATATTTCCTGTACTTAAAAAAACATGCATGCAGGTGTTTATACTTACACTTGCAAATATACAGAGTAAAAAAAAATAGCCAGATAGCCAGTCATTTTATAATTTATATACATTTGTAAATATGTATTTGTTAATGTGTAATATATGTGTATATAATTCATTAATAATGATTTTTTTTCCCTTTATTGTTATCGTTTTCATTATTATTATTATTATTATTATTATTATTATTATTATTATTATTATTATTATTATTATTATTATTATTAAATTCTTTTATTTAACATTCTGTTGTTGTTGCTGTTTTAATAATTATAATAATAACAATAATAATAATAATAATAAAAATAGTTGTTCTTGTTGTTATGATTATTATATTAAAATGCTAAATAAAATAATCATTAATATAATTATAATATAATTAATATTAATTATAATTAACATTGTTATTGATATTATTATTGATATTATTACAAAGCAAAATAAAATAAACATCGACATCAATAATAATATAATTATTTATAATATAAAATAAATATAATTAATAAAAATAAAAACTAAAATATATATATTTTTTATTATTAATATAATTATAAACATGCTAAATAAAGTTTGATGGTTGTTGCATATATTGTTGTTATATTATCATTATTTTTAATAATAATAATAATAATAATAATAATAATAATAATAATAATAATAATAATAATAATAATAATAATTAAGAAAAAGAAGAAAGAAAAATATATTATTATTAATATTATTATAAAAATGCTAAATAAAGTTTAATGGTTGTTAGATATATTATTATTATTTTTAATAATAATAATAAATGTTAAACATTTTTGTTGAAATTATTAATAATAATTATTATTATTAATTATTATTATTACTATTATTACTAAAAGTTTCATGGCTGTTTAGAGATATTATGTTAAATATTTTTACTACATAACAACATAATTTACTACGATAAGTACAGTCATGTAGGCAGGGGCGTGGGACTGGGGGGATAAAGGGTACTGAGTAACCAGGGCCCAAGGCAGGGAAGTCCGTTTTCTATACATACACATACATGGTACGGGGGCCCAGCAAGATGGTTTGTACCCAGGGCCCAAAATTTGGTGCTACGCCCCTGCATGTAGGCCCCATTTACACTGCATGGTTCAAGTGACCCAATTCCGATTTTTTCCTCTGATGTGGCACAGATCGGATATGACCTGCTAGTGTAAGTAGTAAAAAAAAAAAACGCATGGATTCCGATACCCTCAGGCCTAATATGATACCCTCATATTCAGGCCTCACTCAAATCTGGTAATAAATCCGATTTGAATCAGATACGTGCATTTGCGTCTGCCATGTAAGCGTCAAATCAGATATTCCCCAATAAATGCGAGTCGTACGTCATTGATAAAGGGATGGAGGCGAAAGGCGTCAACTCAGGTGGACACAAACTGCGATCAAGGTTTTCTGCAGAATTGGGCTACATTAACACAGTTTTGAGTTGCAATTGGGTGGGTTTTGTTGTGAAAACCTGGCAACCCTGTCAAGGGCTCTCCTCTTTTTCTCCGCCTTACGAGAGAAATGTGTTGCTGTCCTTTAAAGATGTGTGGAAAAGTGCAGACAGCAAAACATTGTTATTTTGTCTGCGTCCATTGCATATCACGCCGTTTTACTTCCTTTTCCGGTTAAGGACGTCTTAGGCTGTTTCATTAGTTTACAGTGTAAATGCAAATATCGGATACGGGTTGCTTTTAAAAGATGATGTAAGCGGGTCGTCAAAAAAATCAGATATAGTCACCAAGATCTGCAGTGTAAATGCAGCCTTAGTCAGGGTCTAAACTGGAAGCACAACAAAACAAACACCTTGAGTCCTGCACAAAGCCAATGCGCCCACTACCAACCCAGAATTCCTTTTCCACACCTCAAAGCTAAGGAAAGAATAAAAAGTTCCATGAAAGCAGGAACCTGCTTTAAATCTGTCTGGGCCACATTTATCTGTCTTTTGTTGCCAGTGCTGAGACTGCTGAATGGTGTTGGGTCACAAGGGTAAGACGTCTATTCCTGCTCGGGCTTAGGGGGGTAGAGAAAGCACGGCGGGCTCACCGGGCTGATATTTTTGGAGGAGCGAAGACCCCCCTCCAGCCCTCCCTTTTCCTTTTCCTCTTCTCTAAAACCCAAATAAAGTATATGATGGATGAGCGAACAGAGGCGACACCTCCCCCATCAATCAGACTGAGGCGAACCCCCTCAAGGCCTCTGGAGGACCGATCCGTGCGCCCCCCACATCACACACATGCAGCGCTCCGGCGTATCCCGAAACAAAATTATGTACAATTGCCATAACCCAGACAGGAAGGGGAGCGGGTGAAAACCGGCAGGAAGAAAGAAAGAAAACGAGAAAGGAGGAGACGCGGGGCAAGAAAAAACACGGCAGCAAATGGTCCTGGTTAGCAGCGGCAGAACAGAGGGGTCTTCTGAGTCCCTGGACTGTGGGGGGACCCAACACCCCTTTATGTACAGGGGTGTGTGTCCGCATTGGTGCATGTGCACACACACCAACTACAAGGAGGCAAATTCCTACAGGGTGGCGTCATCAGGAGAAAGGCAACTGGTGCAGGAACAACATACCTCGCACCAAGGAACCAAGACACTCGGACATGAAAAAACAGCACAGAATTCACACACACACTTATTCCAAAGGGAAAAATGTAATCATTTCAGGCCCTTACGGCACATGGGGTTTTCCCCGAACTGGCTAATACAATAACGACAAAGTTCTCGCCTGCCGCATTGTTCGTTTTTTTACACAAGTGTCCATAAGCAAACCTCTAACTACCAGCATGTGCGAAGATGAAACAGCATTAGCTCCACAACAGCAATAACCACGAAACATGACAGCGAAGAACAACAAACAAACCCCCAGCAGATCCAAAAGCACGCTCTTTTTCGTGCAAGGCCTCTTGGAGCAGGCAAAGGCGGAGGTGCCCGCTGGAAAACTATTTCCAATAACTGTTTCCACACCTTGCTGTCATCCAAACTGTGGGGCTATTATAACCCACAGAGAACAGAAGAGGCATTGACCGATGAAAATAGATGGACTCGAGGTGAACTTCAGAATAAGTGGCTGGAGTACAATGACATTATGGTCGTGCCAAGTTCGCCCAGCCAAGCTCTAAGGTTGGCATCTCAGTGAAAGCAGGTAGCATCTTCTTAAGGAATCCGTACCTAGAGTTTGCCAAAGGTCAAGTCAGGTGCTGTTGAAGCAACTGGAAGGCCAACACACTCTACAGGAAGATGGCTTAAGGTGCGTCATAACAGCAAAATTTGTGGGCAAAAAGGGTCCATTGTGACTAGACCTTTACCTAGTCACCGTGAAGTCAAATTCAGTCATCGTTTACACGCCCTCAGGTCATTCCAAAGGAGGGTTGCCAGGTCTGTGAAACAAAAGCAGCCCAATGGACAGTCAAAAGTAGCCCAGAAACAGTTAAAAGCAATTTATTTTCCATCCAGCGGCCAAATTATCAGCTGAATTTGTACATCTGGGGGGTGTTTTGGGGGTATTGGAGCACCCGAATCGCACGTACGGAAAATCAAAAATTAACCTGCGGCAATATCTTAAAGGGTCATGAAACCCCAAAACACTTTTTTTGAGATGTAAACAGATATGTATAGGCTGCACATCATTGAAAACACTAAGGGTACTCATTAATGGTATTCATATGTGAAAATAGTTATTTTTGCATTTTTCAGAGCGATTTCTGTCTTCCGGTTTGAAAAGCTTAGTCGGAGCAACGTCACAAATGCTGACGTCGGCACGGCCTTTTCGGCCCAAGTATGGGCAGCTGGGCACATGCTGACGTCGACCGCTCCGAGCGATTCTCGATATATATTCATGACATAAAGCTCATTCAGTCCAATCCCTGCGCTGTAGTATGCATACAAGATAATTTAGTTAATATGCATGAGACAGTCACTTCTGTCAGGCTCGTCTTCCATCATTATTGTAGAGATATGGTGGGGAAGTTTTGGAAGCAGCGTGCGGAAAAGTTACGGAGGAAAGCTAGGCGTTGTGCTGATACGAAATAACGTAAAGGGCGCCGAGCGAGCTGTAACCGGCGCCGTCTGTGGAAGCCTTTGCTACAAAGGCTCGGTAAAGTAAAATTCACCTGAGGAATCGCACGCCGAACCTGCAAGCGTTGACTATCTATGTCAGGAGTGCAAAATAACCAATCTGTAATCTGTAGGCTAATGAACAAAAGCCACGTCCTCTCCGTTTTATTTGTCGTCACAGCCATGCACTAAACCGCATGTGTTCGGGCTCTTAGTGAAACAGTGTGCATATTTGGACAGATATAGATTTAGCTGCCGAGTGATAGACAGCGCGGATCGTCGCGGCAACCCAGCGCGCGTCGCTCTGCTTCAGATGCGCGGTCGAGAATATGACACCTCAAACCCCTTCGCTTTTACCCCGATCTAGAATTACACATCTCTGTCGCATCGCATGTTGGGTGGTTCACGCTCTCTTATCACGTCGGCGCGTTGTTCATCTTGCCAAACAGCGTGCATATTTGGACAAATATAGTTTTATCACGTTTGCAAAATATTTCGTCATGCAGAATAACATTTATTTTCATTTCTCACTGAATTATGCTGGTTTGAATATGAAGAGCTGAATGATTTGCGATCTCTGCTGCACGCCACTCATAGCTCTCTCATTAGCTGTACACATCCCTCATTTAATCTCACTGTGGTAAACAATGCCAACGTGAACCAAGAACATGTCTCAGAACCGCTGTAACTGCTGCTGTTGGTATCACTAATCTTAATGCACCTACTGACACTCCCCTATTTATGCAAACTTTCCCTCTTTCCACACAATACCATCCCACCTTTTCACAGTCGACCACTCCCCTTTTAACAAGCTTTTTCAAATCGAAGGTGTGAAAAAACACCGCTGCAGCAGGGGGGTTTCATGACCCTTTAAAAGTAGAAAAACATGTAATTGGCAAAACTGTTCCAAACCTGTGTAACATGCTTTGTTCTGTGCAACAAAAAGGATACATAATATATATACAAAGTCCATACAATGAGTCAATCAAGTCAATTGGTGAAAAAATTACGTTGGCTCACCAAAAAAACGTGTTTTTTTTTGTGTGTGGTTATGACAACTTTAAGGGAATTTACGTTAAACCAACATGCTACACTGAGTTAGAGGAACGTAATATTCTGTAGCATAAACACATATTTTTGATATTACTTGTCACTGTATAGTCCAGTTATTGCTTACATAGAGTCAATGTAGTGCTTTCCTTCATCAATATACTCTTCATCATAATTGCAACCACAAAAAACTTCAACGTTGCAGAAACTCATTGTAAACTGAATTATTATATATTCAGCTGTAAACTGAACTATCATAGTTGTATAATTCTACTGTACTTCATGCATGCAACTAAGCTTTGTCCCCATTAACTTTTTTTATTTATTTATTTTTTATTCTATGGAAGTCAATGTGACCCATAAACTGTCTGGTTAACCAACCAACATTCTTCATAATATCTTGTGTTCAGGCAGAATAAAATAAACTCATACAGGTTTGGAACAACTTGAGGGTGATTAAATGATGACTTGAGAATTATTAAACTATCCCTTTAAAATGTACTGTAAAGGTCTGATACACTTTAAGGGAAATAGAACTGGTTTGACGGAATTTTGAGGGTTAGGGTTCATTTGGAGTTTGTTTTGGTAGTTAGAAACAACTCGCCAAAGCAAACTTTCCAGAAACGTTCACTCCGACTGGTAAACAGTAAACATCTTAAACTACCTTGGCGTTTATGTAATAGGTGGTTGTGGCTCTGGGGCTCCACCTTCTTTTACACGGAAATCTTCTCTGGTTAATTTCTTCTGTTCAATCCATCGAGGTCAGATACGGGTAAATCATGAAAACAATAAGTGGGTAATTCTAATTCAAAGCAAAACTGATGCTGTTTTTATGTTTAATACTGTAAAGATGCTTACTTTAAAAGTAATATATTCTACAAAGTGCTATGATCAGATGCTTTCTTCACTGCCGTTTTCTCACCGCTGTCATTTTTGTTGTGCGTTTATTCCGTTACTGACAGGAAAGCGTGCAGCAAACATATACAAATTCGCTAACAGTATACCGCTGCTCAGGTATTTCCAACTTGTTACCCCTAAGTGAAGAATGAAAAAGAAGTATATCAGAGTCTTAAAGGGTTACTTTAGCGATTAGCATATAATGTGTTCGATTTATATAGTCCTTTTCTAGGCACTCAAAGCGCTTTACATTGAAGGGGGGAATCTCCTCAACCACCACCAATGTGCAGCATCCACCTGGATGATGCGATGGCAGCCATTTTGCGCCAGAACGCTCACCACACACCAGCTGATTGGTGGAGAGGAGACTGAGTGATGAAGCCAATCAGGTTATGTGGATTATTAGGAGGCCATGATGGACAGAGGCCAGTGGGCAAATTTGGCCAGGATGCCGGGGTTACACCCCTACTCTTTTTCCGAAAGACATACTCACACACACTCAACCGATTAACATGGACATACTCACACACACACTCAACCGATCAACATGGACATACTCACACACTCAACCGATCAACATGGACATACTCACACACACACACACACACACACACACACACACACACACACACACACACACACACTCAACCAATCAACATGGACATACTCACACACACACACATACACTCAACCGATTAATATAGACATACTCACACACACTCAACCGATCAACATGGACATACTCACACACACACACACACTCAACCAATCAACATGGACATACTCACTCACACACACACACACACACAAACTCAACCGATCAACATGGACATACTCACACACACACACACACACACACACACTCAACCGATTAATATAGACATACTCACACACACTCAACCGATCAACATGGACATACTCACACACACACTCAACCGATCAACATGGACATACTCACACACACACACTCAACCGATCAACATGGACATACTCACACACACACTCAACCGATCAACATGGACATACTCACACACACACACTCAACCAATCAACATGGACATACTCACACACACAAACACACACTCAACCGATCAACATGGACATACTCTCACACACACACACACTCAACCGATTAATATAGACATACTCACACACACTCACACACACACTCACACACACACACACACACACACACACACACACACACACACACACACACACACACACACTCACACACACACTCACAATACATATGGCTTTGTATCAGTAGAAACCCTGGAATATATTCAAATGATTGTGCTTTCCCCCCTCATATCCCCCTGAGACAAGAGATTTATGCATTTTATTTCTGGAAAAAATCCTCCTATGACGCAAATTGACGATATTTGCATCATATGAGGAATGTTTGGCCAAATGCTAAAGACTACAGCCAGCAGAGGGAGCCATTTCCGCCTGTTTTGAACAAGGGGGTAATCTAGCGCTCGGAAAGCGTTCCACCCCTAGGGGCTGCCATTGCTAACCAAGCCATCACCTGCTGTTAGCATCCCATTGACTCCCATTTATTTTTGAGTCACTTTGACAGTGAATAACTTAACATCTGAGACGTTTAAAGACTCCATTTGTCCATTGTTTATTTCTAAAGAAACACGACAATGCATAAAAGGCTCTGTTACCTTGTATCTTACACTATCGCCCCGCAGAAGCTGTTTTTGTAAAAATAGGCTAACTATTGCGTCATAACCAACGCGACTCTGTCGCACAGTTGAGAAATTACCGTATAGACCTGAGGAGAAGCTCGCAGGCAATCTTTTACTGTCTATGAGACAGTCGGGGGGACGTGGAGACATAAAGTCTGATAAAGTCAAGGGGGAAGAATGGGGAGAAGCCCATAGTGAGCCAAAAGCAATGGGAGAAAATATTTAAACAACGTGATTCAGCTTTCACTTTCTACAACTACTAGAAGACCTACAGCTGTCCGACAGGAGGCTCACGTCACATCTACGTCTTCAAGCTCAGTCTGAGCCTGCGCAGTTCGCTCAGCCATCAGGAAGTGAGTGCCCCTAGGTTGACTTCATTATTTAGCCGTTGACGTCAATGGGGTCGCTGTGTCCATTTCTTTTACTGTCTATGGTTTTGAACCCGTACACGAGGGATGGGAGATTACACTCAGAGCTCAGCTGGCAGCTACAGACACTCATTTAAACGGAGCTATGGTGAGCAATGTAAGTCTTTTAACTTCTCAAATAAATTTCTATGAAAGTTAAGCTTGCAAAGTCATGAACTGAAACGAGCCAAACTGAACTCGCGTTGTGAATGTATGCCGCGTGTGTAGTCACGATTACCTCAGCTCTCATCATGAGAGCTCATTTATCTCACTCCTGCAGTTAGTGCTCAGTGCTGTGAGACTCGCGAGGTGACTCACTCATTATATTGAACAGACACGTTCAGTTTTAAATTGTAGTGTCTTCTCCAACTCAGTCACAGTAATCAAGTTGGTGGCTTTGGGAATGGCCTCACAGGGCAGCGAAGCATTCTGGGAATTGTAGTCTTTCATCCCCATGAGAAAAAAATACATTTTCTGTCTTTTCTCAGTCTAGAAGGCACCAAATTTAAAAATAATTTCACATTTCTAATACATTGATGACCCAGTTTAAATACAGATTCATCTTCCCAGCACTGAAGTACCCCTTTAAGTGTTAAGACACTGGATAACAGTTTCGAATGTTTTTTTATATTTTACATAACAACCCAAACCATGATGTCCTAAGAAGCCCAGGTGTCAACAGAACAGTCTGTTTGTTCAGAATCAGAGGGGATACCATATATACACAACATTAAACGATGGCGAACAGCTGCAAACATTTTCCATTTGAAGTGAAACATTCCTCCAGAAGGCCCTCTTTACTTCTGCAGGCTTCCTCTCGTTTCCATGTGGTATTTGTCCCCAGCTGAGCTCCAGATACTGCAAGAGCTGCAAACTTTCCCAAGAATACCATCCAACCGCATGGCGCTCCCTCATGTTTTCTCTCACTCCTTCTCTGTTCACCTCTATCTCTCTCCTTCTCTCGTTCCCTCTCTCTCTTCCAACAGGACCAAGCCCAGCTCTGTGTCTCCTGAAACGCCGCTTCAACACCAACACTTAGCATTTGTATCGAAATGTCAAGCGACTTTTTGCATTTCCCGTTGGAACGGCCCTGTCCATTTTTGTTCCTCATGCTTGTCCAAACCGGGAAACATAGATCATTCTCTCAAAGTCAGCGTTCATTTTATCTTTTTTTCCGGATGGCAAAATATAATCAGTGTTACAAAACAAATAATCATGTTGGAAGGGACTCATTTCTCAACAATTTGAGAACAGAGTTAGGAAGAATGTGATTGTTAGTTTGTCATCGGAAAGGTGGCATACAAACCCTCAAGGAACCATCATGAAGTCCTCCCTCCACTAGAGGGCGATAAACATACCACAAGATTGAACACACTTTCTACAGTCCTGTCATCCATATTGTATGGATGATTTAATTTAGCAGAATTTTCGACAATAATGTTCAATATTTTACAGAAAACTAAAAACATCTCACATAATCAACATCCATAAGATGTATTCGGCATTCGGCACAGGCACAGACTCTTTCAAAATGGCTGTAAGCATCCATATTATTGAGCCCTAAATATATAATAATACTTAACATGTTTTGGTCAACAGAATAACTCTAAAAAGACATAAACATAAACACTGAAAAGCGATGCATACAGGAAGTCTTTGTCTGCTTTATCTGTACTGATGCACTGTAGAATGTGTGGGCGTGCATGAAGGCAACCGAGATATGTGTAGATGCGTGCTTAAACATATTTATAGCATCTCCAAATTGAGACAATTTGATAATGTGGGTGTTGTGGTGAGATGTTTATTTCTTCACATCTATTTCCCTATATGATGGTCCTGAAATATGGCATTACATGAGGGAACACCTGGCAAAACTAGCCCTGAAAAAGCCATTTTTGATTGGGTTGCTTGCCTTCTGTGATCCTTAGATGATACATAGTCTTATGTTGGGAACTGACAGTCATATAAAAACAAGAACTAAAGTTTCTCATAACAGCATGAAATCCCCTCATATCTCCGCAAGGCCTTGCAGTATGAGAGAGACTGTGTATTGCGACGGTGTACTCACCACCTTTAGAAAGTGAAAGGGAAAAGCAAGTGAAGATGTTTTCTTGTGTCGAGGGGGCTAATGAATGTGTCTGTGGCCATAAATAACCTTTGTGAGCTCATAATGGCAGGGATGTTCACAGAAGGCATCTATTTATTGTAGACACGGAATCCACCTGCTCATTCAATGAAGCCACAAGGTATCCAGTGAAACCATCTCATTGTAAAGACCTTCATGAATGTTCTTTGTTCATTGTCAGTATGGAGTGTGACATCACAATGCTAGTAGTTCTAATCTATTTTGATGTGCAGCTGCCAAAATGCCAGCCAACAATGAAGCAAATATCACTGCTGAATAATTTTTTTTGTGTCCACTGAGTTCTCGTTGACAGAAATAATACAGCTCTTTGAGCGTTATTTTCTTAATCTACACTCGAATACCTCATCGTGATTCGATATTAGATATTTTGGCGGGCGCATTTATGAAACAGGGCATTTAGTTGCATAACAGCTGCTTCAGAGAACATATTGTCCAGGGGACAGAAGGACCTTCAGAAAGTGTCGGTCTCTCTTCCCCACTTTCCCTGACATTCTTCTTCTATAGACTATTGTACTCCATCCCTCCAATAAGATCTCAATGCTCACCATGGGATCACCAACTATCTAGAACTAAGCTTTCCATTTTGTATAAATAACTAGCTATCTAGACTGAGACAACACAATGCATACCCAGTTGTCCGGATCTAGATTAGATCACTTGTGAAATTGCCAGATACCTAGATCTGTATCGCAACAAGAAATACCCAGATATCTTGATCTTGTATCGCAACGACAATCAAATCTAGAACTAGGCTTTATATTTAAAGGGGTGATGAATTGAGAAATCAACTTTCCCTTGAGCTTTTGATATATAAAAGGTCTTGGTAATATAAGATTATCCTGTAAGTTTCAGAGCTGAAAACATCCTTTAGTCAAAGAAAAGCTTTTATAGACACCAGGCCAAGAAATTATCGTGTTCACATCTTGACGTCATCGACTGACGAAACACAGCGTATACAGAAAAATAAGCTCATGTAGTTCAGTCAGTGTTGCCAAGTCTGCGGTTTTCCCGCGGAATTGGGCTACTTTAACACTGTTGCTGCGGGCTGTTTTTCATGTCCGCGGGTTGAAGTGACACAATTATGCAATATTTAGCGCCGGAAATGCTCGATTTAGCAGGGAACCCTGCCAAAAAAACATATATTTTACCCCCCGGAATGCATTTTTTTGACCAGGGAACCCCTAAAAATGCAATTGGGCTTGTTTTGGGATAGTTTTGGGATAGTTGGGCGGGTTTGGTTGTGAAAACCTGGCAACCCTGAGTTCAGTATCCCCGCCCACCGACTCATCAGATCACGCTAGCCAGCAGCAATAAACATGCTGAAGAAGATAGCAAGACACTGCGCTATTCCTGGTTGTGGAAGAACACAGTCGCTGCATAAGCTTCCTTCGGATCCTAATATTAGGAATGTATGGTTGAACTTTATTTTTAATAAAGTTCCAGCGGACGTGGGGAAGACAGTGTTGTTCACTTCAGTTCACTGCGGAATCGTTTGTAAACAAATATCAAAATGCTATTTCTTCTATATTGATAGGAGGAATGGTGCAACACACTTAAAACGTGTTTTTTAATATTCAATTCGGTTAGAATTGTTAGAACAATATAATTTACAATGGGTTACAATTGTGGAGAAGAGTGGGGTATTTGCTTTAGGCTGTGGACAAAAAAAATGCCATTATGGCTTTGTTAAAAGAGCTTTTAATGCTTAGCATTTAAGATGCTAATATGTGCTATAGCTAGCTAAAAGTTTGTCAATTAACTAGTGCAGTATTATAATTAAGTTGTATAACATTAAAATATATGGAACTGAAGTGAATGAATAAATGTATGATTTGGAATGCCTTAATCAACTCGGAGCAATAAAAAAATCTATTTGAAACTACTTAATTGGATCACTTAAAATGTATTCATTCCATGATGTTGAAGTTCCATGAACAAATGATGTCTGTTTAACTTAATTGATTAAAGTGGGACCGATGTAATTAAATCATGTAAATCCAACACTTTTTTCAGTGTATGCATTAACTCAACTAATGCACAGATAATCATGAGTTAATATATGACTCGTGAAGAACTAAACCATTTATTTATTAAGGATTATTGCATCAACAAATAATAAACATTCTATATGAGTAATAGATTAAGTAATCATTAAACTGTTATTAGTTAAATTTATCATATTGTATTAATTCCCTAATAACATATAGTGTAAATTAATATAATGGTTAATGACCATTCAGTTGTTTGCTTTTATTAATCATTAGCGATTTGCAAAGGTATCGTTATTTTATGATTTTACTTGTTGAGGCACATGTCTATTAACTAATTCAAAATGAATTCAAAAGCCTAAATTAAGCTAAAGTACCTATTAAGCACACTACTTAATAGGTACACTATCTTTGAGCTCAGATTATAAAATAAATAAAAAAAGTATCCTCCTACTTAATTTCTTAAATAAACAAAGTGTTTGTACCTCCGGTAATAGCTAATCGCATGTGCGTTCAAATTGTCTGGCGGCCATTTTAAAAGCTGTCTGAAAACAAAGAGTAGACCCTTAAATGTGCATTTTTTTGATGTTTAAAACTTTATTTTCAATAAGTATAACTTCTTATACTGCAAAATTAAGAGATTAATGCTTAGACTTTTACATATTATAACCTGGAACCTGGATGGTAACACTTTAGAATAATGTTCATAAGTTAACATTAGTTAATGTATTCACTAACACTAACCATGAGCAGTACTTTGCTATTTGTTCATCTTAGTTAACATTATAGTTAATAAAAATACAACTGTTCATTGTTTGTTCATGTTAGTTCACAGTGTATTAACTAATGTTTTAATAATGCATTAGTAAATGACGAAACTAAGACTAACAAAGATAAATAAATGCTTTATAAGTGCAGTTCATTATTAGTTCATGTTAACTAATGTAGTTAACTAATGTTAACTAATGGCCATTATTTTAAAGTGCTACCCTAATATTTTACTTCACATGCATTACTGGCTTGTTTTAAATCCATTATATTATAAATGTACAGTTGATTGATGTTCTGTGGTTTTACACTATAATTTTAAAGATTTCATATTATTTTAAGGTGACCTTAAAGGGTGCACTATAAAATCACAGCTTCAGTGTGATTTCAATAAGAAAACATTTATTTCATAGATATTTTCTATAATAGCTGTTCATATTAAAATATGTATGAACTTAATACATGACCTATTATTTATTTAGCAAAATAAATTTATAAATTTAATATTTATTCATACAAAATGTGTTTTGCTGTTCTAATTAAGCTCAGTGTGCTCCCTTTAAGCTCATCCACATTGAACATCTAAATACTTAATAAACAGACTTTAAATATTAACTGATGGTTGCCACTTCAAGTTAATATTTATAAAATGTGCTTAATGGGAACAGGGGTGTGCTTAAAGGGTACAAACATGTCCCCATTAAGCACAGCCAGACATTTTGCATTTAAATGAGGGATATCTTAATTTAAACACTTTTGTCATTTAAAATAAAAATTAAAAAATTTGTTCTATTGTAGTTTGTTTTCTTTGCTCTTTCTTTATCACAGTTTATTCGTCTTCTTTAGGCAAGTATTTTTAATTGATATTGAAAATGATGATAAGAATTATGACGTTTCAGTGGTATCAAAAATGTTGATATCATAAAATCCTTATTTAAAGCAAAAATAACCATACCGTCATATCGTTATCATGAAATAAAAACAATGATTTTGGTCATATCGCCCACCCTTACAGTATAGAAAGTTAACAATACTGTAGGAATTCCCTATGTCAACTGATGGTAAAGGCACCATAGAAAGCCAACAGATGGACAAACTGACTGAAGCTCAGTCAGTTCCAGACACACACAGCAGCTGTGTGGCCAGTTTAAGATGTGGTTAGGCAATGGGCAGGTGATTTGACAACATAACAGACACACATGAGTGGTAAACTGACACACAGTCAGGCACTCTTTAAATAGGCTTTCAATTCAGAATTCCCCTAAAATTTCAACCCCAAGGCAAATAAACACAGAAAAGGAAGTTAAAACCAAATTCAAAAGGACACAAAATAATCATTTGCATTCGCTAACATGCTGGTTGAGCAATGAACTGTTGAAAAAACAGAAAAAACAGCAGCATTGCCCAACAGCATGACAGAAATGATCCAGGATTATTTACGTATGTAATTTGGCATCTCAGTTGACAAGTGGGTCAAAATAATGAAAATCTTACAATCGTCCAGCTGTTCATTTTGGAATAGTATATATAGGCCTCTCACATTATGTTACAATTGTAAGTTAAATATTGATGGATGTGAAGGAAATGCACTGAAATGACAAACTGCGCTGACGATGCGCTGACAATATGAGGATGCAGTTATGACTATATTCAATGGCTATAACCGCAAGTCTTAATCATGCTAGTCATGCACATTATGAGGTATAGTCGATACAGAAAACATATTCCTCCAGTCGTTGGCTCCGTCAACCTACACTTAAAAAGAACCGGCTTCTATCTCCAAGCTCCATCTACGTATGAACTCATTTTAAATTGAAATTCATTCAAATGCATCCAACCTGTTGGCTGGAACTAGGCTATCTGGCTGGGCAATCAAAAAGACTTCTTTATTTGCCTTTTTGATAATTGCAGGAATGTCTGGAATCGTTATCGTTAAAGCAACAAGGTTTCCTCGACTACCCGGTAGGCTAATTGTCCATGCATATGTGAGTTCTTGTGCCAAAAAGTTTAATCGCAAACACAAAACAATACAGTTTCCATCTCTCTTCTGGCTATGGGCCGTTTCATTTGCACAAAGTGCTCAATTTGAACTTTACAGTGGCTGATTATGAATCATGACCACAAAATCTAAAAAAAATATTTTATATACATTTAACATTTTCTATATTTTATTTAACATACATACAATATTATAGATATTTTAACCCGTTTTTTAAAATATATTTAAAAAAAAAAAAAAAAATATATATATATATATATATATATATATATATATATATATATATATATATATATATATATATATATATATATATATATATATAAATAATAAATACCTTATATTACTAGATTATAAACAATTATTAATAATATTATTAATTAATGTACATACAAGATAATTATTGTCTCAGTATAATGAACATCAGCCACTTTAGGTACACCTGTTTAACTGCTTGTTAACGCAAATATCTAATCAGCCAATCCCATGGCAGCAACCCAATGCATTTGGGCATGGTCAAGATGATCTGAAGTTCAAGCATGAGCATAAGCATGGAGAAGAAAGGTGATATAAATGACTTTAAAACGTGGCATGGATGTTGAGCATTTCAGAAACTGCTGATCAGATTTTCATGCACATGGTCTAAAAAAGAGAACATTTCCAGTGAGCGGCAGTTCTTTGGGCAAAAATGTGTTGTTGATGCCAGATATCAGCGAATGGCCAGATTGGTTCCAGCTGATAGAAAGTCAACAGTAACTTGTTACAACCAACATCTGCAGAAGAGGGTGCAACATGTTGAACCTTGGAGGTAGATGGAAGCAGCAGCAGAAGACTCCTGTGCTTTGTTCAGGCTGGTGGAGGTGTTGTAATGGTGTGTGGGATATTTTCTTGGCAAACTTTGCCTGAGTACCAATTGAGCACCGTTTAAACACCACAGCATACCTGAGTACTGTTGTTTACTATGTCCATCCCTTTATGATAGCTACTTCCAGCAGGATAGCACACCATATCACAAAGCATCATCTGGTTTCTTGTACATGACAATGAGTTCTCTAAACTCAAATGGCCTCCACAGTCACCAGATCTCAATCCAGTACAGCACCTTTGGGATGTGGTGGAACGGAAGCTCCGCATCATGGATGTGCAATCAACAAATCTGTTACATCGAGAGTCCTATTTTCAACTTGATAACGACAGAACATTATGATTGACAGGTAAGAGGTTAAAACGCAACCGTACCACACAGTTTTTTTTTAAATCAATGACGAGAACCTCCAAACCACATGAAGGCACGGCTGGTTCCAATAATTCTGAGAAAATGCCTTTGCTCATTCTCCATGCAATCAAAAAAAAAAAAAAAAAAAAAGACTGTACAATGGTAGAGTGAAAGGGATTCTTTTCTTGTTTGGAGCAGTCACTAGTGCATACTCTTGGCTGAGGTCTGAAAGCAGGGCTGCCTGACTGCAGTTCTCATTAGACTGTAAATATGATGTGGTTTGGAGGAGAGAGCCAGTACATATGGAGCTGTATGTGCGCCGCTGTCTGATGTGTATTCAAAAACCACCAATACACACAGAGCTTCATTATATAGTGGAGAGAGGAGGAGAGGAACACAGACATGGAATGGGGCTGTTTTGGAAGGTCCAGGTTGAGATTGGAATAATTTAACGACAGAGAATCCCAAAAGAACTGCAACAATGTATACATACCATACTAGGAATGGGTCACAAAGGTCAACTATCTATAAGAATATATATATATATATATATATATATATATATACGGATCAGACATAAAATATCCCACCCACTAACACATGCCGTTATAATGTTAACATTCTGTGAACATTTTGTTCGAGTTTATGTGTTAGAAGCAGGAAAAATAGGCAATCATAACAATTTGAGCGAGTTTGACTAGGACCAAATTGGTAGGAGCATCTCTAAAACTGCAGCTCTTGTGGGGTGTTCCCGTTCTGTAGGGGTCAGTGTCTATCAAAAGAATCTAAGGAATGAACAGTGGTGAACCAGCGACAGGGTCATGGCCAAGGTTCATTGATGCACGCAAGGAACGAAGGTAAGCTATTAGTATACACAGACACACACACACAGTCACCTAACAGATTATTAGGAACACCATACTAATACTGTGTTTGACCCCCTTTTGCCTTCAGAACTGCCTTAATTCTACATGGCATTGATTCAACAAGGTGCTGAAAGCATTCTTTAGAAATGTTGGCCCATATTGATAGGATAGCATCTTGCTGTTGATGGAGATTTGTGGGATACACATCCAGGGCACGAAGCTCCCGTTCCACCACATCCCAACGGTGCTCTATTGGGTTAAGATCTGGTGACTGTGGGAGCCATTTTAGTACAGTGAACTCATGTCATGTTCAAGAAACCAATTTGAAATGATTCGAGCTTTGTGACATGGTGCATTATCCTGCTGGAAGTAGCCATCAGAGGATGGGTACATGGTGGTCATAGAGGGATGGACATGGACAGAAACAATGCTCAGCTAGGCTGTGTCATTTAAACAATGCCCATTTGGCACTAAGGGGCCTAAAGTGTGCCAAGAAAAAAATACCCACACCATTACACCACCACCACAAGCCTGCACAGTGGTAACAAGGCATGATGGATCCATGTTCTCATTCTGTTTACACCAAATTCTGACTCTACAATCTGAATATCTCAACAGAAATCAAGACTCATCAGACCAGGCAACATTTTTCCAGTCTTCAACTGTCCAATTTTGGTAAGCGTGTGCAAATTGTGGAGATGAGTGGTACCTGGTGGGGTCTTCTGCTGTTGTAGCCCTTCCGCCTCAAGGTTGTGCGTCTTGTGGCTTCACAAATGCTTTGCTGCATACCTCGGTTGTAACGAGTGGTTATTTCAGTCAAAGTTGCTCTTCTATCAGCTTGAATCAGTCAGCCCATTCTCTTCTGACTGCTAGCATCAACAAGGCATTTTCGCCCACAGGATTGCCGCATACTGGATGTATTTCCCTTTTCACACCATTCTTTGTAAACCCTAGAAATGGTTGTATGTGAAAATCGCCTTTCTTTCCCATTCTGACATTCAGTTTGGAGTTCAGGAGATTGTCTTGACCAGGACCACACCCCTAAATGCATTGAAGCAACTGCCCTGTGATTGGTTGACTAGAATTGCATTAATGAGAAATTGAACAGGTGTTCCTAATAATCCTTTAGGTGAGTGTATATTAGGGCTTTCAAACGATTATAATAGTGATTAACAACATCCACAATAAAAGTTTGTGTTCAATAAAATAAAAGTTTGAGAGAGAGAGAGAGAGAGAGAGAGAGAGAGAGAGAGAGAGAGAGAGAGAGAGAGAGAGAGAGAGAGAGAGAGAGAGATACACATAAATACTTATCTTATATCTAGATTATTCTTTTTTATAAAAAATAAAACCAGCCTAATAATGAATGATAAATTATTAATACATTACCATAAATTATAGTTGGGTACTCAGACAAACCAACTCACTGTACTCAACGATTTATAAAAGGGACTCACTGGCAAATACACCACCAATCAGTTGCTTTTGAAAAAAAAATGTGTTGCTCATTCTACACAATACTATAAAATCTGAGTCTTATAATGTAATTTGAGCTCTGTTCATTTCCTGTCCCTGAGCATTACTTGTGAGCTGATTGTGGAGATGATACATAAACGATTTGAATTACAATTACTAGCTAGCTGATTTTACAAAAGCACAATGGCAGAAAGTGAACCACCCACTTCACGTTTCCTTTACCTTTGGGCCTGTAACCAGGTGACTGTGCATATTTGACACAGTCGTGGCATCGGAGCATTGAGCGGACAACATGCGTTCAAATTACACAGCGTCTCATTCACTGAACAGCTCAGCAAGCGCGACCGAGTTCCTAAAATAACATGACAGGTACAAGACTATATGTCTGTGAAGAAAAGGAATCGATTGCGAACATGAGTGTACGTTTCCCTTTAATCAACAAAACGTAACGCGTATCCCCCGCACTTGGGCATTATATGGACCCGGCAACCACAACAATTGTTTTGCTCCCTTAAGGTTTCTCAGACAAAGGTACCTCTCGTATCAATATTGGTCAGGGGACCCTCCTGCGCCTCCAGAGGCTCAGTATTAAATTTGGGCTCTTTGTGCAGCCGGGGGATTTCCAGCCTGTGAAACAGTGAGATGGATGGGAATGGGCATTGCTCCTCTGGGCAGAGTTACTGTCGCTGTGTGGGAAAAGGTCTCGCTTTCGCTCCCTCACACGAGCGGGGAATGACTGTCTCAGTCTTTCCTTTACCGTTAACTCAATCTGTCTCTCTGTGTCTGTCTTGTCTTCCTCTTTGGGAATAGGTAGTGAAGATACAGTTGGCCGATCAAGAAAAGAGGTATATTTTTCCATAGTGACATCAGAAGTAGACATCTTCTCCTCTCTTGTCAACTTGTTTCTGGTTATGGACCGAACTGGGCAATGGATCCAAGATTAGCTTAAAGCTGTACGTTGTTAAATTTATTTTTGAAAAACATTAAAGTAGGATATCCCTTATATACTGCATAAGAAAACTACATGGCTCGATTATTCTTGATTTATTGTAAAAAATAACTTCAAAGTTTAAGTACTTTTTACAAGAAAATACTATCTCAGTACTTTACCTTGAAATTAAACAAGCAATTTATGAGTAAAAAAATGGTTTCAAAATAGTCTGTAAAACTGTGTCAAGTGTCAAAAACCTTTCAAATCGGCAACACAATATGACAACAATGGTATCATTTTTTTCCTCCTTATCCTCTCTGGTATCGTCTACAAAAGCCTCTGCACACTTAACTTTTTCCTAATGAAAGTAAATGAGTAAATAAAAGTAAATGAGGATGTGTACTGTTGAGTTGCAAAAATGACACAAAAAATTGCTTTGAGACAAATGATATTTGGAAGAACTAACCATTTAAGTGAAAGGAAATGGCAACTTTTATTCAGACAGGCTATGATTCATTCAAACTGTACAGTGCGTTATTCACCCCTATAGTCTGTCTGTTAAATGGAATTTTACAACAAGAGCACATGTTTATTCAGCATTCATGAGCACCCAGACGAGGAGATAATTAGATATCCTCTCAAAAAGATAGGAGCAACGGACCAAAAAAAAAAAGCCCATTCTTCTGACTGGATTCTTACATGACTGATGTCGAAGGAATGTACAGTATTTGGGAGATTCAATGTCTCCGGTACCAAATCAAGTCTTGTCACTGTCACTGTACCTGTTAAAGGCACTGACAAAGCAACTACATTGTTTTTTTGGGAGGGCAAATGTGATTGTTTATAAATCATTCAGCAAACAAAAATCCATTAATTTCAATACTGGAAGTCTATGGTGTACATAGAGTACTGTTTAAAATTTTGGGGTCAGTTTTTGAAAGAAGTCTCTTATCCTCACCAAAGCAAAAACACAGTAAACATGGTAATATTGTGAAATATTATTGCAATTTAATATGTTTTCTATTTTAATATATTTCAAAATGTAATTTATTGCTGTGATGGCATTGCTCCATTACTCCAGTCTTCAGTGTCCCTTCAGGAATCATTCTAATATTATGATTTGGTGCTCAAATAACATTTATAATTATCATCAATTAAAAATTCACGTAACTTTGCATCGACGGTGGATGTGATTGGACAATTGGACGAACCAGCGGCTCCATCTCATCGCACAGCATCTAAGATGTTGGTTTGATCATTCTCAAATGCCTGAGCCACAGTCTGTCTTTAGAGTGTTTTGGATAATTCCCTTCCAGAAGACAAATCAACGTTATTTATATAGCGCTTTTACAATGACGATTGTTTCAAAGGAGCTTCACAGTGTTAAACTGGACAATATTGCAACAAAAATTGATTAGGCTGTACAGTCTCTCTGGAGAAAACGGTGATGTTATCAGCTCATTTCAATTTATCATATCATACAGCGACAATGTGGGCAGATCAGTGAAATAGTTGATACAGTTAAATTAGTAATTAATTAGCTGAAAACTTAGATTTAGAAAACTTTAGCATCCCCACAGAAGCGTTTCACATGATTGCCTTCTCAAACACCAGCATTCGAAAGCAAGATACATTATTGCGTTTCGCGTGCGCACCCTGAGACAGAAGTCACCCTGGTGAGCCACAGTGGCTTCCCAGATTGCTTGGAACTTCCATTTTTATTACAGATATGTTGCACCAATTTTGCAGGAAGTGGCGATATTGTTCTCTTGAACACATGGGATGGAAACCATGCTTTATTCGCAAATGTCTTATGCGATATTTTGCGCATACCTTAAATTTGCAACTTTGAATGAAAACATAACTCAAGTCAAATCAGAAGGAAAGGGTTTGTATATGAGAGCTACGAATGAAACTGCCCTGTCTATAGTGTCTCTGTAATGTTGACTGCAGCTCCACCTGACATCACTGGCATGCACAGAACGCTGGTCCTGTTCCCATGACTTTCTCTGTTCCCACTCCTTTGCTCCACAGCTCCCTAAACCTCAGTGTAAACGAAAGCTGCATTCCTGCGCAGCTCAGTTCAGATTACCTGCTTTCTCTAGAAAGTACACCGGTGTGCCCATGTGACGCAGGCATATAAAAATCCTCCAAAATGATTGTTGTTGCATTTGGCTCAGTTTGAGGCATTTATGTGACATGTTTTGTAGAAACAGGCTCTCTTCTTTGTGAAAGGATCGACAGTAAACTGAGCCTATAAGTGGGTAGCCGCTTTGATCTCATTGTCACGGCTTCATGGGAAGCCATTTAACGTTTCCGACATATAGGCTTTATTCTGTTATGCGTTTCTCTCTCTCGATCTGTTCCCTTATTTTTGAGGAAGAAAGCACTTAGGACATTGTCATTGCTATCCATTTCAAACTAGTTTAACGGCTAGTAGTCTCATGTTTCTCATTTAAAGACATTTAAATATCGAAAGGTTTTATTAATTCAGTTTTATTTGAATAAATAACTCTTTTTGGCATCCACCGCTTTAATCTTATTGTTTCAATGGGAGCCTTTTAATGTTTCCGACATACTTTATTCATTACTGCAGAATATTTTTGATCTGTTCCCTTAATTTTAAGGGACAAAGCACTTAGGATATAGTCATCGCTAGCCATTAAGAACTAGTTTAACGGTTTGCGGTCTCATGTTTCAGTTGGAAGTGACAACTGTGTTATTTACCGTACAGTCAGGTGACGGGTGAGTGGAAACCCGATCGATCCTATCAGCTAGACAGCGTTTGGGAAGAACATGTCAGAGCATCGCTCCGCGACGACACTTTGAACATCAGCCTCGTCTCTTTGGTCAGAAGTTCATCCATTCCGCATTCTTGACTAAGGGATAAAGCTACCCTAATCCCTTTTACCAGGTAGCCAAAGTTGGCAAGCGCTGCCTAAGAATTCCAGCAGCATTCCAGGTCAGGGAAGTTGCTAGGGGCCTGGCTGCACGGTCCCGCACAACAAAGGAGAAACTCCCATTCAAAGAAAAATAGGGTTTTAAAGTTCTGTGAGAAAGTCGGCTGCCACCGAGACGGGTGTCATGTGGAATGTGCCACATTTGAGGAGGGCTTTGGGAGCTGTCGGCGCTCAGAGAGGCAAGGGGCCGCATGGAGCCGGCCCTCGAGGCCAGTTCGGCCAGGAATCATGATGTGACTAGACTGGGCTGTGCTTAATCCCAAAATGAGCCAGGCTGCGGAGTGACACGAGTGGCTTTGAGGTGAATGTCAGCTCACCTGCCGTAGCGAGCCATTGGGGGCGACACGCGACCCGACAGCCATCCCCTGACCTTATTAATGCAGACAACAGCCTAATGGCACACCATTAACCCTTAGATATCTGAATGTTTCGCTAATTATTACAAACTCGGGTCGCGATAATATAAAACTCTCCTGATATTAGAGTAACAATTACAGAAGTATGAACCAGCTTCTTCACCAGATCCCCCATTAAGTGACACTAATACTTGATAGTACTTGCTCTGCAGTAAATCACTGAGCCATTTTAAGTTTTGCTGATGACACTTCCTTTTTTTTTTGCTTCTGCCTGCAGTAACTATGAGTGAAATATCCCTTCATTATTGTGTCAGGCATTGCCACCTCGTGGAATAAAGGGTTTTTTCTAGGCTTGGTTGTGTTTATGGGGTGCAGTATAACATGTCTTAATACTTCATTTTTTTCACGCCGTATTTTTCTTATATTTTACCTTTATTCCACACCGCTGTCTCCACTGTCCGTTGAACGGCTCATTTGCTTCCTGCTTCTATGAAGCCCATCCCTCCGAAAAACGCAATGGTCTTAGATTATTTAAATGGCCAAATGTAGTTTCCTGTATTTTTATTGGCTGAAGTGCCAAGCACAGGTTGTCAGGAAAAGCCACGCCCCTTACCATTACAGGCAGAAGTTACATCTGGGGCAGTGTTTATGTTAATAGCAAGGGTTTATGATGTCACCAACCCAGGAAGAAGCTGGTTGAAGTCCAAACCAGCCGTTTTTGTAGGCAATAAACTGCCATAACTTTAAAAGACAATATCTCCGTTTGCATTGAACTTTTAGCGCTGTAACTTTGCAGATACTGTTTATGCTCAAGCAACAACATTACACACTAACTAAAGTTTAAAAAAGTGAAATCGCATGCAACCACCCCGTTAAAGTTTAAATTTCATTATGAATTATAATATAAAATGGTATAAACATTTATTTATGTAACATTTACAACTGTGTGTGAAATTGATAGTTTTACTGGTAATTATCAGATAAGGTTTTTATCTATGCCACTGCTGAAATGTTTTTATTTTAAAGGAATTAATATTTTATTCAGGAAGGATGCATTAAACTGATCAAAAGTGACAGTAAATCCAGTGTAGCATCAGTTCTGAGAGCTCACGTTAGTCAAGCTCGCATCAGCTGACTGTCAGCTGATCACGTCTGTAGGAATCATAGACTGTAAAAAATATGGACGTAGTGTCCGTGACGTCACCCATTGGATTCCGATAAGCCGTTCTGAAGCTTAAAGTAGGGGGGAGCTGGGCGTTGCCATCTTGTGAGCGAGTCATCGCGTGTCACTCCCGCATAACAGAAATTGGGCAAAAAGGCGGGATGTGCATGGAGCTGAGGTGACACAATGACTATAGACGGCAGATAAGTGGCTATCCACTTGTAACCATGCCCTTAATTATGCAGAACTTTAAGGCTTTATATAACGTAAACGAATGAGTTATAAAAAAAATTCACCCCCTCACAGTTGTCATGAAGATCAAAATTAGCCTTTTTGCAAAAAACGCATGGATGCGCAGGGAGTTCCCCACCGCCAATCCAAACTATATGCTAATAGTCAATCCATCAACTTTAACAATAATGGTCCTGACAGAACGACATTTATAATATTACCAACTATTTCCATTAATCAAAGAATCCTGAAAAAATCAGGTTCCACAAAAATATTAGGCAGCACAACATTTTTCAACACCTATAATAACAAATGTTTCTTAAGCAGTAAATACACATATTAGAATGATTTCTGAAGGATCATGTGACACTGAAGACTGGAATAATGATGCTGAAAATAAAAAAATACATTTCATTTCAATATATTAAAATAGAATCGAACCGTTGTTTTAAAATGCAATAATATTTTTTTTATTAGTTTTTTTTTTATTTGCTTTGGTGAACATAAGAGACATTCTTACTGAAAGTAAGCTTCCTACAGAAGACAAACTTCTGAACATATATTGTGCATATATTTTATATTATAAAAAATAATTAAAAAATAAAATAATAATTGTATTATAGTTACACTTTTTTTACCGATATAATACAAGAGAATATTTTTAATTCAATTCGATTTAAAATTGGTAACCAACCAATAAGCCAGCAAAAAGATGATGGAAAAATGTATAATTTATGATTTATTAACTCTTTTTGTTCCACCTCCAAAATCGTGTTAAATTGGGTTTTCTATTAGTTGACATTTCAAAACCACACCAAATATTAAAACACGAAGAAATGTAGGCCATAAGCTAAAAAAAAAAAAAAAGGTTGGTTTCATAGTCACCCATAAGTAAAAAGAAACAAAATGAGACACTATTTCATATAAAGATGCAACCAAAAGTTCATAAAATCAGTGGCACTGCATGCAGGTTTGAAGAGCAAATGGCTGAGGCCTATATATAAGATGCTTTGTTGGCAGCTTGTCGCCAAAATGGCCTTTTGTAGCAAACTTTGAAGAGAAGCAGGGTTGCACCTCGAAGAAAATGCAAACCACTTTCTTTGATTCTGCTTTATAAGGCAGAGGAAATTTGAAAAGGTGGATTTCTCAGAAATTCTTGTGGGGCATAAAAGAGGAGGGAAAACAACGACACCACACCAAGCGCAGAGTAAACGTCAATGTTGGTTGGGTGATAGGGGCTTTTTCCATTCTGCCAACCTGGGCTCTGGGCCCATACCACATGAGAGGAGGGTGGAGAAACATACACTATCAGAGTACTCAAGCTTCAAAAAGGATGCAAAGCTATCAAAAAAGGGGTCCACACGACTTGTGCACCATCTTCCAAGTCTTCTGAAGTCTGATAGCTTGATGTGAGAAACAGACCCAAATTAAAATTGACTGTTTCCTCTCCAGAAATCAGTTAATCAATACGACTTATTCATTCAACCAACTTCAGAAGCAGATCAATTCGGCATGTGAATCATTCATTCTGATTAGAGTGAACTGCATCAACTGATTCAATTGAAAAATACAATTTAAAAGATTCACACACAGCAATCAAATGACTTAGATGTGAGCAATATGAGTCATGCGCTATATTCCATATTTCCGTCTATGACAGTTAAGTGGCCGTTTCTTTGTCATTTGAAGCTTGAACGTTCCAGTCCAGGCCAGCATATTCTTCTAAAATGGATCTTTTGTGGTCCACAGAAGAAATAAAGTCATACAGGTTTGCAATGACATTTGGATTTTGCATGGACTCTTGTATTAAAGGCAAAAATGAAAATCTTAGCTTCGGTTAAATAGAAAAAAGTATGCATTCAAACAAAAATATGCACTCAAACCAAAATGTATTCAGACACCTTCAACATTTCTCACAATATAGTTTAGAAAATAGTAATAAAATAAGACAATCATTCAGAGTTAAACTGTGTCAGAACAAATTCATCTTGATAATGTCAGATAACTTTGATAGAAATGTAATGGATTACAATCAACCAATCAGCTGTCAGCTGTTAAATTTAAGTACACAATTAGATTACACCAATTTAGGTCAATAACTAAGCAATGCTTAATTTTGTTCAGTCTGTAGTGTAAAAGGTTAAATTAGCAATTACAAAAAATATGGTCAGGTCAAAGTATCTGAATAATTTTGGTCCCACATTTTTTATACATTTTACTGGTAGTCCCCTGTATGAAGAGTTATATTTTTATATGACATATCTACAGTTTACTTTATTTTGCTACTCACTTACATAGATGAACTATAGTGTTCTGCACCCACTAGTAAAAATTATATCTGGTGTTTGAATCATTTTTGGTTTGACTGTATATTGTACGGAATGCATAGTACCAGTCAAAAGTTTAGAAACATTATTATTTTTAATGTATTTGAAAGAAATCTCTTATATGCTCATCAAGCCAGCATTTATTTGCTCAAATATACAGAAAACAATAGTGATATTGTGAAATATTATTACAATTTAAAATAATGGTTTCCTATTTTAATATACTGCAAAATATAATTATAAATATAAAAATATAATCATTTCTGTGATGCAAAGCTGAATTTTCATTTCCTTCAGAAATCATTCTAATATGATGATGATTTGATACTGAGTTATTATCAATGTTGGAAACGGTTGTGCTGCTTAGTTACTTTTTTTCAGGATTCATTGATGAATACAAAGTTAAAAAGAACAACATTTATTCAAAATAGAAATCTTTTATAACAATATAAATATAAATTGTAATCAATTTATTGCATCCTTGCTGAGTAAAAGTATTCATTTATTTCACAAAAAAGAAAGAATAATTACTGATCCCAAACTTTGTGTAGTGTATATTGTTACAAAATATTTCTATTTTAAATTCATGCGGTTCTCAAAAGGATGCTGACAAAAGTATCATAGGTGATAAAAAGTTCCAACATTGATGATAATATTTCAAATTTTTAATAACTGAGCATCAAATTAGCATATTAGAATGATTATTGAAGGATCGTGTGACACTGAAGACTGAAGTAATGATGCTGAAAATGCAGCTTTGGGAATAAGAAATTCATGATTTATTTATTTTATATGCTTTTTTTCCCAGTTGGTGCTTGTTCGTGCAAGGGGAAAGTGAAGGCGTCCTTCAACTGGGGACGCACTGCACCTGTGGGTGGGATGCTGGGATCAGCCTTGCTCTCTGCCCTGTCTCCCAGATGATGCATCTCACAAGGCAAGCGGCTCAAGGTTAACATCAGCAATACACGCCAGAAGAGCAGCACTTTAACCTCCACGCGCATACTTCCTGCGGAATCCAAAAGATGACCTCCACAGTACATATCAAAGGCAACCTGCAGGAATCTGACAACTTCAAGAAACAAACCAACCCAACATTTATGGCACGTTCATGGACAAATCATTCTTTTGAAATCTTTCTGTTCAATTAGTAGTTTCACAAAACTGATTCACTGACTCAAACTCACTGGAGAGGAATAGTATCAGTGAGTGTATCTCCTTTTGTATTCTGTAGAAGAAAGAAAGCCATACAGGTTTGAAACGACATAAAGATTCATATTGACAACATTTCATTTTTTGGGTGAACTACCCCTCCGTTAAGTCTGAGCATTCCCCAAAAGTGCTTGTGTTGTAAATATCTCTCCTCTTACAGTACATAAACTTCCAACTCTCCTTCCATTCCATCTCCTCTCCCTGCGTGTCCCTCTGGCAATGTTTGTGCATATCCATGTCAGCATTGTCTGGAGGGGAAAACCCAGATGTTCCCTCGGCTGACAGCATTGTGCTCGGCTGATGTACAGCCTCGAGTATCCGCACCACCCCTCGGCTCTCTCTGTCCCTACTCTTTCTGATCTACACAAGGCAAGTCTTTACACCAGGCATCGGCTGTTCCTAGAAACCCTGAATGTAGGCCGGAAGCTATGCTACGCTAGCTCCAGAATGCAAAAACTTCTGGCTCTAAAGACCTCCGACAGATTCCTGAGGTCAGCCTGAACCCTGACATCACAACCTCCCAGATTCCAGACAAGCTCCTCTGGGAAAATTGTTGCAAGGAAACAACAAGAACTCCAGTATACCATAGCAAATTATGTATCATGCATTCCTGCTATAAGAGCAGAGGATAGGGATTCTAAAAAATGTACTCAAACATTGTGTCGATTTATAAAAGAGTGCATGATAAAAATTAAAAATTAAATGTTTTTTAATTATCTAGTTTAAAACATGTCATGTTCTTAAAAATGTACTTTATTTTCATGTTGTTTTGGTATGGAAAAAGTTTTATACCATTTTCAGGATTTTTTTTTCATTCAATGACTCTTAAAATGTCAGGTGGTGCAAGTAAAAATGAATCACAAGTTAAGTCCAAGTATTGTTACAAATTTAAAATGTGGTGGCAAAGCTGATAAATGTTGTTCTTTTTATTACCCTGGGGATTTTTTTTCCCGACATTAATAATGTATCTAGGGCTGTAGCTATCGAATATTTTAGTAATCGAGTATTCTACCAATTTTTCCATCGATTAATTGAGTAATCGGTAATAAGTACTTTTTCTTTATTAAAGAGCAATACTTAAGAGAAAATAAGACGGGTATCTTAAAATGAACAACTAATTTGTTTCCTTTTTAGATTTTTTTTTTACAATTTTATTGCTGAAATTACATACAATAATATATGTGAAAACTAAACCAATTTAGTGCATTGAATTGCCACATTATAATGCAAAGACAAATTATATATGCGTTGCAGTCTCTGGTCTTGAAATGAGATGAAACCGAAAGTTAAAGAATGACACATTCGTTGCATTTGACTGTGAAATGAGTCCCTAGTCATTATTAAAATTAACACAGATTTGTCTCTCATCCAGCCGCAATTTTGAGAATGTTACTTTTTGTTACTTTACCCACCTGACCCGTAGCCTAGAAATCTAGACGCACCCTAGCGGCAGCAAATCTAATCTGCCCGCAAGTGTCGTCTAGGAACTCTCAATACCCTTCTGAGCTGTATTCCCCTAACTCTTGCCGGACCAATCACACCGTGTGTAGAGTCGGTGGGCGGGGCCATAATGACGACGGCCGAGTTGCGTTTGTGTGCTTCTAGTAAACACAGAAACTGGTGAACGGCGGTCTGTCGAATCAGCTTTGACCGCGATTCTGGAAGACTTGGAGTTGAGCTTTTCTCTGAGAAAAGAACAAAGAACGGCACTAAAGTCATTCTTAAAAAGGGAAGATGTGTTCGGGGTTTTGCTGACCAGATACGGCAAATGTTTAATCTATCAGCTAGCTATGCTTCACCTTCGTTGCTCTGGTTGGTTGTAGCGCTATCCTATCGCGTGCAGAGGGAGTTTGAAAGACAACCGTTTATCCCGCCCCTCGGATTGAGCCCTGTCTATGGTGAGTTTCCAGACCAAACATCTTGATGTGGGTCTGGCTTGTCAGGCTACCTGACCCGTGGATATAACCGCAATCTGCGCAGTAGGCTATGCGCTAGTCCTCACAAAAATGTCTTTCTGCAACATGACCATGTGTAGTTAAATGGACTGCACAAAGCTTCGAGTTAGAGGATTTTGCCTCAATGATTTTTTGGAATTCGAGTAACTCGAGTTACTCAAGGAATCATTTCAGCCATAAAATAATCATATTAGAAGAGTCGTGCTAAACTGGAGGCTAAAGTAATTCAGCTTTGGGAATCAACAATTTATTATTATTTCTTTATTAAAGATTAATAATATATTAGTAACAGTTTTCTTACACCTTGAAAACATGTACACATCTTTATTTTACCAAAAGTTTATCAATATATTTTATCAAGCACTTTATCCCCCAAATATCATCAATTATGAATTCATATACATCCAAGTAGTCACAACCAATGTATTTAACAACCTTGCCTTGCCATAAAAAGGTTACATTTTTGATTAGATATTCAAACAAATGTCTCCAATTGAAAATTTTCTAGTGACTGATCTCTTCTACATTTTTCAGTTGGCCAAATCTAATTTCTGTGATCTGATGCAATTTAATTCACAGAAATTCAATTCAATTTAAAAGAATTATGATCAGTCACTAGAATATTTTCAATTGGAGATCTGAAAATTTCAGTGAGATATTTTGTAAGTCTTTTTGTTTAAATATCTAAGCAAAAATGTAACCTTACTTATTAATTAATATAATAAATATTTTTTATTTAGAAAAAATATAGAGTCATTCCACTAGACATTTCACAACATAAACAAACTTTGCCTTGTATTAAAAAGGTCAAATGATTTAATATTTAAATAATTAAACAAGAGTTTTATCAACTATCATGAATGAACTATCATTCAAAAAAAAAAAGCTTTTGGGGAGTCACACCTCCAGACATTTCTCAACCTAAACTAACCTAACCCTGTCATAAAAAGGTCAAATGATCTGATATTTTAAGACTTATTGACCTTGACACACATGAGTGTCTACAGGGGTCCTCTCTATAGGATATCCTTTCCTGTTATGTGTTTTTTCTCCTGCGTGCTGGTCGCACCACATGACTGCAGCATCTTTCACAACCTAGCACTCAGAATCAACATGCAACACTAAAACAACATAGACTGTCAAATTCTCGACTCGCACTTTGCCAATTCCCTCCTAGCCACATTTCTCCCAGTGCAATAAAGTAGGGGAAAGGTAAAAAGTGACACAGTGATTCCCTGCATGGGAAGCTTGGTATTCCCTCCTTGGGTGGTGGGAAGGGAGGCCAGGGCAGACCTGTCCAGATGGACCCAGGCTTGGCGAGGACAGAGCAGGGTCAAAACAGAAACTGAAGTATCAAAGCTAAGTGGTCTGCTTCCCGAAACTTGGCACTTTGCAGCAGCACTAAGGGGGGATATCAGATAAACTCAACCCTGCTGTCGGAATGGCTGCGTGTAAGGAAATGAGGTGAAGGTCACGACCTGGAAAGCACAGGTCAAATGTGGCGGCCTACCACTGCAAAGCAAGCCATGCGATCAGTGCTGCTAACCAGCAGATGGCCATAAAATCGGAGTCGAAGGTTGATGGAGAAGCAGGAGGGTCTCTGAAGGCCAATGTCCGGCCTTTCTGAATGCAATGGATACATAAGTAACGGGGCAACTGTCACATCAGGACCACCCACCGCCCAGGCCGACATTCCCCCCTTCATCTCTCGGGCTAAAACCAAAGCCTCATAAATGTCAAGATTAGGAAAGGAAAAAAAGCAAAAGTGTTTGGTTAACAGAGACATCTGTGCATGCTTTCCGACAGCCGAGAAAGATTTCGAGAGCTTTCCTGCAATTTTCTCTACTTTAAGTATTACTTTTTTAAGTTAAAACGTGAGCATGTGTGAAATGTTTCGAGTCCAATCTCGTTTAAACCTGGCTAAAGATAGGAAAAGGAAAGCCTTCTTCCTTTTCTAATCCACAACTGATCCAGTCGTTCCACAAGGATAAACCTGGCAAACTGCTAGACAAGACCCTTCAGGTCGGCGCGGATTGTTTTCAGGCTGCTAGGCACTCAGATGCCGCGCACCTGATTAAAGCTGCGGCAAACCGAGAGAAGACAGATACGAGGTGGTCTTCCAGGATTGAGACTAATCACTGGGAAACCTATGACAGGGCCATCCGAGAGCTTAAGTGCCATGTTTTCTACAAGTTACCTAGTTTGCAGAGTTCAAGGTTTGATCTTGGTTCACAAACAATCAGGGGGATTATACAGCAACTTCCTTTTTGGATCAAGGACAAAACATATTGAGATGGTACTTAAAAGGTGCACTATGTAAAAAAAAATCAGTAAAATATCCAAAAACCACCAGGCCAGTGTTAAATATTTTGTTTATTTGAGTACTTACACAATATCCCAAATGTTTCCAAATATTTGTAAATCGTGAGAAAATTGCTATTTTTACCAAGGAACCGGGACGTCTGAGGGAGTCGGCTGTCAATTGCATCATATCTGCATTACCCTTTCCGGTTTTATTTGGCATAAACGCTTCACTCATAATGTGTCATAGCAGCTGCCGAGCGAACGCACAAAGTAACGTCATAACATTATTTTCAATTCACTCAAATTTATCTAATATGATAAAAAAAAAGAGCTCTATTACCTCATACTCATGACCAGAAAAGCAGAAATGGCGCCGGCGACTGTGGCATAATAAAAGTCCCACTGCTCAGGAGCTGTGTCTTGCGCAACAATTGCTACAGTGGCCTTGCTCAGATCCCGCAACACTCACCCCTGTTCTGCTTCATACTACAGTAACTTTAATAATCGCATCCATGAACATGATTTCTGCCCGAGTCCTATCCCGATCGTTTTCCACCGGCTGTGAGGTGAAGACCACACATCCCAAGATACTGCATTCAAACTTGGCGTCATCAAACTATGCCTTTGTTTTGAATAGGTGACCTCTAGCAGATGGAAAAGTTACATAGTGCAGCTATAATGCTGCGTTAACGTCATGTCGGAATTAGTTTCCTTATTGTAAAAAAATTATATAATCATAATTCAAAACTCATTATTACTACCTTTCTTTAATAACAGTTGTGAGTACTGAAAATGTGCATGTGTCAGTTCAATTACAGAATGAGGTTGCCATGCAACCGCATGAACTGACGGAAATTTCCATAATTTGTAAGAAAACCCTTCCCCACCATTGACGGAAATTTACGGTTTCTGGCTAGTTATAAGGTAGGGGGTAGGGGGTGCTATTATGCATCTTCAGAAAGAATCTACTGAAACACATGCGAAGAAGATGGTAAAATATTAGAAACAAAATGTATGAGACAGTTGTTGTCCGATTTAAAGGTAGGGTAGGTAAGAATGATCTAAAACACTTTTGCCCAAATTTGTTTAAACTTTCTTTATATGTCAATACATAATTAAAATGTAAGTACTCTGAAAAAGAGAGTATACAAATCAAGTGACTCTAGACTTTTTATTCTGAAATAAACATTGCTCATTATTTTCGTTCGGGACAAAACAAGTGATTGGCTTGGGCGACTGTCAGTCTCTCTCGCTACCATGGCAACCACCCATGCCCACACATGAGCGCACCCCTAGGAAGAGCAAAAGCATTCAAAATGCACGGTGCGGGGTGTTTGCAGTCAGCAAAGGCAAATAACGCAAAAAAAAGGGAAGACAGTACGCCTACAAGTAAAGGCAATGCACAAAAATTCTTTGGATAAACAAAGAAATCAAACGAGAGTAAATATCAGCGTGGCTTTCCAGCCATGTCGAGAACTGAGGGACCTCAAGGGGCTGAAAAGCGACTCATTGCTGGCTTAATTTCTGCTGGACAAGTAATCTTTCATTTTGATTATAAATTTTTTCAGTTTATGTTTTCATGAAGCATGTATCACTAGCACATGTAGCTGCCTAGTATAGCATAACATTACTTAGCATAAAGTTACAATATTATACACTTAGTAGAGATGATAAATACTCAATATGCTTGGTTCAAGTTGATCGCTGTTGTGTTGAATTTCGCAAAATGTAACTATAGGTAACAAAATGCATGTGAGAACGCTAGTACACCGCATCCAGAATTTTTTTTTTTAGAACCAAGTTAGCTTTAGCAACTACTAGTCAATAATGCTTTCATCATGGAAACTCTTACATTCAAAACACCATATATAATTAAACATTCATATATGTTATTAATCTTACATGAAATGCATCTCCATCACAGTACAACTGATGTTAATGGGGGGGAAAAAAATATTACCAATGCTACCCGTTTTTAGCTTTGCCATATAAATATAACTAGCTCATTACCGAATTAAACAAAAATATATTTTAAACTTTACCAGTATCGGTATTCTAGCTAAGACATCTTATTGTTTTATATACTGATAAAGTTAGTTTTTTATTTTTATTACATGTGATTCTGACATGATGTCACTACAAGCACACCACTCCTCTCAGGTAAATAATATGTCTTCCAGCTGAGCAGCCGGTGAGGCGCTTTCGTGTATTTTGGGGGCGTGGCTTTGGAAAGAGCCCAGAAGAGAGAAGGTGGAGGGAATTGAAAGGTCATGAGAGGTCTACACACTCACATTTTATACTTTCTTTTTTAGAGTACTTACATTTTAATTATGTATTAATATATAAAGAACGTTTAAACAAATTTGGGGAAAAAAAGTGTTTTAACCAATTCTTACCTACCTTTAAGTTTGGAGCACAGTTTTGAGGAATTTGATGTTTCCCTAAGAGGCATTTCAAAGATGGCCGCCGAGTGAAATGACTTGTCTTAAATGGGACTTTGCTAAAATGTACATATTGATAAAATATTTGTAGTTGCCACATTATGTCGAATTTTTTACCTACAAAGTGTATTTTTATGAGTGACTATTATAGTGGGGTAATAAAATGTATGCTGTGCTTTTGTTTGTATTTATTTTTAGTTTAGAGAATTTAAAAATAAATTATTGTAATGTTACAATGTTAGAATTATGTAATGTGATTTTGCACATAATATATAGCATTCTATATGGCTACATTCACTATAAGGAAGGATATCTCACTTCTGAGATATAATATTTTCAACATTTGCAATAAAGCTGTAATTTTAGTGATTTAAGCAAAAGGTGAATAATTATTAATATAATTAACATTTCATTTTAGGAATGTCAGCAATTTTATTACAAAAAAAAAAAAAGTAAGTTCAACCACAAAATAATAAATAAAGGTTTGAGATTTTTATTTGTTATAATATAATATAATATAATATAATATAATATAATATAATATAATATATAATATAATATAATATAATATAATATAATATAATATAATATAATATAATATAATATAATTTGAGATGCAGTAGAATTGAATCAATGAAAAAAAAGCCAAATATTTAATAAAAAGCTAACAGTGTATACTGTTCAAACACTCAGTTTTAGTTATTGATAAGTAGTCTATTGAACATTAAAAAAATGTACTTGTGGTACAAGATGCGGCATTCCATTATGAGTTTGAATACCATAAAACCTCCTCAAGGCAGCTGTCATTCCCAACCATAGTTCCCAACACAATCGGCTGACAATCTCCTTGCCATCTCTCTATGATCCCATGACTTTAGGTGCCTGTGGGTGGAAGACTGGAAGAAAGGGAGTCTAACCCTCAATTCAGTTCATGTGATGTTTCCCCACAGAGGATATCCATGTAGCCTAGTTCCTAGTAGGCTACAATTGAGCCATTACAAAGATTACAAATAATTAATATGAACAAATATTATAATAATAATTGTATTAACAAAAATAAAAAGTTAATGTATTTTTAATACAATCATTTTAAAATTTGATTCATACTTTTATCAAAAAGTTAAACAAAAACATTTCTTTCATATTGATTATGAGGATAATGATTCTTGTATAGGGGTTTATTTTCCAATAATGAAGGCTACTTATTAAACAAATATGAACGTATTTTCTTATGTGAGAAGAAAATGGCAAAGCAAAGATAAATGAAACTCGCACATCTATATGTAGGAAATTGGTTGCCGGGACAGCGATCAAATACACAGATACACAGCGCTGATAACAGAATGGCCAATCAGAATCAAGACACAGAGTGGATTCCTAACATATCACTTAAACGTGATTAGGCTACTTTGAAAAAATAAAGTATAACTTTGGCTTCTATAATCATTATCACTTGACTCATTAATCACTCGATAATAATTAGACAAAATAAAAGGTAATTGAAGTCACATGACTACATGCTGGCCGTTTTTTTGTGATGACATGTCAGACTAAAATGTCATAAACAGGAACAGCGCTTGCAATCTTGTGTTTCTAAACCATTTCCTGTGTAATGTTTCTCTAATTTTTATATTTAACACACAGAAAATACTTTTTGTTTGCATTCAAATCTAATCCCCGCAAATGCGCCGTCGACTCTACAGTTACACAAAGTGCTCGGGCCACCAGATGGTCATTTGGCTCTGACAGACACCTGGTATCAATGAACGGTAATTATTATATAATCAAACTAGCCTACCACCATGTCACTTTTCCCAGCAGATGAGAAAGCTCTCAATGTATCCTTACTTATTTGATGCAGCAGTGTGTTATAATCATCAGTTCAACACAGCTAATGTGTACATTGCCACAAGCCACAGGCAGGGGCAAGGTGAGGACACCTAATTGCTTATTCACGAATGCTGTGCGTCTGGAGGAACCATGGGGATGACATAGATGTCAGCTGTTCTCTATTGTGCTGTATTTGGTTCACCACCCATGTAAATAGTAAAGGAACAGTGAAGGAAACAAACGTGATACATTCGAGCTGCAAATTCTGAGAAAGCCTGTTTAAGAAATACTACGAATCCTGAACCGGACGTGTGTGAAGCTTCTCGTTTAACCCTTTTTTAAATAATAGGCTGCAAACAGGAAGACACGCAACTTGTTTTAATATGATAATCTGCTTTATTTGAGTGATTCTGACAAGAAAGCATGAGCTCTGTTGGCATGTGTTAGTTCAAAATTCCTCATATAGGCCTACCCAATGCCCACCCTGCTATACTCCCCCATGAATGTTAAAAATGGCTGACTGGAATCAACCATGTACACATTTGACTATATCCAAACCCTTCGTGAGATAAAGCAAAGGCATTTTTAGATATGCTGACCATCGAGGGAGTCTATTTTAACGTTACGGTAAGCTTCCAAGTATTCACATGTTCACCAATGGAAACAGCAGAACAAACAAATGAGGTTAGAGTTGACTGTGTGTTCTAGTGAAATGTGTGGTTGTTAGTTGGAAGCGTATAGGCTATGCATGTGACAACGCAGCATTGACGACAGGCCTTTTTAATACGGCAGCAGCAGTAACAGCAACTAATCCAAAACACGAAGTGCTCACGTAGAAGAGACAGGGCTATAGTCGTCACATTTTTTTATTGCATTCAAATGTTTATTGGGGGGGGGGATTTGTGCAGTCGCAGGGGATGCTGTCACACTACGGGGCAAGTTGTCACAACAGAATAGGATTTCATGAGAAATTTAAACAGTAAAATACAGCATAAATGTATTTATAAGTTGTTTAAAACAAAATCATTAAGACGCAACTTACTCATGTGACTTTATTTTAGTTTTGAAAACAGAATTTACAAGAATTAATCAAATTTTAGAAGCATTTTGAACTTGACATTTGAAACCAACATGGGCCATTGACAAATAAAGCTTCAAAAAATGTTTTTTTTTATCTTTTCAAAACTGATAATGCCTATGAGTTTGAGTTGTTAAAGATGCAGTGTGTAGTATTTAAGAGGATCTATTGAATAAATGCAATATAATATAAATAACTATGTTTTCAGTAGTGTATAAAGACCTTACAGAATGAACCATTATATTTTCTTAAAATGAGCCATTTCTATCTACATACACCATGGGTCCCCTTCCAGATTTGCGCCATCATGTTTCTACAGTAGCCCTAAACGGACAAACTGCTCTACAGAGTGCTAGCTACTCTCTGCTGTCTCAGAAGACGACATCTTTGTCCTGTGTCGGCCACCGTATCTTGGTACCAACTAACGTGAAAAAAATTAAGAGAGATCTAAAAAACTTTTCACTCTGCCACATGATGCATGTTAACTTTTATTACCTTGTAAATTCATAATAAAAGAGTCATGTTTGCAGTTGTGCCACCCTGACATTCGAGAATATACAAATCTACAGTTTTAAAACTACTGATATTTATATAATTTGTTTATGAAAGGTTTCAATCCTAAAATGATGCCATGGCATTTCATTTTTAAAAAAATGTATCATTATGACCATTTTAAATTGTTTTCTTAGTCTGTTCAGATAGTTGCACCAGCCGACATTTTGGGGTTTAAGATAACATAACATAAAATATAATGTAGCTGTACTAAAAAATGAATTCAAACCAATAGGTTTTATAGAATAAAGTGACATATGTCATGAATTTCTCAGATTATTTTTTAAAGAAATAATGCACTTGGACACAAAAATATGGACGTCATGCCATTGACCCACATACAAAACCATTTCTAGCGGAAGCCCATTTGTGTTGACTCAATCTTACTAAAACTTAGCCCTTGTGACAAATAGTCCCTTGCATCTGATCTCATGTGAACAAGAATCCCGTTTACACATGAAAGCGAGTGTGAAAACACGAGAGCGAGACCGAGAAAGAGCAGTCGAGACAGCAGCAGAGCTCAGTGAGGCCCCTTTAGCTGGGAAGTTGGTTCAACGGTTGGGGCCCAGATGGTTCCACACCTGCAAAGACCCAGCTAAAAGACATACAAATTTCCCTCACAACAATATTAAAGTCCTGAACAATACACCAGCTTCCCTGGCTTAAAAAAAAAAAACACAATAATCCAAAAGAAAATGAGCAATTAGTCTATTTAGTGAGTAAATTCATTCCAGTGACGCCTCGACAACAATGTGAACTGATGACGCGTATAAAAATTACAAAGACGTATCAAAAATGAGGCGGTGGGAAAGATGTTAATGCTACGCCATATGGCTACTCAAAACAGGCTTGTCCACGAAGATTAATGTAAATACTCCAGTTATTAACAGTTACGCTTTCAGAGGAACTTTTTTCGAGTCATATGGCAGTTACTGGGGTATTGGGCTGTTTAAAATCAGTATCTTTTGAAACCAAACACTTTCTCAATTCTTGTCTAATGGCATTACACTTTCCTTTTATAAAAATGTAAATGTGCAATTAAATATAAAAAAATAGAAAACATGTCAGTTACTGTCATTATCATAACTCATAATTAATAGTTACAGAGATAAAGTAAATTCACTGAACATTACAAATCACAAAAGTATAAAATATATGCACATAAAGCATATAAAAATAATCTGTATTAACAGACATCATTTAATGATTAACATTTGAATTAAATTACAATTAAATCAAGGCTGCATTTATAATAGTAAAAAAGAGTATCATTTTAGAGATCATTTGAAATAGTTTTATTACATTTTAAAATAACTCTTCTCTATTTATATATATTTTAAAATGTAATTTATTCCTGTGATACAAAGCTGAATTTTCAGCATCATTACTCCAGTCTTCTATCACATGATCCTTCAGAAATCATTCTGATATGATGATTTGCTGCTCAAGAAATGCTCCTAATCATTATCAGTGCTTAAAATAGTTTTTGCTGCTTAGTATTTTATCTTGTGAACATAGACTTCTTTAAACATGAAAGTCTTAAGTGCTCTTTTTAACAGATATAAATGCTGACTTTACATAAAAGTAAATGTGTTTTATCTATTTAACATAAGTATAACATAAGTACATAAGATTTTTTATTATCATTATTATAATTAGTATTATTATAATTATTATATAGCATGGTAATATGTCTAAATGATTTCTTAAATTATATATATATATATATATATATATATATATATATATATATATATATATATATATATACACACACACATATATATATACACACATATATATATATACACACATATATATATATATATATATATATATATATATATATATATATATATATATATATATATATATATATATATATATATATATATATATGGGTGTATATATATAATGTAACTTTCAGAGCAGATATTATGATATTGTGACTTTTGTGGTGTATCATATCATACTGACTTTCATAAGTCACGTTTCATGAATACGGAGGCATATAGCATCACTTTAACATCACCTGTAGGAGGGCATCATAAACACTACAGCAGCACATGTAGAAACAGCAGGCATCGGGATGAATACTGCAAAGTATTCGCACCAATCAGCCCGATATTACGAATGCAGCAGTTCCATCTAAAGGATGAAGTCGGTACTGCACTCCACATTCAGATGCTTGTCTAACTGTACATTTCCTAACTATTATAATGAATTCCCTTTATTAAATCTACTTGTGACACTGAGTCAACTGGAATGAGAGTATAAAGCATGTCTAACATGCAGGGAAGCCCCTAGTCAATGACTGTGGGTATTCAGAGCGCTGTCCTCAAAGGAATTTGGGTATGACTGCATGTAATTGACCAGAGGTCCTGCGAATCCCGTGTGTTTGTTGTCAATGGAATTTTTCCGGCTAAGAAACATGCATTGTCTCAGATTGAAATAAAACACATTTGTCTCTTCACGTACACGTAAATGCATATGGGCACGTATACGCCTGCACTCAGGCTCTTTACACCAGTTAGGGCAGATGTTCAAAGAGTTTTGCACGTAATCAGTGTCTTTTTACAGTGAAAACCAAAAAAAAGTACTGATCGCAGTTAATAATGTGACTCAGTAGTGGTGAGCTTTGCGTAAAGAAAGCATTACAATATTAGAGGATTGTAGGGCTTTATCCCCTGATAAACTCAACCGATAACACCAAAAACATGGTATGCCATTCAAAAAAATAGGGTGGTTTAGTGTACAAGGTTGGCTAAAGTCCTAGAGTTCAGCAAGTTAGGACAGCGCCGCATGGAAAAGTGCAGCCTTGCTACGGCATGGCCTTCAACCGTAAAGAGAGTCGGAGGCAATCCTTTAGGGTGGGCGCCACAGACGTGCATGGACTCATTCATGTCCACAGGAAGCATGCTGGTGGATGAGGTTTGACAAGACAAGTTAGGCCGTTCAGGTACGGTTCCCATTGTTAAAGGGACAGTTGACTTAAAAATAAAAATGATGACATTTACTTCCAGACCCATTTATCTTGGCCACACTTCAACATAATGAACGTGAATAAGACTTTAAATTGACAAAAAACTACCGCAAAAGTGATCGAATTGAGTCTTATGAAGTCATACAATAGCTTTGGGAGTAAAAACGGAGCATAATTGACGTAGCTATTCACTAAAAAATTTGCTTTGGAATGCTTTTTTTGGAATCAAAATGATACTTTCATAAATCTGACTGAACTGGTTCTTGTGTTCACTCACTGATTCAACGATCCAGTCTTAGAGGTTAAAGGATTGGTTCACTTCATGACTACGTAATGCGTGAAGTCATGGACGCTAGTGAAAGACTACACTGAAAAAAAATTGCTTAATTAAAATGAGCTAAAGCAACACATTTGCTATACATTTTGACTAAACTTAATTTGATTGTGTTCAATCAGGAAAACTAATCAATTAACTGAAACTGGGCAGGGCTTGTTAGTTCTCAGCATTCTTGCATATGGCTAAATCAAGAGAGAGTAAATGTTGTTATATATATATATATATATATATATATATATATATATATATATATATATATATATATATATATATATAGTGTTATTTTATGTATTTTTGAGCAAGAAGGAGACTTGATTGTGTTTAATAGAGTTTAATATTAAATTATGTTGGAATTATTAGAACAATTTAAATTATTGTGGAGCAGAGTGGAGCTTTTGCTTAGGATGTGGACTAAAACAACTAATGTCATTACAGCTTTGTTGAATGCTTAGCATTTAAGATGCTAATGTGTGTTATTGCTAGCTATAGATAGTTGTATAACATTATAGTATACAAAATTGAAAAATCACTTTGAAACTACCTAATTGAGTCACTTAAAATGTATTTATTCCATGATATCGAAGTTACATGAACAAAGTATGTCTGTTATGTTTAACGCAATTGATTCATGTGGGACCGATGTACACAATTACATAATGTAAATCCAACGCACTTTTTTCAGTGTAGTATTTGTGGACAAAATGTTTTTTTTTTTAGAAAATGATTGATCACGTCGATCAGACTCGAAGATAAGACTCTTATTCCTTGGCTGGGATCATGTAGAGCCCTTTGAAGCTACATTGAAACTGAAATTTGGACCTTCAACCCATTGAAGTCCACTATACGGAGAAAAATCCTCAAATGTTTTCCTCAAAAACCTTAATATCTTTTCGACTAAAGAAAGAAAGACATGGACATCTTGGATGACATGGGGGTGTGTGAATTAGGAACGACCTTTAACAACTCACTGGAGTGTATTCGTAGCATTCGTAGCAAAGCCACCAGACTGCCCTCTTGTGCATTGTTCTGTAAATGCATAATAGAAATACTTTTGGATCCAAGAAACCCACTCCAGTGCCCATACAGCATGCATCTCTTGAGTACAGCATGGATTTTGAGTTCTAACTGATACATTTACTGGAAAAGCAGCAACTGGAATAAGAACCATCTGAACTTGAGAGACATTCTCCTCGGTATATCCCACCATTCCAGCAGCTGACAGCTTTATGGTTCACAACGCAAAGCAAGTAGAACGGAGCAGCTCTCCAATACAGCTCAAAGTATGTTTTACATGCCACAGCTAGCATACAAAAACCTTCCATAGCACACTGACATTGAGATGAGCATGTGTTTTAGACCTGTGTCCAAGAAAGAAAGAAAGGACTTTGTCCTGTTTTTTATCCTAAGTGGAGTTTAGGAAGTTCAACTGGCCTGTTCTGAGGAGAGAATGTGTCAAGACAACAGCTGGCCCGCTGATGGGGCCTTCTGTTCCCCGTTTCTGAGAAAGCTAGTAAGGACAAGATAGCTATGTCTGGCCAGAGGGAAATGACTGGAAGGAGAGATGAGATGAGGAGAAGGACGGGGAGGGAAGGAAGCAGCTGGGAAGCTGATCACGTCTGCTTTGACAACATACTGTAGTAGCCATGGTCTCTAGGCCGCTGGATGGAGGGTAGGCCTTGCACAAGAACAGAACGGGGAAATGTGCAGGAGCTGTGTGTGCACACAGGAAACCCCAAATGAAGTCAAAATTTATAATAGTGGGATTATGTAACAGGAAGCCATATCTCCATCTGCTCAAAAGCCAAGCCCTGGGAGAAAGGGGGAAATTACAGAATAATGCACTTCAGACGTTAATTCAACGCATTTGGCTCTACGGTTCAGTGACGCCCAATTAGACGGCGGTGAATGGACCAAAGATAGCAGTCGAGCCTTGTGTAGACTGCAGCAACCGTATCGCCTCAAAAAAAAAAAACTTTCCCTTTTTTTGTATCCAAAAACACTGCCCTTTTCCCTAAGGCTAATACTTGATTTATGGCATTGTCCAACTTTAATAGCTGGACTTTTACAAATACTTTAAAAAAAAAAAAAAATTATATGTGTGATGGAAAATACTGAAGTTCACCTAAGAACTTTCCCACTATTTTCCAATACATCACAAGAATGCTTTATGGCCTAGCGTTGCTAGGTGGTTGATAGATGATTGCCTACCAGTCCAAGTCAAAAGAGCACACTCTCAAGACTATGATATTCAAATATGGTTCAGTATTTTTTACACACATTTTTTCATGCAGCAGGCAAAATATACAAACAGAAAAGCACCTGTCCTCAACAAGACTTACAAATAAAATGATCAGTAACTACATTTACATGCTACCAAAGTATTTAGTGGATTAATGGCTCAATCGGACCAAAATCAGCGCAAACTGACTGAGCTAAATACAATTGATTGGACTGGAAGGGACATTGTAGACCTAAAATAATATGATCGGTAGAAAAAAAAAAAACTCAAACACTAGAAACACGTGTTATACGTTTATTACAAACTGGTGGAGAGCAGTGGAGGAGAATGAAAACGTACTAAATGTTAGCTAAAAATCTTTATTGACAGATATGTCAGCTTTCTTTTCAGATTACCAAGGCCATAATGACAATTATACTCATAGTAGCTCTGGTGACATTAGCAAAGGGATTTTCTCTACGTTCCGAAATTTGAGTGTGAGAACGCAATTTATAATGGTTGCATTTTCCACAGGGGCGCTATAGCGCAATAGCATTCTACTGTCAGGTGAACTACTGTCAACATTTTAAATAAAATTAGCTGAAGTTAACGTTCCCAGCAACTTCATTGACTAATAACACTTAATAGTTTAAGGTAAGCAAAGTTAGCCTTAACTATCAAGGTTTTGAAGCAACACACCACTCTGAGGCAAAGACAAGTTTCCAGGCGAATTTATTTGCACAAAGGCTAGCCAGTTTGCAACTGTAAACAAATTGTAACGATGGTTGATACTTTTAGTAAGAGAGAATAAAACTTCTGGGTGATATTCTCATGAGATGACAAACAAAAGAATGGTTCAAATTCGTCTGGAACCGTAGCCAAGCACATGATTGAAGCAAGCTTCTTTTCTCGAGCTTTGTAGGAGCACTGGCACAATATAGGAAATAGGACAAAATTAAGCAGATACATATGCACTCTTGGATGTAGAGAAACCCAAAATTGCTGGCTGTAATGGAAATATAGCTTAATTCAAAGAGTAAAATCAAGGAAAGCATTCAATCAAAACCACCGTAGAGTTAATGTAACCAAATGACGTAGGCCGCCGTGAAAAGCTTTGTTGTTCATTTGGAGCCAAACAGTGTTAAGAGAGGGAGAGAGAAAAAGAATCATTACAGTTTTATTGGTGTTTGTTTTTTCTTTCTTTTGTGCTTTAGGGGTGTTGTCAAATGCATTAATTGGACACATATGATGCAAAGAGTTATGACAGATAAACGCATTCCAACTGTGGGTGTGAGCATTCGACCGAGAAGCCTGGAGACGTACACAAAAAAAGTTAAACTGTTTAGATAGATGCTTTTACATTAGCTCTCATGCCTGTGGCCTTATCTAAGAGTGTTTACTCTCAGATTAACCCAAAAAACACTATTTAATCAAATAAAGAGCACAGTTTCTGACCTGCATTTACATACTTCCTGTTTACACAGGATGTTTAAGCTTCTCATATCAAATACACCTTGAAAGCATGAAAAGCAAATTCACCCTATCTATATAGTCTAAATTTAAGAACAATTGTAAACAATTCATCCGTGTTTATTCTTTTTTTTGACTTGTTATAATAATCCCACCAGTAGACTGAAAAGACTTTTTCAATGATTTAAATCCCACCCTTTTCTTACAGTCAACCTGAATTTCACATCAGCCTCCATCCAATCAACAACCGATGTATACACTGTAAAAAAAAAATGGTTTAACTTAAAGTAAGTAACCTGGTTGCCTTAAAATTGTGAGTTTATTGAAATTAAAAATATTAGTTGATACAATGAAGGAAATTGGTTTAATAAATAGAAACTCAAAATATTATTGTATCTGAACTTATCAAAAAAATTGATAAATCATGAAAATAGCTCACTTTGGCTGCATCTTCACAAATAAAACACACAATTACCCCATGGTTACAAAATCTTTTAATAATATTTAAATAAAGGTTGTTGATTCTCAAAAATGTTTATTGTATTAACAAAATCTCAATGAAGTCAAAATGTTAAGGTAACCAGGTAACTTATTTTTTAAATATTTTTTTACAGTGTAGAATTAATTTTTCACTTGGATGCATGTCACAATACAGAAGAACAGATCTGTCGCTACTTCCGTTTCGTTGCAACTTTAAATATCTAAACCAGGGGAGGGACTTTTCTAATCTAGAGAGCTTTTGATTGGACAAAAATCTGTAAAGTGCAGGATTAGTCACCGATATTTTACTAAATTTTCAGGAAGTAAAAAACTATATTTTCAGTGTGTGTTTCTGCTACGACAGCTGCTGTGAATTTAAGAGTGCATTTGCACATAGACAGCCTCAAGTGAACTTGTTAACAACACATGAATGTGTAATTATTTGGTGACTGTTAAAAATATGTTCTATATAGAATGTGTATGTATGTAATCCAGGTGTACTACATTCATCATGTTGTCAAATTTAATGTGACCAATGCATCTGGAACTCTAAAATCCTCTCCCATGGCCTCATGGGATCGTAAAGTTTCAAAGGATAGTACTACATATAGTATAATAATATACTTTTTGCCAACTGTTTTACGTATACTTTTGAATTCAGACATACTACTCTATAGTAGAAAAGTATGTGAATTCAAAACCCCCAAAACTCAAATTTTGACTTCACAAGGACTGTAATCTGACGTACTTCAAAGTAAAACTGCTTGCTTAAGCAGTAGGGCCGCCACCATTTTTGTTAACATACTATGAAACTCTAGAAGGTCAGCCAAAGACTCTGTTAGCATTTTTCAACGTGTAAACTCAGGAAAGTAGCAAGATCAGCACCAAGCAGTGTATAAAAAATTTGACCAGCGGCTAAGTGAGAAAGCATGCTAGCTATGCGCTGGATGAGACGCAGGTGATGATTCATAGCGTTTCATCCCTCCAACAAAGGCGGGAGATACGCTACGGCTCGGGTTCCTGACGTGTTTCTGCAGCTGCCGGGCTGCAAATTTCATACACACCTCTTTCTGTTTACCATCCAGAAATACAATGTTTACATTAGTGGCTAATGTTCTTATGTAATCCGCGTCACTATGTGTCGCCAATATGACGGGGACCTGTAAGGCGTTCAAACCATGAAGCTCTGCTAGATTAAACCCATATCACCTGAATGGGGGTGATATTTAAAGCATGCACAAATAGATTTTAGCTAAGTAGCTATTTGACGCTGAAGTCTACAAATGCAACCAGTGGCTTGTAGGCCTTCGTGTGGTTAATACAGAAGGTTTTTCAGCAAAGATAAACAGAACTACACAACATTTTCTCATTCTGTGCTGCCATCACCTGTGAATAATAGCAGTTTCCTCAAGTTAACACTTTGTACTACGGCTGGACAGGGCTTGACATTAACACCCGCCAGATGCGGCTGGATTTTAGCAATGGGGTTACACAGTCACTCTCAAATGTAGTCTTTTAAAATGTCAGTACACATTGATACTGAAATATCTATATAAACGTTTCTATTACTCATTTTCCACAGAATAGATACACGATACAGCTGCGCTTTCTCGCTCTCTCATCTCTTTGACAACGAGTTGACAAACAAACCGGCCTCCCCTCATTCACTCAATTCCTTAATTTCGACTCGGGATGCGCACAATTTGACTAATTCAGCAGATTTTGTGCTAACACCCAAAGTGCACGCACATAAAGCTGCCTCGAAGTACTAAATGAAGTTATTTTTTGCTGCTTATTGCGGTCTTGGCATTCACGTAAATGTATGTTTTAAGTTTAAGTGTTTAAGTTTAAGTGAACAAACAAATGAGAAAGAAAATGCATGTGTAACTGAATAATGGATCCATGTGTCAGGTCAAAGTGACAGCAGCCTAATATATCTGCTATATATATATATATATATATATATATATATATATATATATATAATATACACATATATACATTTTTCCCCATGGTATTTAAGTCAAAATTTTGAACAGTGAAAATGCTGAGTGGCTAGTAACTTTGGAAAATCACTAGCCACTGTCACAACCGCTGGTGAAGATCCCACCGTCGGCCATCAGAGGTCGCGCTCCCCAGAGTACTAACTCACTCACGGACTTCATTTCCCATAATCCCACATGCCGGGACTGATTACCATCCACCTGTTCCCCATCAACTGGCCTATATATTCTCTGAGCACACACACACACACTGCGAAGTCTTGTTCTGCCCCGGCGACATTTCTGAGCGTTTTCCCATTGTTATTTCTGATCTGCCTGTTTACGAACCTGCCTGTTTATCGACTCTGATTCTTGCTGCCTGCCATCTTAACCTGTGTTTGCCTGGACTCTGGTTATTCGACTGTTTGCTGCCTGCCCTGACCCTTGCCTGGTATGATTAAGATTTACGCCTTGCCTGTGATACTACTGTTAATTCTTGGCTACCGACCTCCGCCTGTTATTACTGTGAGTTTGTGTGTTTCCAATAAACTGCACATGGATCCCAATCCACCTGAGTCCTCGTTACAGAAGACTTCGCCAAACACAGATCCAGCAGACTTCTCTCGCTTCACACAAGAGCTCTCCGTACAAGCCAGCCAGCTAATGATGCATCACCAGCAACTCACACGATTGACCAGCATGACGGAGGAACTGGTTAAGGCCGTGCAGAGCCTCCATCTTACACCAGCAACGGCCGATGCACCATTACCACGCCAAGAGCCGCCAACCACACCTGTTACAACGCCAACGAGCAGCCCACGTCTGGCGTTCCCTGAAAAGTTTGACGGCACCCCGGCCAAATGCAAGGGATTTTTAATGCAGTGCTCCATCTTTCTGGCCCAACAACCAACCCTGTACTTCACAGACTCTGGTAAGATTTCACTAATCTGTTCACTGCTCACTGGGAAAGCACTTGACTGGGCAACAGCAGTCTGGGACGAACGAACCCGCGAGAGCACTACATATGCCAACTTCATTCAACGCCTACGCATAGTTTTCGACCATGCTGAGGGAGGACGAAACGCAGGTGAACAGCTGCTCGCCCTCCGGCAAGGGAGATGTACGGCAGCAGAATTTGCGCTCCCTTTCCGCACCCTAGCAGCACAAACCGTGTGGGTAGAGGACACCTTGAAAACCCTGTTTCGCCAAGCCCTCAATGAGGAACTACAGTCAGAACTCGCATGCCGCGATGAGGACAAGAGTTTGGATCAATTCATCAAACTGGCGATTCGCATTGACAACCTCATCCGCTCTCGCCGAGGACCACGAAGCGGTGGCAATCCGATGCTCTCTCAGCCCCTCGACAGCAGTGATGAACCAAGGCAAATTGGTCACACACACATCTCTTCTGAGGAACGAGAGCGCCGCATCCGAAATCATCTGTGCCTCTACTGTGGTCTTTCCGGACATCGCAGAGCCGAGTGCCCGACCCGACCATCGCAACCACAGCCCCGCCGGGTGAGTTTGCTCATTTCCACTGTTTCTCACCACAACTGCCTCGATTTTCCAGTCACAGTAACCTACCAGTCCAAAGTAATTACAACCCAGGCATTAATAGACTCTGGAGCTGCAGGCAACTTCATTGATGAAGGTCTGGTTCGTCAACATGAAATACCGCTAAACCCATGCAACTCTCCTCTGGCAGTGGCAGCGCTAGATGGGCGCCCCCTGGGGACCGGACAAGTACAGTTCACCACCATCGATCTTCACTTACAAGTGGGTGCTCTACATACTGAATCCATCCAGTTCTACGTCATTCATTCTCCACACAACCCGATTATTCTGGGCTTCCCCTGGCTACAAGACCACAACCCGCAGATCTCCTGGCAGGATAAGCAGATCACCCAATGGGGTCCTTCATGTCACTCCCGCTGCATCCGTTCTGTCAGGCTACTACCCATTCGATCTACCAGCATGCACCACACCAAGGACTCCACACCAGGTATTCCTTCGGCATACGCGGACCTCTTAGAAGCCTTCAGCAAGACCAAAGCCTCACAACTACCTCCTCATCGCAACACAGACTGCGCCATCGAACTGCTACCTGGTACCACTCCGCCTAGGGGTCGCATCTTTCCTCTGTCCGAACCGGAGGATCTAGCAATGAAAACATACATTCAAGAGGAGCTGGCCAAGGGGTTCATCCGACCATCTACCTCACCTGCTGCTGCGGGATTCTTCTTCGTGGGGAAGAAGGATGGAGGCCTTCGTCCTTGCATCGACTACCGTGGGCTTAACGATATAACGGTCAAGTTCAGATATCCTCTGCCACTGGTACCCGCTGCCTTAGAACAACTTAGATCTGCCAAAGTATTTACCAAGTTGGACCTTCGGTCTGCCTATAACCTCATTCGCATCCGGGAGGGTGACGAATGGAAAACGGCATTCTCCACTAGTAATGGGCACTATGAATACCTCGTCATGCCCTTCGGCCTGTCCAACAGTCCATCGGTGTTCCAATCCTTCGTCAACGACATCTTTCGAGACCTATTGCATCAATGTCTGGTGGTATACATCGACGACATCCTCATCTATTCAAACACCATGGAAGAACACATTCAACACGTACGAACGGTCTTGCAGTGCCTCATCAAGCACCAGCTGTACGCCAAGTCAGAGAAATGTGAGTTCCACCAAACCTCAGTAACATTTCTTGGTTATGTCATTAGCCCAGAGGGAGTGGCGATGGATGAAGGAAAGGTTCGGGCAGTCGTGGAATGGCCTCAACCCACCACTCTGAAAGAGCTGCAAAGATTCTTGGGGTTCGCCAACTTCTACAGGCGCTTTATCAGAGGTTACAGTTCAGTCGCCGCACCACTCACTTCCATGACAAGAGGAGGAGGCAACAAGCTACGATGGTCCGCTGAGGCCTTGCAAGCATTCAGTAACCTGAAGAATAGATTCACATCGGCACCCATCCTGCACCACCCGGACCCTCAACTACCCTTTGTGGTGGAGGTGGACGCCTCTAACACGGGAATTGGCGCCATTCTCTCACAACGGCAAGGTAACCCGCCTAAATTATTCCCCTGTGCTTTTTATTCCAGAAAACTGTCAACAACGGAGCAAAACTATGACGTGGGCAATCGCGAACTTCTAGCCATGAAGGCAGCTTTTGAGGAGTGGCGTCATTGGCTTGAGGGAGCGAGACATCCATTCCTGGTGCTGACGGATCACCGCAACCTTGAGTACTTGCGCTCAGCCAAGAGACTAAACCCCAGGCAAGCTAGATGGGCACTCTTCTTTACCCGATTTGATTTCTCTATCACCTACATTCCAGGTTCCAAGAACATCAAGGCAGATGCGTTGTCACGTCAGTTTGACAGCGCTCCACAGGATACCTTGCAAGACCCAATTATCCCACCCACCCTCATCGTCGCTCCAGTTCAATGGGACATCATGTCAGAGATTGCACAAACACACGAGCAGAACCCGCCTCCCGCTGCATGTCCCAACGATCGTACCTTTGTGCCGCCAGGGCTCAGGGAGAAGGTAATTCGATGGGTACACTCCTCTACAAGCTCCGGTCACCCGGGAATCACCATGACAACCAGGCTAATAAGGAACCGATTCTGGTGGGACTCGTTACAAGCAGATGTTGCAGACTTCGTCAATGCTTGCCACACATGCGCCGCAGCAAAGACCCCAAAACAACTCCCAGCAGGTCTATTACAACCACTACCCATCCCTCAGCGTCCATGGTCTCACATAGCTATCGACTTCGTTACTGATCTACCGCCATCTCAAGGTAACACCACTATACTAACTGTGATTGATCGGTTTTCCAAAGGATGTCGACTAATCCCTCTACCTAAGTTACCCACAGCCTTCGAAACTGCTGAACACCTGCTTCAATACGTATTCAGATACTATGGTCTTCCAGAGGATATTGTCTCAGACAGAGGACCTCAATTTACGTCAAGGGTATGGTCAGCTTTCTTCAAATTGTTAAATGTTAATATAAGCCTCACCTCTGGTTACCACCCACAGTCTAATGGACAAACTGAACGCCTGAATCAGGAGATATCCAAATTCCTCAGAATGTACTGCCAGCAGAACCAAACAGACTGGAGTCGCTTCCTTCCCTGGGCGGAGTATGCGCAAAACTCTATCCTCAAACCTGCTACCAAGTTAACGCCATTCCAATGCATCCTAGGATACCAACCACCACTATTCCCATGGTCCGGGGAGCCATCCGAGGTTCCTGCAGTAAACGACTGGATTCAACGCAGCGAGACCATCTGGAACCAAACTCATGTACATCTCCAACGAGCAATAAACAGGGTCAAGGAACAAGCAGATCGTCATCGCCGTCCTCATCCTGACTATACACCAGGACAGTGGGTGTGGTTATCCACTCGGGATCTACGATTACGGCTACCGTGTAGGAAGCTCAGTCCCAGGTATGTGGGTCCATTCAAAATAGTCAAACAGATTAACTCAGTTTCATATCGTCTAGAATTACCTGCCACTTACCGCATCTCTCCCACCTTTCATGTGTCTCTGTTGAAACCGGCTGATGGTCCGAGGGTGGAGCAAGAGTCCAGTGAAGCAGGCCCCCCACCGATGATCGTGGATGGCGAGGAGGCGTTTTCCGTGCGGGAGTTGCTAGATTCCAGACGCCGGGGGCGGCAGATCCAGTATCTGGTCGATTGGGAGGGGTACGGCCCGGAGGAGAGGTCTTGGGTCAACTCAGAGGACATTCTGGACCCCAACCTAATCAATGACTTTCATAGGACCCACCCGGAGAAACCGGCCCCACGACCCCGAGGAAGACCCCGGCGTCGGATGTGCGCCCGCGTCAGGAGCCGCTCGCAGGGGGGGGGGCTCTGTCACAACCGCTGGTGAAGATCCCACCGTCGGCCATCAGAGGTCGCGCTCCCCAGAGTACTAACTCACTCACGGACTTCATTTCCCATAATCCCACATGCCGGGACTGATTACCATCCACCTGTTCCCCATCAACTGGCCTATATATTCTCTGAGCACACACACACACACTGCGAAGTCTTGTTCTGCCCCGGCGACATTTCTGAGCGTTTTCCCATTGTTATTTCTGATCTGCCTGTTTACGAACCTGCCTGTTTATCGACTCTGATTCTTGCTGCCTGCCATCTTAACCTGTGTTTGCCTGGACTCTGGTTATTCGACTGTTTGCTGCCTGCCCTGACCCTTGCCTGGTATGATTAAGATTTACGCCTTGCCTGTGATACTACTGTTAATTCTTGGCTACCGACCTCCGCCTGTTATTACTGTGAGTTTGTGTGTTTCCAATAAACTGCACATGGATCCCAATCCACCTGAGTCCTCGTTACAGCCACAGTGGCTAGTGAGCAAAAAAGTTAACATCATGCACTGGGACCTAAGATCTGAATTGACGTTTCAAAAAGTAAATGGATGGTTTATACATTTAAACATCAATGAGACATCAGATATGATTTGGAGAAGAGATGTATTATATGATTTATTTGGTCCATTTGCAGTTAAAATATTCAATCGTCTTTTAAACTTTGTTTGGATACTTTAAAATACTTTACTTTTTAACATGATTTCAGTTTAAGAAGAATAATTTATGACTTATTGTTGACAGATAGTATTCCTGATTTGAAATAAAATGTTAATGAAGAGTTTTTGAAATTTTCATCTTTCATCTGCTGTTCACTAAATCCTCTCTTTCCTCTCCTCAATAGATATCCTTGCTCTCGTCAATAGATAAGTGAAATTGTCGACGATGAGCCCACAGACACTTTTAGCCAATAAAGAGTAATAGCAAGGAGACGTGATGATTCATTAGTGACAGATTATTAGCGCAATAAGGAATCTTACATATCCAAGCTTTCACTATGCCAAAGTGACATAAGTTGTACAGTAAAGAATGGAAGAGTGAGCTACCAAAAATGTGGATTACACCCATGTTGGGAGATGATTTGATGGCTCTTTGTAAATATAACTGTAACTCTGAGAGCTGAAATCGAATATGGGACGACTCCTGTCCATCATCATGTGCACACTGGCCTGACCAGGACATCTGCAACTTTTAAACCATCCAGACTGCACTCTAGGATACTTGTTCCTGACAGCTGCTTAAAGAGGACTGAATCAACGTATCATATCACATCATTAGCACAGTGAATGTTTTGGGTGGGTTTCGGAGAGCTTTTGGGCTGGAAACCGTCTACACAATCTGACGACTCTGCAGCTTGTGCTGTATGGAGTAGCACAGACACTTTTTAGTTTATAATTGTAGCATCTGTCGTCCAACTGAACTAAATGTTTTTTATTTATATAAGTGGAAGCAGCTCCATGGTGGGCAAGTAATGTAATGGATGTAAACCGTTTAACACCAGTAACACCAACAGCATGCCTAATAATAAGAAGCCTAAAAATACTTTGCATGACTTAAAATGTCTGGAGGTATTTAGAAAATGGACGCAGAGTGAAAGGACGACATGCAGCAAAATTTATGGTCGCAGCTGTGTCGAAAAAAATAGAAATAAACATGTAAAAGATGTGTTTTAATTCTAAGCTATGAATGGGCTAATGGCCGACTATTCCTCAATTCTTCAGTGATTTTGATTGGCATACTAGTAAACTCTTTAGTACTACAAATCTTCAAACCCTCACCTAAAATAATACCATATTAGTGTAACAGAGGCCAGCTAGTAGTCACTGTGCAAGTAAACCTCACTCCTCTGTCCTCAAGAGCGCTAGGTGTTGTAGCCTTTAGCCTCCTTGTTAGAGCATCTGACTCATGCCAGCAGACCAGGGTTTGAGTCCCATTTGGAGCTGGCGGTTCAAAGAGGAGGGGCTACATTGGTGCCGTGACCCGGGTGGGAGTGAGGTTTGGGGGGGGGTGAGTGTAACAGAGGCCAGCTAGTAGTCACTGTGCAAGTAAATCTCACTCCTCTATCCTCAAGAGATGATCTAGTGACTGACGCTAGAGGTTGTAGCCTTTAGCCTCCTTGTTAGAGTGACCGACTCTGGTTTCGAGTCCCGCTTGGAGTGGGCGGTTCGAACAGGAGGGGTTACATTAGCACAAAATAAACTACTATATTATCTACAGTTAGGATTGCGTTTCTCAAAATGATACATTTTTAAGTTTGTTATTACACTCCGAGTTCTTCTGTATTACATGCAATCTTCTGTAATTTGGTTGTTTCTTGGAGAACCGAAAGCTTTTGAAATGGAAAGGACACTTAAAAGACACCAATCAAAGCTGTCAGTACTAGCACTGTAACATTGCATTAGCCTAGTGTAAGCTTACTACACATTTGAAGCCTTTGGTCTAGGGGCACAGAGGAGCAAGGGGGGGGGGGGGGGGTAGATGAGAAAAAAGAAGGAAGTGTCTTTTTGCCAATGTGCAATATAAGGAGAGTTTAAAGCCAGATGAACCGCATCTGTGCCTAAGAGCGAGAAGTGTTTCCCCATTGGGACAGGACGAGGTGTGAAGACTTGCCTTTTCTGTCACCACCAGGTTAGTGTTTGGGTGGGACGCAGCTCTCTAGGTCTGGGCAGGATTTCACTGAAAACCTTCAACACTGTCATATGGGAGAATATGGTGGAGAAAAAGGCATCTTGAGAAATAAAGACAGCTGGGCCAGCAGTTACGCAGTCAGAGTTCTCATCACTCTGGGAAGAGTTTGTCTTTGAATTCTGTGGGGAAAACTAACCTGTTACACCAGGTTTTACCACTTCTGCAGCCAATTAATTCAATATATCAACGAACAATCAGAAACCTGCAACTACACTGGTTGTGATTGATATATATATATAATTCTTCACTTCAAACTGCAAGCCAATCAAAATGATTTCTAAAGGACCATGTGACACTAAAGACTGGAGTAATAATGCTGAAAATTTAGCTTTGCATCACAGGAATAAATAACATTTTAACAATTGTAATTTGTAATAACATTTCACAAATAATTCTGTTTTTACTCAGCACGAGTCAGCAGTTTTAGCCCAGCAGTTCATAATGGTAGCAAAACTATATTCTTACTTGGGCTGAGATTGATCAAATGTTAAAGATTATGTGGCCTGCTGTAAACAACAGTTGTAAATAACATGACTTTGAGTCCTTATAAACTGAGAGATTGGGGTTTGAGAGATTGAGAGAATGGATCTGAGAGATTGGGGTTTGACTCAGAACATTCACCAAAAAGCCTAGGCATGTGTCTTTTTTTAATTTAGCATCTCATAACCCATCCAAGAATCATACAGCTTTGCCTAGTGACTGGTAAAACACACAAACATCATCCAAGAAACGTCTAATTTTTCGAAAAACCACCCTCTGCAGAGAGCAGAAACTGTACCTCACAGACAAACACATCTGTAAAAAATTAGTCTTTTTTGGATCCTTGACTTTATCTATAACGATGAATTTCGACAACCATTTTAAGTGAATGTTTTTAGCATGACTAGCCTAGCTTCAAATGAATAGCCACAATCATGCTTGAGCAAAGTTGTTTAAAATAGTTCAGTGTCAGTCTGCTGTTTCTTTTTCTTTGGCGTTGCAGACAAGAGGGTTTTTCTTACAATACAGTACATGAGAGAAGTGCCAAAATACTTTCCAAAAGTGTGATGCCTACAGAAATACAAAGAAGACAAATCAATCCTCATGGACGGGTGAGTTTGATGTCATGCAGTACGACATCTGCACTATTCTTCAGTGCATTGTTACTGGGCAGCAGTGGCCCAAAATTAACCACGATGGAAGGAAACAAGACAAATTGAGAAAATTGCGCTTTGTTTGGCCAGTTTCCTTTGTGTTGCCCATTTTACATGAGGTAAAACAATATAACAGTATAACATCTGGGATACTATTAAGTTTACGTCACCTTTAGGTTTACAAAAATAACTTAACTTTAAATAACTTTAAAAACTAGATTTATATTTTCAGAAGTAAATATGAGTGGGGCTTCACTTTCCCATTTCAACAATGCTAGAACCAGGGTGTTGATATGTGGTTGATAGGTGTTGTGATTAGTTTCTACAGTAATTGGTCCTTAAAGAAATTACCCAAATCCCAAATGTTTCCAACTATTTGTAAATTATGAGAAAATTGCTATTTTAACCAAGGAAACGGGACGTCTGAGGGATCACCTGTCAATTGCGTCTTATCTGCGAATGCACAGAGTAAGGTCATAACATCATTTTAAACACACTTTAATGTATCTAATGTGATAAAGAGCTGCGTAACCTCATACTCATGACCGGAAAAGCGTAAATGGCGCCGGCGACTCTGTCCCGTCATGTAAAAAAATGTCCCGCTGCTTGCAAGCCATGTGTTGAGTAACAATTGCTCCAGCGGCTTTGCTCAGTTCCACAACACTCGGTCCTGCCCTGCTTCATACTACAGTAACGTTAATAACCGCATCCACGAACGTGATTTCTGCCCGAGTCCTATCCCGATTAATTTCCTTCAGTTTTGAGGTGAAAACCACAAGTCATAAGATTCTGCACTCAAACTTGGCATCATCAAACTAAGCCTTTGTTTTGAATAGGCGCCCTCTAGCGGATGGAAAAATTACATAGTGCAGCTTTAAAAGTAACTAAATAAACCAATTAGTTACTTTTTAGGGAATAATGCAATATTGTAATTCATTACATTTACACAAGTAACTTTCTCAAACACTTGTAATGCACATGTAACCAAATACGTAACCAACTGAATTGTAAAAACGAAACAAAACTTTCAGAATCAGGATATCGGATTGATTTATTTGGATGAATGAAAAATAGTGAATTAGTGAATGAACACCAATAAACTTTGCAAGCGGGTTAATTAACTAACACAAATGTATCTTGAAAGAGAATATGTGCATAGACCTCCGCTGGGGCAGGGGTGATTTCACGTTCTGGAATACGACCGAATGGCACTTTACTATTAAAGTTATAGTACCTGCCCCCTGTGCACGCCACTGATGAATATTAACTATTGACTAAATTTCATGTACATTTTTTTCAAAAGACGGGAATTAAAAAAATAATAATAACACTAGACATGAAGATAAAAGTGGTTTGTTTCAAGAAGAGGTTTGTTTGATATTTCTTAGTGACAGATGTGAAAACGACCTGAGGAAACCAAAGGCCTTGAATGTCCTTTTCCATTCTTTTGACCTTTCCCCCAGTGTGGTCAGCCACCGTAGGGCCCCTCCGGGTGGCAGAGGTGCTTTTAAATGCAAGGGGAGGAATCTTCCTCAATTCACTCTGCCAAATGTCTGCTCTGCTACTCCTTCGAGAGAAGCCACCAGGCGGGTGAGTGTGTGTGTGGATATAAAGGCCTTCTTTCGATAAAAGCGTATGGCCTTTAAGTATAAGCAGACTCCTTTGTCTGTCTGCCAGGAGTCATTTATATCTCCCGGATTAGTGGGAGCGAGAGCAAAGCCACGAGGCCCAATGTTTTCCAAACACATTGCAGTTAAAACAAGACGGTTTTTCTGAAACGGATCACTTGGGGCCCGGTACCCTCCAGAAAAGTGATTAAATAGAGTGTGATGAGCAGAGACTAGACCTAAATCATGCCCTAGCATCGTGCACACGAAGCGAGACACGCTAAATAAGGCCAGGCTGCGCACGTCCCCGGCCCACACGTGAGAAGCGCGTTTGATGTTTCTCAGACGTCTCTCGCTGGTGCCGGGCGCATTCGCTTGGCCCAGGCGACTTCACGAGACTCATTCAGGGGTTGGTCACACGCTCACCGGAGGCTCATCACATGTGGCTTGACCTCCTTGCGGTGTCCGCTTCCTTGCGCACGCAGGAAATGTGACGATGTCAAGCGCAAGCGTGAATTATTAACCGGTGATGTAAGGAGCCGAAATGTCTGCGCCGATGTTATGACGCTCGCCGAGTAAAGTGAACGCTTTGTGCAGTCAACCCTACTGAACCGGGTCAGAAGCCATCAGCGCAACAAGGCTCCACACTCCACACGGGCATGTGGGATCTCTCTCTAAACCCATCACGAATTCCTCACTCTTGGCAGCCGCTCAAATGTTCGCCTTATAGCCTCGATCTCTCTCTCTATCTCAGCGTTTCTCCTGTCCGTTCTCTCGCTCTTTTCATCAGAGCTGGCAGTGGAACTGTAGGCTGCATTCTGCACTAATTAACAGCCTTCAGAAGAAGACCACCAAACTGGTGAACTGGCACACTCTAAGCACACTTTGTTGTTTTTTTCCTGCGGCAGTCAAATGCACAGACTCCATGTCAGCGTGTATCAGGCAGCGGCAGGGCCTCTGGGGGAACTCAACACGCTCCTGAATTGAACACGGACACCTATGGATACATCAAGAGTACCTTTTAAAATGTAGGCTGATATTCTTCCTTTCCTCGTCTTAAGTTTCCCTATACATTATTAGCCCCTGATTTACCCCTCACAGACGTTTGTTTACATGATTGACAATTGGCGTGTTTGTTTGACACAAACACCCGATCTGAAAGAAGTGTAGATGCGTCGCAGATGCCTTGAAAGATATTTTGCTGGTTATATATCTAGAACTATCTGTGTATGTTGTGAATGTTGGCGGCTGGAACTGACATTGGCAATAACAGACAGCTTTGTGAAAAGAACAGCGATCAGACAACTTTTTATAGTTCTCCCCAAAATGTAAATTCTGTTATTTTAAAGTACATTGACTTTCATTGTATAGACAACAAATGAAGCGGTCTTCTACTTCTATGATCCACAGAAGAAAAGTTGTACAGGTTTGGAATTACATGAGGGTGAGTAAATGATGACAGATTTGTTTGAAGGGGTGAACATTAAAGGCTAAAGTTTACTTTAGTTTTAGAAAAAAATAATAATTCTATCATAAATTACTCAACCTCATGTCCTTCCAAACCCGAAAGATCTTCATCTTTGGGAACACAAATAAGATATTTATTGTTAAAATATTCCACGTTACTCCAGTGTTTCAACCTTAATGTTATGAAGTGACAATAATACTTTTTGTGCGCAAAAACAAAACAAAAATAAAACTTTTCATTCAACAAATTATTGTCTTCTCTGTCAGTCTCCTATGCTTTTTACATAGTAAACACAGTGCAGTGCTTCCGGGTTTGCCGGCTCACTATTGGCTGACGCTATTCACGTAAACACCACAATGCAGGAGCTAGCCAATAATGAGCCGGTGATATGCTGTAAAACCTGAAAGCGCTCCACTGTGTTTACTACATGAACAGCATAGGAAACTGACATGAAAGAGAAGAAATTGTATTCTTGTCACTTCATAACATTAAAGGAACACTTCACCGTTTTTAGAAATAGGGCTTATTCAACTTCTTTCCTACATTTAGATATGTGGGCAAATGCATTTTTTCTCGGTGCATGTATTGTTTTAGTTTGGCAGGGTTGCAGCTAGCTTAGCTTAGCATAATGAATGGAATCCTATGTTGCCAGCTAGTATGTCCTGAGTAAAAGTTATCCTAAAAAAAAAAAAAACACCTGATTACTTCTTGTGGCCTGCGTATTCACGAGTACAAATAGCGATGCAGATTAAGACTAGGCGATTTCCTAGGCAGATATTGACTTGAGACAAATGCATTTGCCCACATATCTAAATGTAGGCAAGAAGTTGAATAAGATCTATATCTAAAAAACGGTGGAGTGTTCCTTTAAGGTTGAACCACTGGAGTCACATTTACTATTGTGTTGCAATGACGGTCAGAAAGCTCTCGTATTTCATCACAATATATTAATTTGTGTTCTGAAGATGAACAAAGGTCTAATCGGTTTGGAACAACTTGAGGGTCAGTAAATGACAGAATTTTAACACTTTAAGACACCCCCAATTAGCTGACTATAGGCAACCTATCAATTATTTAATTTTGAACATTAAGTTTAACACTGGCAATGGTTTGGAACTAAATAGCACAGCTATGCTGTTCACAACAAAAAAAATGCTGGTCAACCTGCATGCTGTTTGTGGCCAGAAGTTGTTTGAGACTATTGCTTGTTAAAATAAATCTGTTGGGGACACCATCATACCAGCCTTTCTAGTTTAGGAAAAAATCTGGTCCTTACTAGAAAGAAGAAATTCTAAGGCAGATCATTTAAACTGGAGTTTGGCGATTTTGCATTTATCCAAAGCGACATATGCAAGCGTATTCATGGAATTTGACATAAATTCAAGCTACCAATAGGATCAAGACTAAAGACAACGGGTTCATTCGAGCCTCAACAAGGAAGTAGGGCAGCACAGCGGCACGCTGGAACAGAAGCGCCCGGCATAGCGGCACACAGCTGAACGCAGGCAGGCTGAATGACTTGGTTTCTGTGTGTGTTGGGCAGCAGGCCTCATTAGAGGAACATAGACACGTGGAGCCAGGGCGACAGAAGCCCTGCAGATGCAGCGAAGGCACCCCGGCCCTGCTCTCAAAATCCGAAGCCCAGACAAAACCACATTGTGTGAGGATTTATGGGAAGGCTTATGGACTCCATGAAAACAAGGCACCCTCTGAAAGACACACACACTGAGTCGGTGTGATGACAGTCTCTCAATGGTTTGGGGAGAACAGTAAGCAGTGTGGGTCTGTGAGAGAGAGAGACGGATGAGGACTGTGAATCAAACTGGAGGAAGATGACACTTGAAGGGTTCTGGTGGTGGCAGGAGGGGGGCTCGCAACCAAACAGCTGCGTGACGGGAAAGCGCAAGAGGAAGCAATCTGTGAACATACTGTTTGATATATGAATGGGGAACAGGGAAGCTAGAGGAGACCAGCTACATGCTAAAGACTCAGTCAAGAGTTATAGGAAATTACAAAGCAATTCACAGATGGGTCAATGATGTGATGCTCTTTTATATATATATATATATATATATATATATATATATATATATATATATATATATATATATATATATATATATATATATATATATATATATATATATATATATATATATATATATATATATATATATATATATAAACTAATAAAACAATCAAATATACAATATCTTGAGTACATGCCTCTACTATGATTAGCTTTTTTTATTTATTTATCTTTTTTAATTAATTTAGAATTTGTGATTAGGCAGAAATTAAAAAAGACAACCGTCCTAATATCATAGCAAAAAATAGGCCCATTAATGAAACGTAAATCATTTTCCAATATTATTTCTTTCTTTTCTTTTTTTTTTTACATAATAATTAACTGCTTGTTTGTTTTTAAAAATGTATACAAAATTTAAGTCATGTATGTGACCAACATTCAGAATATATATACATAGTGGTGGCCAAAATTATTAGAACACTTGGCATCGAGGGGTCGTCTTATTGGGCCTGGATTTATTTTCCAAGAGGACAATGACCAGAAACATTCTTCTAACTATTGCGGGAACTACCTGTGACCGAAGGAATCTTCTGGAACATTGAAAATTATGGACTGTCAGGCCCCCTCAAGGTCCGGACCTCAACCCCAACAAGCACATTCGGGGCGAGTTGGAAAATAAACTAGACAGATCTATTGTACATTCAAAGGAAAGCCTTTGGCTTCAGTTGCAGAAGGCATGGGATAACATTAGTGTTGAAGTTCTCAGAGGAAATGTATTGACACCATGCCAGAGAGATGTGCTGGTGTAATTGCCATATTTTTACAGTACGACTCACTTTATCTGATATTTGACGGTCAGCACAACCATCTGCATGTGTCATGAACATTATGAAATTAAATTATGTTTTGGAGGCAAAAAAGGTCAATATTTTCATATTTTCAGAAAATATATAATCTTGTTTTCAGTTCTAATCATTTTGGCCACCACTGTATGTATATTATATATATATATATATATATATATATATATATATATATATATATATATATATATATATATACAGTAAATATATAGATGGGAAATGATAGCATAGAGAGTAGCATACCGTATACTCCTTTAGACCTGCATGACTGCTTAAGTCTCTTAAAACATGAGATAATTTAACCTTTAAAATGCCATGTGCAGCAACATATTAAGTGTAACAAAAAATATAAATAATAATGTATTCAAGGTGTAATTAAAATATGTATTACCTTTTACTTGACGGTTACACCACATGACATATTTAATGACATAACTTTTCTTGAAAAAGTTTTTAAAAGACCATATAAAACCAGCACTGCATTTAACTTGCCACATCTTTTAAATTAGATTTTAAAAGGCTTTTCCATTTTTTATCATGGACACAATACGTCATAGACCCAGATATCGATCCAAAAGAAGACAGAGAGATCTATAAAATGTTATATAATAGACCCCAGTAAGTGCTTTACCAGTAATTCATTTCAGTCGGCCCTCCCAAGTACTACTCCTAACAGATCCATTACCGCCACAACAAAGACGGCACCCGCCCCTGCTCTGTGATCCTCTGACTAGCATGCAACTGTGCATGCGTATCGCTCTGACGGCAGGAGAAGGGGGTGTCGAGGTTAAGGCTGGATCCCTGCATGGTCTCAATGGTGTTCTTGTGCTCGGCACCACAGAGGTGACTAGCTATCAGGGCCCCGCTTTGCGCGCACAGCGCCCGCTTTTTCCATTCTGTCAGCGCCGAGCAGCACACTGGTTCCTTCCAAACTCAGCGCCACTTCATTAAATGACTTCAGACTCTTGGCAGAGGCAGTGGGAAAAGTCTATATTAACTGTGTGTGAGATCCATGGGGCGGCCAACAAAGGCTGTGGTTGTTACCCCTGTAAGGGTTCGCTGTGCCTGGGAGGGGATTTGGGACCTTTAGGGGTACCTGCAGGTCCCGCAGTACACCATGACTTGCTTTAACAAGCTGAGGAGTATCAAGTACCCTAAAACGCATGATGACATCATACAGGGTGATGCCTCTGATTGGCCTGTAGACATTGCTGGTAGTAACGGATTATATGTAATCTGATTCTGAATTACATAATCAGATTCTAAAAAATAAATACTTGTAATAAGATTATATTAGATTAGATGTGTGTGTGTGTGTGTGTGTGTGTGTGTGTGTGTGTGTGTGTGTGTGTTAAAATTAATTATTTATTTTAATTTAACATTTTAATATTTAATTAATCATTAGATTTTCATCAATTTATGAACCCCCAGTTCATTCCTGAACCCTAGTAAATCTCTTTGTATTTTTTATCAATATGGTACAAGATTATAATATAAACAAATCATACTGACCTGCAAATTAGGTCCAAAGTAATCAAAAAGTAGTGTGATTATATTACATAATATGTGTAATGTAATAGATTACGTTACTAAATACAATTTGCATTCAGAAATGGTTTGACATTTATAAGACATCTACTCAACATTGTCTGTAGAGTACATAGGCCTACATGAGTGACACCAAAAAAAGTCCTGGCTCTACCTGATTGATGAATCGCAGCATTTGTGCTTATTCATATCGTGAGGTCATTACTTTACATAACTGAAGTGAAGCTGACTGACGACGTTGCCGTAACAGGCCTGTCCTTCAGAAACTAAGCTACAGTGATGGTGACGAACAAGCTGGCAGCACCCTTAAAACAGAAAACCACAGATGGAGATTTTCGAAACCAGGAGTTCAGATTTGACTTGAACAGTCGCTTGCGGTCCACCTCACAGAGGGATCTATTGAGTGCCCTTGACAGTGCTATTTACACAACTTATTAAGTGTTAAAGGCCTCTCGCCCATTCTCAGATTTATTGACTAGCTTTATTGAAGAAATAGACACTTTAAAACACTCATTCTTAAAACTGGCTATGCCGAAAAAGTACAATTATACAGCCGGATACACTTTTTGCTCACCAGGCCAGTCCCGAGATCAATTCTCATTTAACAGAAAATGGGCAAAAACTATCACAGCAAGCCTATCCCAGAACAATAGCTGTCTTTTAGAGAACCGTGAATGTCACACACTGTTTGAGTCCTGTGGCAGAAACCGAGAGAAGCAGTGATGTAAGGATTTACCGTTTGTTTTTGGGAGAGCTGGAATTAAATTGAAATAAGGAGTGATGAGAGAGATGGGACAGAGCAGGACTTAGGGAGAGGGTCGGACATCCATCACGGCCGTTCTCAATCAGCCTGCCCTGAGGTTCGCACACAGCGGCGGACGCTGTACTCACTGCCTGCTGTGTAAGAACACACACAGACATTTATCCAGCTATCTTATACCATAAACTTAAGCAGTACTCATATAAAGCCATTTTACTACACGTTAATAACACAAACCAGAAACGCCATGGTCATTCAACACGTGCCCCTTCAGATTTTTGAGCCAACTAATCCCTAAAAAAATAATACATAAAAAAACAAAATGGATGTAGCATATACAGTAAATACAAATAAATCCTTTTTTACCTTTGAGGATGTGCACGGATGACCTAGACATGCACAATTGAGAATTCAACACATGTACTTTAGAAGCGAATACATGAATGCTTTGATTCATAAACACACACTTTCTGAATGTGCCACAGATCTCTCTACCTTAGACACCTCTGAAACACACACATGTCGTGTTTTCATGTTTAATGGGGACTTTCCATAGACAAAATTATATTTATACTACAAACTGTACATACTGTTACCCAATCCCATCCCTACCCATCACAAAAAACTTTCTGAATTTGTAACATTACTTAGTAGGATTTATAAGCCGTTTTCCTCACGGGGACCAAAAAATGTCAAAAAATGACATTTTGTCCCCATAATTTAGGGTTTACCAGAACCACACACACATTCCCTTGAGGAAAACAGGCTTTGATAAAAGATGAGGATGACCACAACGGGTTAAAAGAAACCTGTGAAGAAACGAAACAGCAGTCTTTCTAAAACTGTTAAAACCTAGGAGGCATGATAGTTAAGCGCACCACCATCCAATTGGAAAAAGAGAGACAGAGTGATCTCCCAAAGAAATCAATTGCAATATTTGCGTCCTGTCGACAGGCACTCTTGTGGGATCACCACGACTGATTGATTTATTTGTTCTAATTAAGAGAGGCTATATTCGCCCGGGGCTGATTAAGCTGTTGATACTGGGGCAAGCTAATGCAGTCTGCTGCTTAAACAGGAAGGTGAGAAGGTCCACAGTGGAGTTTTCCTGCTGACCACCCGTTTACATATACAGTCCTCTCATTCTGACGCACACTCTCTAGCCACATTTACATCCATAGCTTCTCATTTTCAGACACAACAAAACACTCTCTATCTCGCACATGCATCTAGCACACTCAGCTGCATCAGGTAGTCAGGATTAAATTCCCGCCAAATGTCACTGATCAAAAAATAATATGCGTAATTTCAACATTTAAAAATATACATGTAAAAATATTTGCACAAAATGAAAAAAGCAAGTATTATTATAGTTATTATAAGCATGAATCAAAAAAATTAAGCGCATTTCTTCAAAATTAAAAATAATAATGGATCAAAATGTTAAACGCATTAAAAATTATATTGCACAAAAGTTAAGAGGGTGAGCTGTCAATCTAGAACTAGTGGATGAATGGTGATGCATAAGCCCACCCTAATTTACATGAAAGTGCAGAAAATAAAAACAAGGACAACATCATTTTTTAGGTTTTGTGCAATATAATTATTGTAATTTTTTTGTGCGCGTTTAATTCTTTGATTCACTCTTATAATAATAATTAAAAATGTTATGCAATATATTTTTATATGCGTTTTTACATTTTGAAATCACTTTTAATTTTTTGATCCGTGACATCAGTAGGCTACATTTGGCGGGAATTTAATCCCACAGGCTACCCATCAGTCCCACACGGCCAAATTTCGCGTGCGAGAGGCCATGGTCTCATTTCAAACGTTGAGGTCTTTCCCAATGTGCGTGCGTACAGTATTTCGATTAACTTTGGATCCTGTGTGTCAAGAATTACTCTTTATTCATTATTTTTCAGTCGTGGACCACAAACGGTTTGGGTTACTCTCAGTAGGTAATATCCTGGCTGCTTCGTGTTAACGTGGCATATATGAAAAACTAGAATCCACAAGTGGTGAATATGACAGTGCCTCATACATTCTGCCAAAGGAAGCAGAGGATATCAAGTACTAAAGTTCACAATATTAGGGAAAATCCCCCTTTGAGAAGCATTCACCATCAGTTAAGTAGACGTTTGCTGCCACCTACTGGAACACAAGTGGTAGGCTACTCAAGTTTTATTATTACAAAATAGATTTAAAATATGGTTGTTACTGTTGCGACGAAAATAAACATAAAAGTAAAATATTCATAAGAATAAAATATATGATTTTTTTCACGATTCTTTACAGTAACATTTGTAATATTATAAAAGATTGTGTTTAAAATAAATGTTGTTCTTTTTTTTAACTTTCCATATAAAAAATCCTTTAAAAAAAGGTTTTACAACATCAATAATAATCATAAATGTTTCATGAGAAGCAAATCAGCATATGAATGATTTCTGAAGGATCATGTGACAGAAGACTGGAGTAATGATGCTGAAAATTCAGCTTTGCATCACAGGAATAAATTACATTTAAAAAAAAATTCAAATAGAAAACTGTTAGGCTATTTTACATTTTAATAATACTTCACAATAATTTTGAAAGGCTGTGTATATAAAAGACTAACACAAATGACAAACACCTAAACTGAACTGAAAATGAAAATAAAAGTAAATATTACAGACAATACTAAAAAATACTGTTGATGTATATGCTACATTATTTAGAATATATATAGATATATATATATACACAAGTTTACATAATATAAACATTAATGTAACATAAACAATATACATAATAACTAAAAAAGAAAATAAATGGAAAAAAAAAAACACTTGAGCATGACTTGTTCCAGAAGGTGCTCAAGCCACATTACATGTTTAGAAGCGAGCCAATGTGGGATCTAAAAAAAAAGGGGGGGATTTTTTATTATTATTATTATTATTATTTTACTGAAAATAGGTTACCAAACTGTCTCTGGCCTACAAAATAATAATATTTTTTTTTTTTAAACTGTCTCTGACCTTAATTGTCCATCCACTAGATGGCAGCATTTTCAAAGAAATGTATCGTGTTTCCTTATTCCTTTGTGTTAAATTAAGCTGGCACGTTCTTTATTGAGATTTAACACTCTGTTGTGCTAAGTAAACATGATTTCATAATGTTCAGTCATTTTTACAGCATAAACTGAGAGAGGGTCGAGTCAAACCAGTTTGAGGGACTTTACAAAAGGTCAAAAATTCCCATGTACAATTTAAGCTATGCTCTTCCTGTTTATAATGCAAACGGTTTACCATAATGAATAACTCATACAGAAGTAAGAACTTTTATTGCTAAGCCACTAACAAATAGAAATTAGTCATATTTTTCTTACTAATATAAATATGATTCAACTCATGGTTCATTAACGAACCGTCATAACTTGCTATTTGGCATTGGGCCTGCTTACCCTTATAATAATGCACTATTGTTTGTAAACTGCTTCATTTTTGTGAAAAGCTCTATAAAAGTTTGATTGAATTGGCTTGAATTACATATTTATTTTCACTTAAACAGAAGCCAACAATGGTAATTGTGTAACAACAACAGACAATAGTAACAGTGATTAAGGACAGTAAACAGTGTAGATTTACCTAGTATAGATACGCATTAAAGCCTATCACAGTAACATTCTTGTTTGTGTCTCACAAATTCCGCTTTAATATTTCTTTGTTTCCATTAGCATAGATGCCAGGAACCCATGACGTTGAGTCGACCAGATGAGTCTTTCACTGTCATGCTATCAGCACCCACAAACAGCTGCTCAGAAGACAACTACCGTCATTTCCGCTTCAGAAGCACAACAAACAAAACAAAGAAAAGCAAGTTATGAGTGTAAGGATGCACACGTTAAGTGACTATTTTCACTACCACAATGAATGCACATTTTCTTGTGGTGGTTCAACACTTTGAAATGTAGGTAATGATTTTTGTGTGTGAAATCACAGTGACATGATGGGTTATCTCTTCATCACGGCACCTGTTAGTGGGTGGGAAATATTAGGGAACAAGTGAACATTTTCTCCTTAAAGTTGATTTGTTAGAAGCAGGAAAAATTGCCAAGTGTAAGGATTTGAGCGATTTTGACAAGGGCCAAATTGCGATGGCTTGACGACTGGGTCCGAGCATCTCCAAAACTGCAGCTCTCGTGGGGTTTTCCTGATCTGCACCACAAAGCAATGGAAGAAGGTGGCCTGGTCTGATGAATCATGTTTTCTTTTACATCATGTGGTTGGCCGGTTGCGTGTGCGTCCCTTACCTGGGGAACACATGGCACCAGAATGCACTATGGGAAGAAGGCAAGCCGGCGGAGGCAGTATGATACTTTGGGTGATGTTCTGCTGGGAAACCTTGGGTCCTGCCATCCATGTGGATGTTACTTTGAACCATACCAGCTACCTAAGCATTGTTGCAGACCATGTAAACCTTTTCATGGAAAGGGTATTCCCATTCCCTGGTGTCCTCTTTCAGCAGAATAATGTACCCTGCCACAAAGCAAAAATGGTTCAGGAATAGTTTGAGGAGCACAACAATGAGTTTGAGATGTTGACTTGGCCTCCAAATTACCCAGATCTCAATTCAATCGAGCATCTGTGGGAAGTCCAATTCATGAGGTACCACCTCGCAACTTACAGGACTTTAAGGATAAGCTGCTAACATCTTGGTGCCAGATACCGCATCACACCATCAAGGAGTCTTTGGAGTCAGGGTCGGGACTGTTTTGGACGCAAAATGGGGACCAACACAATATTAGGTCATTATGTTATGCCTGATCTGTGTATTTATTTATATGTGTGTGTGTGTGTGTGTGTGTGTGTGTGTGTGTGTGTGTGTGTGTGTGTGTGTGTGTGTGTGTGTGTGTGTATGTGTGGTTGTGTAGACAGATCCTTTAATCCTACCCAGTACTTAAAGGGGTACTTCAGCGCTGGGAAGATGAATCTGTATTTAAACTGGGTCATCAATGTATTAGAAATGTGAAATTATTTTTGAATTTGGTGCCTTCTAGACTGAGAAAAGAAGGAAAATTTATTTTTTTCTCATGGGGATGAAAGACTACAATTCCCAGAATGCTTTGCTGCACTGTGACTGAGTTGGAGAAGACACTACAATTAAATACTGAACGTGTCAATATAATGAGTGAGTCACCGCACGAGTATCCCAGCACTGAGCACCGACTGCAGGAGTGAGATAAATGAGCTGAGCTCTCGTGATGAGAGCTGAGGTAATCGCGACTACACTCGCGGCATACCTTCACAACGCGCGTTCAGCTTGGTGCGTTTAGTTCATGCCTTTGCACGCTTAACTTTCATAGAAATTAATTTGAGAAGTTAAAAGACTTACATTGCTCACCATAGCTCCGTTTAAATGAGTGCCTGTAGCTGCCAGCTGAGCTCTGAGTGTAATCTCCCATCCCCCATGCGCGGGTTCAAAACATGCGGAAACAGCTCCCTCTGCTGGCTGTAGTCTTTAGCCTCTGGCCAAACATTCCTCCTATGATGCAAATATCATCAATTTGCATCGTAGGAGGAATTTTTCCAGAAATAAAATGCAATAATCTTTTGTCTCAGGGGAGACAAATACTCCAGGGTTTCTACTGATACAAAGCCATATGCTAATCGCTGAAGTAACCCTTTAAGTGTGATCATATTCAGTCATTCTTCATTCTTCCAAACTGAAACACTGATCTTGTAATTCAAAGTAAAAGAAAGTCAACAATGTCATTTCTCAGAAGCAAACTCTCTTAAAAACCACAGCAGGTGACAGAATGCGTAGGAGACAAATCAACCATAACAGCCGCGGAGAGATCTGCCATTTTGATTTTAAAGGGTGCTTCAACACTCTGAAATGAAACCTTTGCAATGTCTCAATAAATCAATCAATCTGTCCTGAAAAACACTCAGCTGGGATACATTGTGATGACCACTGAATGTTCAACCTGCTCTCTGAATGACACAGATCTGATTGCCTCCGTCTCAGGAGTCAGAGAAGACACTGCTTTCCCGAACGAGCCCCCCGGCAGGAAGCGCCAATCCTCCGCACCCATCCTCCCCCTCCTCCTCCTCTTCCTCAGGAGAGAGGTGTCTGGATGAGCGCTGTGCGTGCAGCGCCGAGGCTCTGAAATGAAGGCTGTGCCCACATCCTGTGTTCATGTTCAATGTCTTAAACAAGCACCTGCCTTGCCTTGCCCTGGCCCTGCAGTTACCCAAATACTGAAACTGCTGAGGCATTTTCTGTTTTGTTTTTAAGGTTTTGCATTCTGAAAAGCATCTGCTGGGGAGATTTCTCAAAGGAAGCATTGCATACAGCACTAAAAGCAAACAAACATTGTAAAAACACGGTGTTATTGAACACTTTGTAAACCGAAATTGAATACCTTCCAGCAATAAGGATTTTGAAAACGAATGGTGCACTTGAAACATCCATTGTGTTTTTAGAAAGTGTTATGTAGAACATTACAACAAAGGCAAACTCTAGATTTGATCACTTTATTTATTTATTTATTTATTTATTTTGATGGATTTTAAATACAGTCAAGGTATTCACTCCTGGGTCTCTTACAAAAAGTCACATATGGGTCAAAGGATGATCGAAATCTTTTTTTTTTTTTTTTTTCTATTTTAAAATACATTGCGATGTTCTTTGATATTTTGTAATCATACATTTTTGAACCATTTTCAGACTATTTACAATAAATGTATATTTTTAATAATGGCTTAATTTAATGATGCGTGTAGTGTGCCCATACCATAAAAAATACTTAATAAAAAAAAAAACTTTAATAGATGTAAACAACTTTTACGATTTATTTATTTTACAACTTTTTTAAACCACTCTAAATGTAATATCAAAAGGAACATAACAAAATATATTGACCTTAACAAAATGGGCATTTTCATAAAAATATACAAATTATATTTTATTTTATTATCATGACAAAAAAGTTGGTTCTTGTATATCGATTATGCCACACTGACTTGAAACAAGGTTTTGCAGATATACAGTAAATATTTGAAACAAAATTGCTTCATTTTTTTTAAATCAATAATGAAATAATGTAATAAAATAACTTAATATTAACAAAATCTGCATTTTCATAAAAAGGTTAGTATGTATTATTTTATTATTTTTTTAAGTTACATGGCAACAAATTGGGTTTTACATATTGGTTATGTCACACTGACTTAAATTTACAAGTTTTCCAAATATAAATATTTAAAACAAAATTGCTCCACTGCTTAATTTTTAATTAAATAATTAATAATTTTAAGAATGTGTTACACCATCAAGACATTTGACGTCACACGTTTAACATTTTTTTAAATAAATAATAAATTTGTTGTGTTAATAAAACAGTGTATTCAAAACATTCTTGTGTGAATTGTGTTAACGCATTTTGAGGGACTTCCGTAGCCTACAAAACAAGCGTCACGTCACCGACCATAATACAAAATTACAATGAGCGTCCATATAGCAAAGATACAACTGAGAATATCTTTCACATTTTGAGCCATCCTCTCCCACACGTTTGCAATACACACACCTATAATACGAGTCATGAAATTGTGGACAAAACATCTTGACCCTTGAACTTCACGGTATTAAAAAACACTGAAAATAAGTAAGCCGCCCACCGATGCTCCCCAGGGCTCAATTGCGCAAGAGTTTATCACTTACGATAAGGATCTCATTACGCTTCATTCTTTTACAAAAGAAACGCGAAAAGAAAATAACCACCTAGTATTAAAATTCCTTTAGTTACCCATAAAGCTACTCGTCGTGTCACAACAAACAGATTTTGCCAAAGAAAATACACCAGCGTTCACTATTTTTCACCGACAAACGTCCCGGATGTCTGCCAACATCTTTAGTTGCGCTGGTTCTTTTCAGAGATTCAGAGATGAGAAAAGTGCTCGTATCATCGACGTGAACGATATTTAATCTCTCACAACCTGTAGGAATTTGAAACATGCCTCTTACCGAATGAAGTGATTTTCCTGGCAGTCTTCGGCACGCGACATCCTCTCGTAGTAAAGTTTTCATACAACGTGCAACTGTGTTGTTTACAAAGTTTTTGAGCGGAATCCCGATTGGTCCGGGTCGACCCAAGGCGACGCCCCGAAGCTTAAACCCCATCTGACGCGACGACGCGACAAACTTGTAATCAACGTCGCCTCATTTTTCCGCGTCGCAGACTCGTTAATTATAATGGAACCGTTCTATGTTGTCGCGTCGCTTGCAGTGTATATACGGGTATTTAGTTAGAGAATTGCGCTGTAATTAACTGTAATTATCATATTTAGCACAAGGTGGTGCCATCGTCTATCTTCTCCTCGGAAATTTTAGGACTAGCAAACGGGCAAGATTCACCATCCTTTCTTTCTTTCTTTCTTTCTTTCTTTCTTTCTTTCTTTCTTTCTTTCTTTCTTTCTTTCTTTCTTTCTTTCTTTCTTTCTTTCTTTCTTTCTTTCTTTCTTTCTTTTTAAATGTTTTAAAACCCTTAAAAGATGTAAATGTAGATGTAAAAAGATGTAAAAAAAGATGTAAAAAATAAATAAATTACAAACTGTTTTCCAAAAATTATTTTAAAAAAGGTTTTAAACAACTTTTTTTATTGTTTTCAGAAAAAAATACATTAATTATATCAATCATAAAAATATCTAAATTATATTTTATTTTATTATCATGACAAAAAAAATATTGATTATGTCACACTGACTTACTGTTTTGCAGATTAAATATGTAAAACAAAATAGCTTTAACAAAATAGCATAATGACTTTATATGGCATAGGCATGTTTTTTAAATATAAATTATATTTAAAACAAAACTGTCTTCACTGCTTTTTATTGATATTTTTTGTTTGTCTTTTTTTTTTATTTTATTTTTTTTTAGTTTTACCAAATAAACCACTTGATTGTTTCATTTCTGAGCCAAGTCAAACATTACCACTATTTACTGTTTTCTTATTCAAGATCATTGCTTTTGTATTCGCTATCTTTATTCATTTGTCATCTATACAATTTTTATTTGTTTGTTTGTCTGCTTCCCATCATGCACAGTGGCAATTAAGGCATATGAATTAGTAACATTTTGCAGAAATATTTTAGCATTCTTGTCTCTAAATATGTTATCGTATTATAATCTTCCTAATCCACTTGATAGATGAAATATGTTTGCATGTTAAAAATAGTAATCCAATGTACTCAAAGTAAGATTTCAAATGCATGTTAATATTTCATGTTTACATAAATATTGCCTTAGTGGCTATTTGCAACTTCTTGAAATTTTGTTATACTGAAATTAGAATTGTTATACCTTGAACACTTATATATATATATATAATTATTATTTTTTAAATCGGATGACAGTAAAATATGATTATGCATTTGTTAAACTATAGTTTATATTAACAAAAATAACAGCTATTGGTCTCGCAAATTGACTTTAAAAGTGGATTTAGGATCTTGGACTTAAAAATAGAATATAATCTTGGATTCATAACTCATCAAATGCTTTGTTTTCTTTTTTCTTTTAATTAAACACGTACTTAAAGAATACAAAAGTGGACAAATAAATTAAAAAAAATTAAAAAAGTAAAATAAATAAATGAGGAGATATCATTTAAACAGATCAGATAAAAATAACAATTCTTCCCACGAAACATAAAATAATAACATTAAGTAAATATTATACAAAAAGTTAGCATATATTCAAAGTTTTAGAAGGCTTTTTGTAGCAGGAGGTATACTATAGATAAGGATTTAAAATAGATCTTAAATTTTTCTTGAAAGTGAGAAAATGTAAGAAAAAAACTTTCATAGTTTTAAATTTATGGATAAATAAATAAGTTGGAAAGAACATTTTTATATTGAAATATAAAAATCCAATCATCCAATGCCTTTTTTAAAATCTTTATTAGCAACAGTTAAGAACAAGATAGTAGGCTAATAATATAAATAAAATAAGCAATAGCATAACTAGTATGGATTACTATATACACGAGGGTATTGAAATCAAATCCATATTTCAAATTACAAAACAATGCTTTTATTGTCACGCCAATATAGTATTACGTAATGATGAAGTGACTTGGCGTGCCTCGCGCTCAGTGTGTTGATGCATGACGTCACGGCATGCGCTCGACGCCCCTCCCCTCGCGTTCCTTTCTGTGTTGTTTCCGCATAATTAGAAGGAATCTCCGCCCAACCCGACTCCAGCTTGGCTGCGTTGTTTGGGGACAGTCCGAAGATGGCGACGGCCCAGCTGTATTGCGTCTGCCGGCAGCCGTACGATGTGAGCCGGTTTATGATAGAATGCGATATTTGTAAGGACTGGTTTCACGGCAGGTAAGAAATTCAACCGTGTCTTCGTCATATATTGTGTCAGAAAGGCAACAAAAGCACCCGCGTATGAAATCCTATGGCACTTCGGATGTCAGTAAGCCGTGCGTTGAGCTCGCTCGCTTGCACTGAGACGATTTCACGCGCTGCTTTGTCAATATTTCCAGGCGCTAATCGTACCCTTTGCCATTTTCATAATATAAACACTCGTGTTGCGCGTCTGTTAATTCTTCCTTAGCTTCGTTGTTGTTTTGCAGTAACATTTGGCTTCTCAAAAATCCAGCGATCAGAGCAGCGAAAATGGGTTCACGTAGGGTTTTCTCAGTAGCTTTGTGGCTAGGATTTCAGAGCATCAGCTGACATGCACCACTTATGCAGTTTTGTGTCACATAAGGATATAAATAAATGTCAACATTGGCATGGATGTTAAAGTGCACGCGAGATTGTCAGACGTGAAGGTTTATTAATATTGTACATTTAACTGCAGCTGCTGTACTTGCCCACTAAAAAGCAAACTAATACAAAAAATGTGATAAAACAAAGTCGTTAAATTGGCTTAGCCCTTATAATGAAAGAATGAATTGCTGAGTTAGAGCTAAAGCATGATCGATGTGGTGCTGAAACTTGCTTTCTCTTGCATGATGTTTCATGAATTTAGTTTGTTTTGGTCAAATGATTAAAAACAGCACTTTAGTAGCTATTACAGATTTTTTAACAGAAAATAAAACGAGCATTTTAAGAGATTTAAATTATTTAAAAATCACTTTCACCATAATATTGGCCGAACAACATCTGGATATTTTTGATGACTCTTTTTAGGGCCCAAGCCCTGAAAGGGCGCAGAGCCCTATTGTTCTTCTAAGGATTATTATTATTTATTATTATTTTTTTTACCGACTATTTGGGCATTTTTGGGGCCTTTCCCATGCTCGAAAACTCTTGAAACTTTGCACACGCATCAGAATGCGCGGCCATCAGGGCCGGGCTGAGGCTGGGACCCGGGCGTGGCAAGGAGGCTCGACAGCGCCCCCTAAAGTGGGGTCTGAAAACGGGGTCTATAAATCAAACACACTTGCACGTACATATATGAAACTCGGTACACATATAGAGCTCATCGGGCCGAACAACTTTCGTGCTCTAAGTTATGCGTCAGCCCAACAGGAAGTGAGCTATAATGGGTTGTTCGGAAAACGCATGCTGTGGAATTTGCGGTACTCCTCCTAGACGATTGACCCGATCAGCACCAAACTCGGTCAGCATGAAGTCAAGACACTGAGGATGCTAAATTGCGAGCAACTTTTTGATATCTCAAACGGTTTGGCCGTGGCGAAGAGACGAATTTATGGCGAGAAAAGGCAAACAGGAAGTGTATTATAACTTCTGCATACATTAATTCATTTTGATGAAACTTCAGCTGTGTGTTCGTTGTAAGAGGCCGATCACATGGATATGACTTTTGTGAGTCAAAGTTATAGCGCCACCAACTGGCAGCAGGAAGTGTGTCACTTTCAAAATTGCTTTAAATCCCCATCTTATTTTCACCCGATTTACTTTAAACTTCATCAGTATTATGTCAAAACATGGCAGATATAGACATATGAATGGATTCCTGATTCTAGAAAAACTGTTGTCATGGCAACGTGTCAAAGTCTAATAATCTTTTTTGGTGTTTTTGAGACTCTTCACATGCTTGAAATTGCATGAAACTCAACACACACATCAGACATGCTGTCCAGAAGATGCAAGCAAAGATTCAGAAACGGGCGTGGTAGAGGGGCTCAGTAGCGCCATCTTTTGTCCAAAGTGGGGGGTTAGTTTTATCTACATTCACCAAACTCGGTATATATATTGTACATTTCGAGCCGGACAACTTTCTAATTTACTGTCATTAGCTGTGACCGACAGGAAGTCAGATAATTTGGTTGGAAGATAACAAGAAGTCGAAAGCGAGCTCTGAGTTTTTACCCTCTCCTCAAAAGCGATTCATTCAATCTCCTCCAAACTCGGACAACATAAAGTAAATATACATAAGATGCTAAAATGCGAACGGTTATTGGATATCTCAAACGGTGTTCCCGTAGCAAAAGCCTAAAAAAGATAAAATAAGCACACAAGTGCCTGGTTCATTAATAAGGCTATACTCCCACCTGCTGGTTATTCTATATAGCACACAGTTTTTTTGGGGGTATTTTGTTCAACACTTATGCTCTCACTTAAATGACCAGTAGAGGGCAATATTGTATAAGTTTTCAAGCAAAAAACCTTGCCTCTGTGTGTGTGTGAGAATGGTTTTCTAGCCTGGTGGGGACTAAAACCTGAATGCACACAGACTCACGGGGACTTCCCAATGGGTACAAAAGCTTATAAATCAGACAGAAGGAGTTCTTTTGAAAATGTAAAAATGCAGAAAGTTTTGTGTGATGGGTAGGTTTTGGGGTAGGAGCAGTGTAGGAGGACAGAATATGGTTTGTACAGCATAAAAACCATTATGTCTATGGTGAGTCCCCAAACAGATAGTGAACCAGACATGAGTGAGTGAGTGTGTGTGTGTGTGTGTGTGTGTGTGTGTGTGTGTGTGTGGGGTGGGGTGGGGTGGGGGGGGGGGGATGGGCTGAACTGATAAGAGTTGCCTGCAGCATACTTTAGCATTACTAGTGTGTGTGTGTGTGTGTGTGTGTGTGTGTGTGTGTGTGTGTGTGTGTGTGTGTGTGTGTGTGTGTGTGTGTGTGTGTGTGTGTGTGTGTGTGTGTGTGTGTGTGTGTGTGTGTGTGTGTGTGTGTGTGTGTTCTTTTTTCTAGCCTGGTGGGGACTTCAACCTGAATGCACACAGACTCATGGGGACACGTGTCACTGATTTCTACAGTGAGTGTGTGTGTGTGTGTGTGTGTGTGTGTGTGTGTGTGTGTGTGTGTGTGTGTGTGTGTGTGTGAGAGAGAGAGCCACTCTTCTGTCTAAAAAGATTACCTCTCAATGCTGTGCTTTGGCCTGCATTAAAGGATTAAACATATTATTCTGGGTTTGAATAAAAAAAATCATGTATAAAACCAGTTTATTTGTAGGGCATTGACAATATTGTTTTATATAATTAGTTAAATAATTGTGTTAATACCAATAATTATTAATAAAAATATATAAATATAAAAAAACATTACTAACAAAAGAAAAAACACATTTAATTGTCTTTAAAAAGAAAAGGAAAAAATAAGTAGTGTGTGTAACTTAAAAATGAGAAGAATAATGCCTTTTGTTTAAGGACAAAAATGAGAACCAATGAGCTACCGGCATATAGAATAACCAGAAGGTGAGAGTGTAGCCTTATTTAGTAACCAGGTTGGATATGTCCTAGAGAACACTGTTTTGAAGATAAAACTATTGTTGTTATTGCAAAACAGTGAAATAAAAACAATGATCTCTCACTGTTTAGATTTTGTGTCTGTCATTCCCCTTCCCCCTCACTCTCCCTCTCTCAGGATCACTCTATGTGTGTGTGTGTGTGTGTGTGTGTGTGTGTGTGTGTGTGTGTGTGTGTGTGTGTGTGTGTGTGTGTGTGTGTGTGTGTGTGTGTGTGTGTGTGTGTGTGTGTGTGTGTGTGTGTGTGTGTGTGTGTGTGTGTGGAGGGGGTCTCTCTCACTCTGTGTGTCGCCTTGTTTCTTGTTTTTCATAATTTAACCATTTCATATCATAGGCTATCAGCAATATCTATCACTTTATTGTGAAAAATAAGTTTTAAAAAATGTATTATATATATATTGAGCTGCAAAAAATACATTTGCACATAATTGAAAGTGATGTCCTAATACTTTTAATTGTTTTCTATAACATGGGCTTTAAAGAAGGTCATGCGCTGTGTTTGCAAAGATCACGTATGACACCTCTTTAAACTAATTATTTATTGATAAAATTCAAATGGATAAAAAAAAAATTCACATGATCTTATAAAAGTGGCTGTTTATAATAAACTTCTATAAATTTTATGCACGCATATTACTCTTACCTGACACTGATATTAAAATCATTGTTGCGGTCTCTGTGATTTGGCTTAATTTATTTTTAAGAGAAGTGTAAGGATAATATAACTTCAGCATTTGGACAGTATTCTGCACTCATTTGAAATTGACATTTGACATCACCTGACATAAAATTAAAGAATAAAATGTAATTGATCTCAGAGATGTGAGTGTTGTGGTTCCTGGTCATAGCAGCACCAGTTGCTGCAGTTAATGAGGTGAATTCAAATGAATTTGACATAGTCCCATTATTTATTTTTTCCCATATTAAATGCCTATTGCATGCTGTGCACAGTTAAGCTGATGCCACCGGGGTGGCGGTGCCCCCGGCTTGGGCCCGTCATCGCTGCTCGCAGCTTTAATTATTATTATTATTATTATTATTTTAACCCGACTATTTGGGCATTTTCGGGGCCCTTCCCATGCTCGAAAACTCTTGAAACTTTGCACACGCATCAGAATGCGCGGCCATCAGGGCCGGGCTGAGGCTGGGACCCGGGCGTGGCAGGGGGGCTCAACAGCGCCCCCTAAAGTGGGGTCTGAAAACGGGGTCTATAAATCAAACACACTTGCACGTACATATATGAAACTCGGTACACATATAGAGCTCATCGGGCCGAACAACTTTCGTGCTCTAAGTTATGTGTCAGCCCAACAGGAAGTGAGCTATTATGGGTTGTTCAGAAAACGCATGCTCTGGAATTTGCGGTACTCCTCCTAGACGATTGACCCGATCAGCACCAAACTCGGTCAGCCTGAAGTCAAGACACTGAGGATGCTAAATTGCGAGCAACTTTTTGATATCTCAAACGGTTAGGCTGTGGCGAGGAGACGAATTTATGGCGAGAAAAGGGAAACAGGAAGTGTGTTATAACTTTTGCATACATTAATTCATTTTGATGAAACTTCAGCTGTGTGTTCGTTGTAAGAGGCCGATCACATGGATATGACTTTTGTGAGTCAAAGTTATAGCGCCACCAACTGGCAGCAGGAAGTGTCCCTTTTTTTCCAAAGTGGGGGGTTAGTTTTATCTACAGTCACCAAACTCGGTATCTATATTGTACATTTCGAGCCGGACAACTTTCTAATTTACAGTCATTAGCTCTGACCAACAGGAAGTCAGATAATTTGGTTGGAAGATAACACAAAGTGGAAAGCGAGCTCTGAGTTTTTAACTTCTCCTCAAAAGCGATTCATTCAATCTCCTCCAAACTCGGACAACATGAAGTAAATATACAGAAGATGCTAAAATGCGAACGGTTATTGGATATCTCAAACGGTGTTCCCGTAGCAAAAGCCTAAAAAACACAAAATAAACACACAAGTACCTGGTTCATAAATAAGGCTATACTCCCACCTGCTGGTTATTCTATATATCACACTGTTTTTTTTTTTTTTTTTTTTTTTCAACACTTATGCTCTCACTTAAATGACCAGTAGAGGGCAATATTGTATAAGTTTTCAAGCAAAAAACCTTGCCTCTGTGTGTGTGTGAATGTTTTTTTAGCCTGGTGGGGACTTAAACCTGAATGCACACAGACTCATGGGGACTCAAGTTTTGTGTGATGGGTAGGTTTAGGGGTAGGGGCAGTGTAGGGGGACATAATATATAGTTGGTACAGTATAAAAACCTTAAAAAATTAAGTCTATGGTGAGTCCCCAGAAAGATAGCACACCAGACATGTGACTGTGTGTGTGTGTGTGTGTGTGTGTGTGTGTGTGTGTGTGTGTGTGTGTGTGTGTGTGTGTGTGTGTGTGTGTGTGTGTGTGTGTGTCTGTGACTGTGTGTGTGACTGTGTGTGTGTGTGTGTGTGTGTGTGTCTGTCTGATGGGGGATGGGTGCCAGTTGCATTTTGATGGTGAAAAGATTAGCTCTTTTATTGCTGTGTGCTTTGGCCAGCAATAAAGGACAAAAAATATATATATTTCTGGGTTTGAATAAAAAAATGGTAAAAGTATGGAACAAGTTAATTTGTAGAGCATTGACAATATCGTTTTATATAATTAGTTTAAGAATTGTGAAAATACAAATATAAAAAGACCTTTAGATAAATACTAAAGTCAACTCGGTCAACATGAAACAAAGGACACTGAAGATTTGACAGACATTGACAATATTTTTTATATAATTAGTTTAATAATTGTGTTAATACAAAGAAAGTGGGAGTATAGCCTTATTTATGAACACGGCTGGATAAGTCTTTGAGAAAAATGTATAAAAATAAAACACTTGGCTAGTTTTATCTATAGTCACCAAACTCAGAATGAATAAAAATTTAAAATGAATGTACTTTTTTGTATTTTTTTATCAATATATTGGTTTTCTTTAACATTTTGTATTTGAAGATTAATTCTTAAAACTAAAATACTAACATAAAAAAAAACACATTTGAGTTTTTTTTCAAATAATTTTCTCCGGCCATTTAGATTTTATTATTATTTTTTGTTTAAAATCTTGTTCAATGTTCATGTTTTTCTAGCCTGGTGGGGACTTCAACCTGAATGCACACAGACTCATGGGGACTCGTGTCACTGTAGGGACCTAAACCGAGGTCCCAATGGGTACAGAAGCTTATAAATCACACAGAATGAGTTCTTTTGAGAATGTACATTTAATTTTTTTGTTTCAAATCTTGTTCAAGCGGAATCAGACTATGCCTCTCTCTTTCTGTCTGTCCTTACCCCCCCCCCCCCTCACTCTCGCAGGCTCACTCTGTGTGTGTGTGTGTGTGGTGGGGGGGGGGGGGGTCTCTCACTCTGTGTGTGTGTGTGTGTGTGGTGGGGGGGGGTCTCTCACTCTGTGTGTGTGTGTGTGTGTGTGTGTGTGTGTGTGTGTGTGTGTGTGTGTGTGTGTGTGTGTGTGTCACCTTGTCTCTTGATTGTCATAATTTAACGCTTTTATATCATTGGCTATCACAAATAGCTATCACTTTAGTGTGAAAAATAAGTTTAAAAAACAAAACAAAAAATAACATATCTTTAAAAAATATACAGGCCTTCTGGACTTACAAAATTGTGCATGTATATGACTCTTACCTGACACTGACATTGAAATCATTGTTGTGGTTTCTGTGATTTAGCTTTATTTATTTATTTATTTATTTATTTATTTATTTATTTATTTATTTAAAAAAATATTGAATGCCACATATATTAAAATAAAACCATGCATGCTTTTAGCTGCATATGACTGGTGAACAATCACAAGCTACGGTAGGTCAAAAACACAAAGAGAAGTGTAAGGATAATACAACTTCAGCATTTGGACGGTATTCTGCACTCATTTTGAAATTGACATTTGACATCTTCTGATATAAAATTAATGAATGAAATGTAATTGATCTCATAGATGTGACTGTTGTGGTTCCTGGTCATAGCAGCACCAGTTGCTGCAGTTAATGAGGTGAATTTAAATGACTTTGACATAGTCCCTTTATTTATTTTTTCCCATATTAAATGCCTATTGGCCTGCTGTGCACATTAAAGCTGATGCCACCGGGGTGGCGGTGCCCCCGGCTTGGGCCCGTCATCGCTGCTCGCAGCTTTAATTTTATTTTTTTTTGTTTTGTGCAGCCTATAATGAAACTATTATTGCTCTTAGCTCGTAAATAAATGTATTTGACAGGCAAGTTATTTCTTTGTTGGGTGTTCTGCAGCAGTCAGTCTATGAAGCGTAAAGAAACGTGGGGGTTTCGATGAAAAGTTACACAAGGGGGGGGGGGGGGGGTAACTAAACAAAGACGTGTGGTTGAGTTTACGAAAGCAGACCCTTGCCTATTTCTTTCGTTAAGTGCTTTAAATGTGCATTACAGATTGCTTGGAAAGTAGCTTCTAATTTTGGGGTTTGTTAGGTTTAATGGCAGTATTCAATGTAAAAGGCAAAGACACGTTAAAGGAGCGTAGCCCCTAAGGTTTCCGTGATTGTTTAGTCTTTTTGATTGACAGCAGGGGTCGGGTATTTAAATCCCCCTGTTTTACAAATATGGGCATATGTTTCCGCCTCTTAAAGGGACAGGTACCGTTTGGCGTGTACAGATTAGAGTTGACGCTGCGCGAAGTGTTCAGGGATTGAAATATGCCGGAAGGCATGCAAGAACGCTGTGCTGCTTGTTTATAAGTGTGAAACACAGCTGTCTGGCACATTTGTTTTTAGTTTACTTGTAAACCTTTACGCATTACTTTACATAAAAGCTAGACTTCTTACGTTTTTCATCAAGGTTGTATTCAGAATACAACAAAACACTAATGTTGTCAAGTACTCTTACAATTTAAAAGAACTGCTTTCTTTCTTTTTTAATATAATTGTAATATATTTCTGTGTGATTTCAGCATCATTACTCCAGTTTTCGGTTTCACGTGATCCTTCAGAAATCATTTTAATATGCTGATTTGGTGTCCAAAAAAAAGGTTATTATTATTACCAGTGTTGAAAACTGTTTTTACTGCATAATATTTATGTGGAAATCGTTATACACTACCGTTTAAACATTTTGAGAGAGAGAGAGAGAGAGAGAGAGAGAGAGAGAGAGAGAGAGAGAGAGAGAGAGAGAGAGAGAGAGAGAGAGATATTAATACTTTTATTCGGCAGTAATGCATTACATTTATTAAAAGTATTAATACAAAATTTTGAAATGTTACAAAATACTGTTCTTTCTGAATTTGAAAAAAGTGTGTTTTCTGGTCAAATATTAAACATCAAAAACTCTTTTCAACATTGATGAAGAAATTGAATACCAAATCAGTGTATTAGAATGACTTCTGAAGGATAATGTGACACTGAAATGATGCTGAAAATTAAGCTTTGCAATCGCAGGGATACATTGCATTATTAAATAAAATATATTTACATAGAAAATGCTTAATTTACTTTATAAATTATGTTATAAGTTGTATTCTTGGCTGTCAGTTAAGTTGTATTCATGACTCAATGCAGGTCTGGTATCTTTCTAAACACCCATTTTTTAAGGCCATAAACCGGTCTTAACCAAAATTTCAAGCATATTTGCATTATTAGGCCTGTGTGTTTAAATGGCATGAGATGTTTAATTTTGCCATGGGGCTTCTGTATCTTTGTGGTGCCCACTGGCACTGTTGATAACGGGGGATAATCATATTTGTGGGATCCGTGGTTGATGTGTTTTGTTCGGTTACTCAAAGGTTCCATGTGTCACTGCTGCTTGCCACCAATGGGATTAAGCTGTCTAGCCGGTCGCCCGGGCCTGGCTGTTATCTGGCTGCGTGCACAGCCTGGTTTGGGAGACTGGAGCTGCTGGGGGCGATGGCCTCTGAGAATTACCAAAATCCTGATATTCATGCCTGACAGTGACAAGACACCCAGATGTACAGTTTCAACTGCCCGCACGCCAGGTGCAAGCCAGTTTTGCAAGATTTAAAATGACCTTGGAATGTTACCTATAATGACTTGTGGTTCGTTTATCCTAAACAAATCCTCCTAAACCAGTTCTGGGGTCTGTGATTCAGTGTGTCTCTGTCTTTTGAATAATCTGTGTATTTGCATGCTTGATGCACGGTCGTGGGTGTGCTTGTGTGTTTGCAGGAGGGGAAAGATTGATGGAGGCCTCACTGCCCAGAGGCAAGTTCAAAGCCCCATTCATCAACGTCCCTCTGAGGTTGAAAACACTGAGGAGAGATAGATGACTTCTGTCTCGTCAGCCTAGGTTTTTAGTAGGATTGGCCCGGTCAAAGTCACCCGTGTTTGTATGCGACATTAGGGACTCTTAATGATGATGAGATGATCATGTGCTGCTTCACTGGAATATCAATTGGGATCACACAAAAAAAAGAAAATTATTAGTATACAGTTACTAAGTTATAGAATTTCTTACATGAATATAAATGCATGCTTCTAAACTCGATATCAGTTTTCCATAGTCTTCAGTTACAATATAATTTGAGCCGTTTGTCAGATGGATTTTTCACAGACTGGTTATGATGGAGGCCTATTAATTTCATGACCATTATCCACTTTATGAATAGACCAGATGATCTCACTGGTCATCTGTCACATTTGCCATAACTTAATAAGGACTGTTATAGTATTTTAATGCTTTGAAAAGGGAAAGTAGTTTGAATTGTGGGAATGTCGCCTCAAACCACATGTTTGGTTTCACTCGTCACAGAATACTAGATTCTCCTGAATGTCGCAAGATACTCATTTGTTATGTGACATCATTGATTTAAAATATACTATATTGTTTTACTGTTCAGTTGTTTTATTGTTGTAGTAAAATGATTAGTAATCATTGTGACAAATTGAAAACAACTATAAATCTGTTCTGCATTTTAGAGAATTGACATTTGAAAATAATGAATTAATTATATGTGGTTGATAAGATTTTTTAAAAAATGTTTTTTGAAACATTAAAAGTCAGTTAGAAGTCTTATGATAACCCAGATTTATTTGATATAAGAAAAACCCTAAACACTGTTATATTGTTGAAAATGATTACAATGCTTTATAAAATATTTGTGATGGGAAAGCAAAATTATCAGCATCAGATCCTTCAAAAATCATTCTAATATGCTGTTTTGCAGCTCGAGAAACATTTCTTTTTATTATCAATGTTAAATACAGTTGTGCTGCTCTTTATGTTTGAGGAAACCATGGCACTTTTTTTCTTTTTTCGAAATTCTTTGAATAAAAAGTTAAACCGAGCAGCATTTATTTAAAATGGAAGTCTTTAGTTAGACTGGGTAAACCCAGCCTGATCTGCCGGTGATTTGATTTTGCCTGGCAACTCAGTCTGGAAACCTGTACATCATTTCTAATGCTTCTGTAACACTTTTGCGGAAACCAATCACAGACTGGCTTTTCCATGCCATTGGAGGGTTTAACACAATGACAGATAGAGAAATGATGGGTCGTTGCCCATTGATCACGCCTCCTGTGGCCCGATTGGTTGAAGGACTAACCAGTTGCATACAGAGTTATTCGAATAATGCTCGTTAATCATGCCTCTTGTGCAGTAGAAAATAGAAACCAGACTCCCCAGACCAATGTTCTATTTCAAATTGAGCTTGGTCTGGTGATAGCCAGATAAGTCTTCAGTAACATTATAAATGCCTTTAGTGTCACTTTTGATCAATTTAATGTGTCCTTGCAGAATAAAAGTATTAATTTCTTTAAAAAACATACTGACCCCAAACTTCTGAATTGTAGTGTATCTCTTAAAGGGATACTCCACCTTTTTTATGTTAAACTGTTATTCCCTTAACTAAGACAAGTTGATACATAGCTCTCTCGTCTCCGTGCGTGCACTTAATCGCTCTGACGCGCGGTGACATTCTAATAGCATTTAGCTTTGTCCATTTCATTCATTAGGTACCAAACAGAGATCAAGTTAGAAGCGACCAAACACCTCCACGCTTTCCCGATTTAAATACAGCTACACAAATAGCTGAACGATCAAGTATGGTGACACAAAATAAAATGTGGCGCTTTTCTAAGCCGTTTAAAAAGGAGAACTATAATGTATGGCGGAATAGCACTTTTGAGAGTACTTCGACTCGGCGCAGTAAAAAGTCCCGGCTGAAAAATCCTCCCTCACTCTCTCATTTCCATCAATAGGGGGAGAGGATTTTTCTGGTGTGGCTTTTTATTGCGCTGAGTCGAAGTACTCTCAAAAGTGCTATTCATATAACGGTATTTAAATAGGGGAAACGTGGAGGTGTTTGGTCACTTCTAACTTGATCTCTGTTTGGTACCTAATGAATGAACTGGGCTTAGTGGGCTAAGCTAAATGCTATCAGAATGTCACCGTGCGTCAGAGCGATTAAATGCATGCATTGAGATGAGAGAGGTATGTATCAACTCGTCTTAGTTAAGGGAATAACATAGTTTAATATGAAAAAGCGGTGGAGTGTCCCTTTAAACGTAAGGCTCTATGCTATTTTTAATGGCAGTGACAGTCTTGTTTGTGTTTTGATCTCCAAACAAAGGTGAGAGTTTGCAGCACAGTTGTGTCTGGAGGAAGTCCCCTGCTCTTGTTGGGGTGATGATCTTGGCCCAGCTTGTGGGTTTGAAGCAGTAAAACCAAGTTTCCTATGCTAAATGCAGCTTCCTGTGCTCATTACTCTCAGGGGCTCGCCTGTGTTTAAGACAGACAGTCGTTTTTTTTTCACTAAGAGACATAAAGTAGGAGAGGGGAAGGCTTTAGTTTATCTTCCATTGCCCTCATTTTATGTTATGTTTCCTGCTGCTTCACTGTCTGTTGGCTGTTTTTTTGGGGGGGGGGGGGGGGTTGCACACAGTTTCCTCCCCGACTTCCCTCAGCCTGGCTTAATTTAGCAAATAAGTGCAGCCACACATCAAAACGGTGTTCTTTGCAGTGAAGATCTGCTTTACTAACAAAAAGGGTATAGGTTCACCTCACAATCCTGCTCGGCCACTTTATCTTACTGTTCTATCATTATGCCCTGAGGCAAAGCACTTAACCCTAGTTTATTCCTGGGAGTCTTTGCAATTAGAGTGTTGTAGGTCGCACAGGATGAAAAGTGTGCTAAATGACGAGTAACTCAAGCTTGGGACTGATGGATGAGGGAGTTCATTGTCAGGTTTTGTTTTGGCACCCAACTCAGAAACCCTACACTAATTTAGTAGGTACCCTATAAATTAGTCAAGTGAATGAGCTTATTTTGACTTGTTTACACAGGCCCATGTCATTCCAAACTTGTATGACCTTTTGTTTCTAAGGAGATGTTTAGCAGAGTGTTCATGATGCCCTTTTCCACCGAAATTGGCTAGAACAATTTGTCCCAGGGACTTTTTTCCCCCAGAGCTGATGCTGTCTGTTTCCATCGCCATCCAAATTACAGTGAAGATAAGGGAAATTGGTCCAGTGACGTAGGACCTTTTGCGACTTTCCGGTTCCTGCAAGATTTCGTGTTCCGCATATAAGCTTAATAAAGCCTGAACCTTGTCGCCCGGCCGTATTTTTAAAAGCTCCATTGTTGATGCGAATAGCAAACAGCTCTCACGGCATACACCGCAACAAACTTGTTGCGTACACCAACAAAATGGTGGTTGAAATAAAATGCTGCATAAAGTGAACGAATCAGCATGTTCAGCAACCAAGTCCTGCCCCCAAAAGTTCCTGAACTTTGAAAAAGTACTACCTCACGAGCAAGAACTTTCTTAGGGGGACATTTTTTTACCCAGAACTTAAAAACGCACATAGTACGTACCACCCCAAAGTTCCTATTTCCTGCAGAAAGTTCCTGCGGGAGACATGCAGCTAAAGTGAATTATGACCAGGGGTTGTCAAGCTACTATGGAAACTTTTGCAGTGACATTTACCTTTTGATTTGGCAAAATTTGGCAGGTGAAATGCAGTCTTTTAAAAAAGAATCTGTACGATCTGTAATTTCGTATGAGCCGACACATTTTCCCATATTGATCTGGCATCGTGTTCAAGTTTGTTATACATGCTAACTCGCTGAATAGTTTGGAAGTGACCTCATGAGTCATGTTGATGATGATGCACATAAAAAGTCATGAAAGGGGTGGTTTACACAAAATTTAAATTCTGTCATCATTTATTCGCCCTCAAGTCCTTCCAAACCTGTGCAACTCATTCTTTAGAACATGAGGGTGAGTAAATGATGACAGAATATTCATTTTTGGCTTGACTATCCCTTTAAGAAGCATTAAGTGGAAAATAGGATCGTTCTGAATAGTTAATCCTTTTGATTGCCATCCCTAATTCCTTAGTAGCACATATCAAGTGCTTATCCAACAGTTGTGATGGACTAAATAGACATGTTACTTGAAATCCTCCACATTTTCATCCGTGCTTTAGTCAGCAAGGAGGCTTTAGGCTATAGCATAGTACAAAGTGGGATTCTGAGAGCATAATGGGATCTATAGCTTACATACTGTGAATTCTGCCTGCGAACTTGCCATCACCATGGAGACTCTTTTCATCTGCTCACAGTCTAGGTGAACGATTGGTTAAGCCTTTAGGAGATCTCATTGGTTGTGTTGGGTTTATGCATTTACTCTGGCTCCTTCAAAGGAGCCTTCAAGTATCTTCCAACATTCTTCTACTAAAACCCTTGCTAGGACCTACATTAGACCTGACAAGCCATACGAAACCAGCCCTCACCCATTATCTCAGGAACCATCAGAAATGTATTGCTTTCTCATTGGGGGCCCTTGGGCACTTCTCCAAAAGCGTGCAGTTGAGAAAAATGGCCACATCCTCTTATTGTTTGCCTAGACTTGTTCCATCTCCAGATCAAGCCTACATTTCCGCTGAGTAATGACTATCTCCATTCAGGCTAAATGGCAGGTCATAAGCGTTCTGTGAAGAACGGCTGTTCTTCAGCCATGGAAGAGGTTCTCACCCTTCACAGTTTTGATAAAGCTGTTCAATGTGCTCCCATGTCTTTTGAGGCCAAATCCCAACATCTTTTTAGGGCTTAAAGGCTCTTCCTCCCAGACACGGACAACCCAGATTTATGATACTGGTGGAATGGAGCCCAGAGTCTTGTTTGTGTTGGTTTTTCTCAAGTCAATAAGCTTTTAGTCAAAGGATCATCCAGTTTGGCCATCTAGAGTACATTATCTCAATATTACTGTTGTTTTTATTGTGACATGCGTCCTATTTAGACAAAAGATTTGGACCGATGCAATGACATTCTGTTTCCCGTGAGACAACCCCCCACCCCCACTCCTCAAAACAACATGCAATACCAGTGCAACAGCGTAAGCCTTGGCAATGAGCAAATGCAATAGCATGGTAAGATTTAAATGAAGATTGAAATAGCACTGGAACAAACAAGTCTGTTAATGCATCTCTCATACTTTAATGCTATTATCATGTTTCACACTAAACCACCCACTGGAGGACGAAAAGTGCACGGTTTAGCAAGTCTCATGAGGTTTTGTGGAATTTGTTTGTGACGAAGTTATATGGTTGTTGGCTTGCTCATCTGTGTTAACAGGGAAACTCTAATAGTGGAACACAAAGCTGCATGATGGATTTATTCTCAGTTATTTTCAAACCAGGACTAAAGGAAAGGGAAAACGTATTAGCTTCATGGCAAGCGGCCTTCTAAGACCTCATATTTGACTGATCTGACATGTAAGTCGCTTTGGATAAAAGCATCTGATAAATGATTAAATGTAAATATAAATGTAAATAGTGCAAAGTGCACACAAATATTGGATCCCTTTAGCATTTTTGTTGAATGAATTTTCAATAATTCAAATTAACATTTGTCCTGTCTTTTTGAGCTTATTCTGCTGGCCTCATTTTCATTGTGTTCCTATGTGGGTAAGTGCAATTTAGTGCAAAATTAGGTTTAATTGATTTTGGTTATATTATAATTGTTCATTGTAAATTCATATTCCATTTGTTTATTTTTTTAGGTTGAAATGAATGGTAAGCAACATTAACAAATGCCATGAAACTAGTTCATTTTTCATTCATGAAGCCTAATGCAGTAATTAATTAGTAACTCATTTTAACTGTGTTTATGCATCTATTTATTTATGCCTATATGTTTATTCAGATATATTTATATTGTAAAAAAACAAGCATTGCTAAAAACATCAACATAAAAAAACCACACCGTCATACTAATTTAACTTGTATTCAAAATTCTTTTAAGTAATCAAATAGGCCTATTTGTTTTTATGTGAGTACTTGACAGCAACACTCGATTATTTCATCAGCCTTATTTCATCATTTAACTCTCCGAAGCAGAAACTAGCCAATAATATTGCACTTCATATTTTCTTTTCCTGTTGCATCATGCTCTCTTTCTGCCTGAATGTTCTTGTTACGCTAGCAACCCACCAGTCTCTTGTGATGTAAGCTCTCTTGTGGCCTGAACTCATTCAGATTCAGAACTCAAGCTGTCTTTTTTTCCCCCATCCAGTGCTGTTCTTTTCACCCATCTTGCTTGGCAACAGATAAATGTTTTCTCATCTGTTATTGTGGCTCAAAAACTCCTGAGTCAAATCTGTTTTTAGTGACACAATGTTCTTCACCACAGATTATTCAGATAGAGTAGGAGTCAACCGTTCTCTCAGATTTGAGAGGAGAGCTGGTGTGTCGTCCAACAGTGGGTCAAGAACTGAGGCGGTGTGATGTAATGATCTCTGTGAGTCACTTCCTGCATGTCCTTTTTGGTTGTCTCTTGACAATCACAAGTGAGAGTCTGAAGGAATCTGAAAGAGGGAAAGTTCTTGGCTGGCATGTAGCAGCTAGCACAGATTGTTCTGGTTCTTTTGAGGGAACAAAACTTGCGTAGATGTTGACGTGTTGTGCTTGCTTCCAATTGGTCCCTCATTTCAATTTGATAAAACTCTGATAAAATTGTTGACTAGTTTGTTTTTGGATAATTCAAATGGTTTATTGTCATGCCACTCCAAACCAAGCTGGTGAGCGTCCCCTTCAGTGAATCCAAATGCTATTAGTACTTGCATGCAATCAAACGTGACAATATTATCCAGATGTGCAAATGGGATTTGATAGCTTTTTGTGCAGTGTAAACATTCCTCAAAATGTTTCGTTTTCTGTTCCACAGAAAAAATAAGGTTTGAAACGTCATGAGGGTGATTAAGGGCCCTATTTTAACGATCAATGGCGCAGGTGCAATCAGGACTTGTTCGAATCAACTTTTTGCTAGTTTACCAACAGAAAAAAATGGTCCAAAAGGGTTGTAGCTAGTGTCTCAATGAGTCATCTCCCATTTCCTTTAAAAGACAGTTGTGCTTGCTACATGAAGACATGTGATGGTATCAAATTTTCATGTTGCAATTAATTGCTGGAGCTTTTATCACGGTATATGGTATTATCACGATATTGAGTTGCGAAAAAGTGTTGTTATACTATAACAGGTTTAATAACTTTTTCTTGACAAGAAGAACTAAACATTTAAATACAAAAAAAAACAATACACAAAAATGTATAAAGTAAACAAATGTTTCAAACAGATTAAAGTGCAAAAGAATTATAAAGAACAATAGGTAGGCTATCACATTGGCCCTCATTTATCAAAAGTGCGTACACCAAATTTCCAGCGTACACCCAAACCCACGGTGACTTTTAGATTTATCAGTATAAACGTTGGCGTACGGCGCGCTCAGATCCTACGCCAGCTCAGGAGGTGGTGAACGCACGTTTTGAGTTAGGAATTGTTTTTCTGCGCATTTTCGCACTAACACCACAAAACGCACTGACAAAGATATGCTATGTTATGACCCACTGTAAAAACAACAACAACAGAGTAATTAAAAACTTCAGTGTTTATTTTTGTGCAACATGGACTTCAATGTTTAATTTGTGACTTTACCAAAGCATTTGATGTGTAGGCATATATTCCTCCAGTTGCGAGCCTGTGCACTTTTCCTGAAGTTTCAAGGTTAGGCCTGGCAGCTGCGCACGGACTGGGACTGAAAATAATTCAGACTGACAAAATAATAAAAATTACATTCTTCTTCTTTTAAATAACAATAAGCATCATTAATAATAAAAATCATAATAATAATTAGAAGAAGAAGAAGAATCTTACAAATTGTCATGCAATTATTAATGTGAATGAATGGTACTCCACATCACATCATCATCACTATTGGACACCCCAATACATGTGACGTGATATGAAATTAAATGCTAATTGTTTCAAAACACATGCTGTAAAATAATGCATTGTGATAGGTAATTTCTTAATAAATGCTGTGACACTTGTTGCACACTGCTAAGAGTAAAGCGTTTATGGAAAGAAAAACGGAAACCAAGGGTAACGCAGATATGGCGTAATTGATAGACAACTCCCTCAGACCTTCCGTTTCCTTGGTTAAAATATAAATTTTCTCACAATTTACAAATGGTTGAAAACATTTGGGATAATGTAAGACCTCAACTGAACAAAATATATAACACTGGCCTGGTTTTGTTTGGATATTTTACTGCAAAAATACTTCATGGTGCACCTTTAACTAAGGAACTTGCTATTTACATGGCGGAATTTGCGAATGGAAAGACTAAATGCTTCTCCAAAGAGGAATACTTTCATTTTTAATATTTAAAAGAATGTTGTGTGCTCCTGCGCATCCCTGTGTGTAATAAGCAGAGTGTAATAACACAAAAAATACTGCCGTTTTTATGGGCGAACAGATGGGCGCGAGTGCAGTTGCTATTTAAACAATGTCGTGCTGTACGTGAAAATGAGAACTGCACCAGTCCGAAACTAGCACGAAAAAAACAAACATTGCGCCGGGTATACGATAGGGCCCTAAATGACAGGTTTTTAATTTTTAGAAAAAGAAAAAAATTATTTTTTAACATATTTATAAATCAAACACAATCATTTGAATAAATCCAAACAGTGCTAAAGTGGCACATTTCTCTTAAAGGAATAGTTCACCCAAAAATGAAAATTTGTTGTTTATCTGCTTACCCCCGGGGCATCCAAGATGTAGGTGTCTGTTTCTTCAGTAGAACACGCATGAAGATTTTTAACTCCAACCATTGCCGTATAATGCATGTCAATGAGGTCTAATTAGAATTAATTAATAGAATTAAACACACCTACATCTTGGATGTCCAGGGGGTAAGCAGATAAACATCAAATTTTCATTTTTTGGGTGAACTATCCCTTTAAAATCCCTTTAAACTTACATTCCCTAAAATCATGCAAAAGGATACCATAAACACAAAGCCAAAAATAATATTGCGCTAGAAGAGTAGCGTGTTTCACAAACGAGTTTCCTGAACAACAATCAGCTGACCCAAGTTTCTTCACCACATTTAAATTATACAGAAACCATTTTGGAAAAAATGTAAAACCAAAAAAGTGCTGAAAACATCATGTTTGAACAAGACTGTTACTTAGTTTGGTTTGTCTGGCAGCTAATGTTGTTAATAATAACTTTTCTTTTTTTCTTTTTTTTATGTGGACACCACATTGCCACTCAAATGCCACTGTTTCCCACACTGGTTTCCAAAATAAACACACTCCCCTCCCCCGTTTACCTCATGTCTCGTGCCCTGGAGCCCAACCAAATGTAACCTCACATCTGGAGCTCTGGTTTAGCCGGGCCTGTCTGGGGTTAAACATAATCGACCGTAGATGACCCAGTCTGGAGTTACTCATCGGTCAATGCAGAATCTGTTGAATCTTTGGGATTCATTGAGGTTGCTAATCGAGGCAACAAGGTTTTTTTGAAAAGCCATGGTGCACTTCATCCATATCATTTGTTATATTGCTACTTCCAGCTAGTCAAGCATTCTCCACATGAATCCCTCATTGTTTGGAGCACTTCACTCTTTGTAACATAACACTCAAACCAAGGAGTTAGCAAAATTGCTTTCTTTGGCAACATCGAGCAAAACCTGAGCCAGGGAAGTGTGCAAGGGCTCATTACCTGCCTGGCTAATGAATCTCCACACAATGCCAAGAGCTAGCTTGTCATATGACTTCCTGTGAAACAACATGCCTTTAAGCTAATTGGAAGGTGTGGCTGGAAGGGAAAAAATTAAAAAGTGGGGCAAAGAGGTCTTGAGTGATAAGACGCTTGTTGGCAAAGCTACTGAACACTTCAGATGTGGGGAACTGTTTTAATAAGCTCCTTCTGCAGGTGTGAGCCAGTTTGAATATTTTTGTATAGTAGGAGTGCCATACAAGATCCTGTCCTCCTTCCTCAAAGTAATTCCACTGGCTAACACTGGGTAAGCAGTGCGCGATTAGAAATCATGAAAATATGCTAATATGCTAAACAAAAGAAGCTAAATATGTCTTTCTGCCTTAGCGTTATCCGGTAAGAACTGCTTTTTTGATTAGCCAGATATGATAACGTGCTGCATGTCGTCTTCATTAGTATTAGCTAGACCTGCCTGAAAAATATTGTTGTTTTTACCATTATTTGCATTAAGAAGCACAATATACAGTGAAAAGTTTGGGGTCAGTAAGATTTATTTTTTAAAGATATGAGATTTATATTGTTAAAAATATGGCTTTTTCAAAGAAATGCTGTTTAAAGAAAGCCTTAAAAAATGGAATCATGGTTTCCACAAATATATTAAGCAGCACAACTGTTTTCAACAACAATCATAAAAAATGTTTCTTGAGCAGCAAATCAGCATATTAGAATAATTTCTGTCGGATCATTTGACACTGAAGTTTGGAGTAATAATACTGAAAATACAGCTTTTAATAAATTACTTTTATTAAAATTAGGGTTGCAAAGTTTCCAAGAATTCTTGCAAAATTTCAGCCACTTAGCAACCCTAAAATAGAAAACGGTTATTTTAAAATGTAATACTTTATGTAATGTAAATGTAATACCCTATATTTTGGTCCAGATCTTTCTGACTCCAAACTTTTGAATAGTAATGTAAGATACCGTTGTTTTTCTTATATATATATATATATTTTTTTTTGCATTTGCATTTGCTGGAAGTATGGACTATGGCTGTATATTGACTTCGACCTAACTTGCATCAAGGATTCATTATTGCACACACAGTATCCCTAGAAAACAATTTTGAGCATTCAAAGAATTCCTTAATGTTTGTTTTGTTGCAGCTGTGTTGAGGTAGAAGAGCACCATGCTGTGGACATTGATGTTTACCACTGTCCCAACTGTGACGTCCACCACGGACCCTCTCTGAGTATGTATCCACTTGTTTGACTGTTAGAATCTATTGGATCACCCTTACCAGTAATTTTAAATTGCGCTCCTCAGATTTTTCCTTTCCATGTTTGGAATATGTTACCAACCTAATTGTCAAATTAGACGGGAACTGGTTTAAGAGGATGCTGTGCGTGTCAACTAGTGGTGCACAACAGATGTTATGGCATTGTGGTAGTCTAGTACTGACTGCGATATTGTTCAGAGGCCAGACGTATTGAATTCTCTCTGCCTGGTTTTACAGTGAAGAAGCGAAGCAACTGGCACAGACACGACTACACTGAGCCAGATGACGGCAGTAAGCCAGTGCAGGCTGGCACCTCTGTGTTTGTGCGGGAGCTGCAGGCCAGGACCTTCCCTAGGTATGTGTGCCAACTGTGGGAAACCAACACCGCCACGACAAACATTTGGCAAACCAAGCCTTTGGTGCTGCCCATGATGCCACATGATTTACATGGACACAGTTCTTATTTGAAAACCACTGGTCATTTGTGGCAGTGGCCTGAAAACTTTGATTGTAGATTACAGTACACGCATTTCAGCTAAAGGAATAGAAAATATATATATATTTTGAAGACTGTTCTCTTAGCTCTTTTCCATATAACTTAATGATCTCCTTAATGGCAAGCTTTATAAAGGTTGCAAAAGCACTACAAAAGTTTATTATGCTTATCTTTGCTGCATTGATTTGATCAGAAATACAGTAAAAACAGTAATATTGTGAAATATTATTAAAATGTAACATTTACATTTTAATATTTTGTAAAATCTAATTTATTCCTGTGATGCAGAGCTGAATTTTTTTAGCATCATTACCTCAGTGTTACACGATCCTTAAGAAATAATTTTATTATGCTGATTTGCTGCTCAAAAAACATTCTTATTTTTTGTAAAAATAATTTTGTTTTAAAGAACAGCGTTTATTTGAAATGTATTTATTTTTTATTTTATTTTTTACTTTTTATTAATTCCTACAGTCATTTTTGATCAATTCAATGCGCTTCTTGTGGAATAAAAGAATATAAAAAAAAAATGTAAAGGCCCTTAAAGGTGCACTATGTAGTATTTTTGCAGTAAAATATACAAAAACCACTAGGCCAGTGTTATATATATTGTGTTCAGTTGAGTACCTACAATATCCCAAATGTGTCCAACTATTTGTAAATTGTGAGAAAATTGCTATTTTAACTAAGGACCGGTAAGTTTCAGCATAGCGTTTGAGCGAGTCGCCTGTCAATTGCGTCATATCTGCACCACCCTCGGTTTCGGGTTTTATTTGGCTGGAGCGCTTTTTTCTTAGTGAACGCACGGAGTAACGTCATAACGTCATTTTCAACACACTTAAATGTATCTAATATGATAAACAGAGCTGCATTACCTCATAACCATAACCGAAAGAGCGGAAATACTGCAGTCGCCCGGCTAATGTGTCCTGTGTCCCGTCCCGTCATAATAAAACTCCCGGTGTTTGCGAGGCGGGTATTTGTTTAACAATCGCTCCAGCGGCCATGCTCAGCTCCACGACACTCGGTCCTGCTCTGCTTCACACTACATTAACGTTAATAACTGCATGCATGAACGTGATTTCTGCCCGAGTCCTATTTTCCACATGCTGTGAGGAAACTTTGCGTCAACAAACTACGCATTTGTTTCGAATAGGCGACCTCTAGTGGACCGAAAGTTGCATAGTGCACCTTTAATTTTTTTTATGTCTTTCCACAAACCAGCCTTTTTGTCAGCTATTTTTTCAAACACATTTTCCAGACCTTTTATGTAAACCAATTTTTTTATTCATGCAGGACATTGATACTTCTCTCATGAATGCATCAATAACAGCTTTAGCTTATTCAAGATTTTAAGTAAATAACTTTTTCTAAGAACAAATCGTTTACATTTTTGCCTGAATAGATCACACTTCATGTTACTCAGACCTGTTTTCTAATACGTGATTATCCTGTGTTTTATTCTCCAGTGGAGATGAGATCTTGCAGCAAATGCAGGGCAGTCAGGTCACCCAGAGGTATCTGGAGAGACATGGCTTCCGCTATCCCATCGCTGTACCCAAAATGGAAGGGCTTGGTCTCCGATTACCTCCGCCGGATTTCTCCGTCAAGGATGTAGAACGCTACGTCGGTAAGGAGAGAGTGGAATGAGTTACTATCATCCTCTTCACCCTGGTTCTTCCACCTTTACCCATTGTGCTCCACATTATAGCCATTGAGCAGCAGGGCTTCATGGGTTTAAATATTAATTACATTAAGAGTTGTCTTCATGTAATGGAGTTGCATTACAGTCCATCCACTGCGGAGATCAGATGTTAATCTTAGGTGAGTCAAATGGGTCTAACCTTTTAGCAAACATTAATTAACTCATAATGAAATAAGAGTGTAGATAAGTGGTGTACCTTACACCAGCCTAGCAGGCTTCATCTCATTGAGAGTCTGGTCCTTATAGTTTCCAATTACACAGCCGCTGTATCTTCCCCACTGAGCTTTGTCCGCAAAGTTTAGGTTACGGCTCACTCCTCTACCTCTCACATTTGTGTTTATTAACATATTGTTATCATGATACACACAGAGATCAGCTGCTCCATTTGGGTCCTGGAGGGGGGCCTGTGACCCACTGGGAATGAAAGTGTCATTATATTACACTTACAGTGAGGTGACACGAGATTCGCTATTGCCACACTTTTCTGGTGTCTGTGTGACTCATGTCACCACTAATGCATTTAGCTCTTTAAGTTAGCAACCTGCTAAGTGTTTTTTCCACTGATTTTCAGATGTCTCATTTTCTTCCAGTTCACACTGAAGAATATGATTTGTATTGTGTATGTGGTCCTAACTTTTATGCCTTTCCTCTTCTAACAGATTAGCACGTTGGTTATGTTAGCAAAAAATGCTAATTGTTGACCTTTTCGTTCCTGTTTCTGCAACAGCATGTTGATTTGCTGGCAAAATCAGCTGTTGAGATGCATGACAGAATTTGTGTGAAATATAGGAGGTGCATGTTTATTTTATAGCTCTTCAACCTTTTCTTAGAAAAGAGATATGTGTGACTTTTTAGCAGTGACCGTCAATAGGTGCGACTTCCCATAGCATTGTTTCAAGCTGATTTCTAAACAAAAACCAAAATGAACATTTTAATGTTAAAACTAGAACCCCTAATAACATTAACTGCATCTCTAGGCAGTATCTCGTTGCCTCATGGGACAATGGCTTGCTTGTAAGGCAGCATTTTGTGCACGAAGGCAGCTCACAAAACTAATTTCGGACAGACTTTTAAGACAGTGTAACAGTTCAATAATCTACAGCAAAACAGAGAGAGCTTTGGTGAGAAGTAAACAAATATTTAATTACTACATTAGTAATTTCTTCATTAGAAATTAAAGGGTTACTTCAGCGATTAGCATATGGCTTTGTATCAGTAGAAACCCTGGAGTATATTCAAATTATTGTGCTTTCCCCCCTCATATCTCCCTGAGACAAGAGATTTATGCATTTTATTTCTAGAAAAATTCCTCCTATGATGCAAATTGACGATTTTTGCATCATAGGAGGAATGTTTGCCCAAAGGCTAAAGACTACAGCCAGCAGAGTTTTGAACTCGCGCGTGGGGGATGGGAGATCACACTCAGCTTGCAGGGAGAGCTCAGCTGGCAGGCACTCATTTAAACGGAGCTATGGTGTGCAATGTAAGTCTTTTAACTTCTCAAATTAATTTCTATGAAAGTTAAGCTTGTAAAGGCATGAACTGAAACGCGCCAGACTAAACTCACGTTGTGAATGTATGCCGCGAGTGTAGTCGCGATTACCTCAGCTCTTATCACTCGTGCAGTTAGTGCTCAGTGCTGTGATACTCGCGCAGTGACTCACTCCTTATATTGAACACATTTTAATTGTAGTGTCTTCTCTAACTCAGTCACTGTAATCAAGTTGGTGGCGTTGGGGAATGGCACAGGGCAGCGAAGCATTCTAGGAATTGTAGTCTTTCATCCCCATGGGACAAAAATACATTTTCTGTCTTTTCTCAGTCTAGAAAGCACCAAATTCAAAAATAATTTCACATTTCTACTGCATTGATGACCCACTTCAAATACAGATTCATCTTCCCAGCGCTGAAGTACCCCTTTAAGTCAGAAGTAGAATATGTTGGTAAAAAAACATACATTTACACACAAATTGACCCTTTAACTCAACTTTCAGAGTTGAGTTTGAATTTTTTTGCCTTCTTTTTTCCCCAGTTCCACTGTTCGGGGTGCTTTGTACTAAAGTGATATACTAAGCCAAAGTTATTCGGCAAGTAGCTGGACAAATTTGACATATTGCTACGCTTGCATTATTTTTGGTCACTTTGTTGCCTGTATCCAAAAGCTGAAAAATGCTGCTTTCGAAGTATGCATTCTAAGGTAGGAAGGCATCAAGACACGTCCAAATCTAATGTTAGCTTCACTTCTTGTTGATATTTGAAGACGGCATAGATTTTTGCTGTCTATAATATCCGACAATCCTGTCTGACCATTGAGAAAAGTAATATGGCATCAAAGTTGCGGTTAATGGTCAGTTTGTGTGTAAATGTAAGTTTTTGACTTTTGATATAATTTCTTAGCGAGAAATTATTATTATTATAGCCATTGAAATATTCACTTAGTTGTCACTAAAGCTTGCACTATTCTTTTGTAGAGCATTAAACCGTTACAATGCCTTAGAAGTCTGTCTGAAATATGTTTCGTGAGGTGCGCAAACGCTGCCTATGAATTGCCTGATAAGGCTGTGAGACAATATTCCGATGTTGTTTATCCATGGGTGCACAAAATAAAAGTTCACTATGATTTCAGCAAAACTATCACTAATCTTGCTGGATACACAAAGAACACTTCCCATTGCTTTCTAGTCATTGTGCAAGAGAGATGTGTTTAACATTCGTAGCATTAAGCTTAAAATGTAACATTTATGACGTGTGCTACTTTGAGTTTAAAATCTGTAGACTGACGATATGCCAGCCAAAAATGTACATCTATAAGGTGATTTGCTTGATCGTTGAAGTTAACTGCGGTGACGTTACGTCTGGGGCCGCACTAAAAGCTCTAGCTTTTGTCTTTAATGCACTTCTGTCTGCTAAATGCAGGATAGATGCCCAGCTAATTCGGTTACTTCAGTGGGCAGCTTGCCTGCAGGGCTCCCCAGCCAGCAAAATCGAACATTGTGGGTTTTTCCACATTCCAATTTGCTTATAACGACGAACTGCACTACACTCCTGCTTTTGTAAAAGCTGCTTTTGTACCTGCTTTGGGAACATGCTTTTGAGATCACAAATGACATTTTATGTCTTCGTAACTCTAAAAATGTTTGTTGTTACTGGACAAAGGAGAAATGAATGGCATAGATGCTTTTATTTATGTATATATAAACATATTACAGTCTTGGAGTTTGGAGTGCCTGGAATTGTTTTTAAATCAATCTAGTATTTGTTGTAGCACCATTGTTGATTTGGATCCATAAAGGATCCAATGGACATTTTTCTATTTTTCATGATCCCAGAACAGCAGTAAAGAATCGTTTATGGTCTTTGTGGGATGAGTCTCTTTCTGGCTAGGTACACTAGGGTGCCGTTTGTGTACACAAGCACCAGCTGTCCTGCTCAGTGTTTGAGGTTTTTCCCAGCAGCTTTCTGATGGGTTTTGATGTTCTGCCTGCCAGTTGTCTCTCACGGTTATAAACATCAGCTGATTTCTTGTTAAAGGGGGGGTGAAAAACTCATTTTCAGTCAATCTCATGTCAATCTTGAGTACCTATCGAGTAGTATTGCATCCTTCATACCTCCGAAAAGTATTTTGTTTTATTATACTTATAAAAGAAATATAGGCTGTACCGAGTCTTTCCGGAAAAAAACGAGCGGCTGGAGGCGTATCGTGTGGGCAGAGCTAAAGAATAACGAGCGTGCACAAAGCGGTGACATCCTCAAGCGTGGAGAAGAAAACGTTACTCTAATAAACCATGGCTATCAATCAGATTCAACTAATTCATATAGGATCCAGAATCAGATCCGGAGCCTGAAATAAATTGAACAGGAGAAGCAACAACAGCAGGACGTCCGTCTCTGTGGTATGGACTGTATTTAGTGGCCTGTCAACATTTGTGTGTGTTTACTCGTGGTATATGAGGACATGATTCGGTTTATGGACTATTGTATGCGACTAAACATTAGCAAGCAAAACAGTTTTGCAAGTCAGACTAGTTATACGTTATACATAGAACAACAATGGAGTAACAGTTAGTGCATTTGAATGACAGCACGCTTTGTGAGAACAAAGGTTTATGTTTGGGTGGTTTTACAATAAACAAACTGACACCTATAGTGGTCAGCTAAACAAATGTATTTAAACACACACCATAGATTGCATGCTCCATTGATAAATTAACTAACATTATACACAATCGTGTTGTTTACTGATGTTTACTTACCCGACGATAGCCAACAGCATAGACATTTGAAGCAGTTTTACTCACCGCCTGTTTCCAAAGCAGGACCGCAAAACCTTTATCGTCACCGCTCCGTCAAAAACACACTTCTTTGGTAACATTGTTGATTTCGTGAAGTCCTGTGACAGCAGTGACCGTGGAGATCCACTTTTGCGACCCGACTGAAGCATGATGTTTTGAAGCTTCCCGTCATTTCTGCGTTCAAATCGGTTCAAATGCAGCGCTGCCCTTCCGGAATGCTATGTGGATGCGTTGAAGTCGCTTGGCGTCACCCATAGGAATAAAGTGGAGCGCGGCGCGACAGAAGTGTTGCACGGACGAGTGGATCTGCACCTTGAGAGCAGTGTTTATGGGTGTGCATTTGCTCTCTCGCCTTAGTCACGCGCACCCTTCCGGGAGAAGAGCCCGTACGGCCCATACAAGGACCTTCCGCTCTGTCAACGTCAAGCGGACCCATACTCGTAAAAAATCTCCGAAACTTGTGAGAAACCGGAAGGAGTATTTTTGACACAGAAATACTCCATCAAAGGTCCAACTTAGTTTTTGAAACTTTGTCTATGTTTAGGATGGGAATCCAAGTCTTTAACAGTGTAAAAAGCTCAGTATGCACGAAACAGCATTTCACCCCCCCTTTAAGAAACATCAAATGAAGCAGATCCTTCATTCTAGCTTCAGTGGAGAGATGGCCTTGTTTGAGGACAATGGGAAACTTTTAAGTGTCAAGAGTCCGGGCATTTAACACATGCAATTTTTCTTTCATTTAAAATATGCTTTATGGCCATTTAATGATGTCGATTATTGCAGTTTATCCCCCTTGAGTTTGTTTGGGTAATGATATTTTGGTTTTGGGATATTTCTTTGATGCCCACACATGCACATCACTCAACTTGCTCCCTTTGCTTATAGGAGGTGACAAAGTGATTGATGTCATCGATGTGGCCAGGCAAGCTGACAGCAAGATTAAACTGAGAACTTTTGTGAAGTATTACTACAGTCCTCAGCGGCCGAAAGTCCTGAACGTCATCAGTCTGGAGTTTTCAGACACCAAGTTAGTATTGTTTGAAAGCGGCGAATTTGCAGTCGCTGACATTGACCATGAAGATGCCTTGTTTGCGTGCTGAGAAAATGTCACTTTGATGACAACGTAATGTCTTGTGCTCAGGATGTCAGAGCTGGTGGTGGTCCCTGATATCGCTCAGAAGATGTCTTGGGTGGAGAACTACTGGCCTGATGACTCTTACTTTCCCAAGCCATTTGTGCAAAAGTACTGTTTAATGGGTGTGAAGGACAGCTATACCGACTTCCATATTGATTTTGGAGGTACATCTGTGTGGTACCACGTCCTGTGGGTAAGTTTGATCTTTCTATTCGTTGGAGATTTCTGAAAAAAATGTATCACGGTTTCCACAAAAGAAATGTTTCTTGAAAAGAGAATCAGAATATTAGAATGTATTGAATATGTATAGAATTGTATACAATATTACTGTTTTTACTGTATTTTTTATCAAATAAATTCAGCCTTGGTGAGCAGAGGAGACTCTTTAAAAAACAAAAAATGTTCATCTAAAATGAGGGATCATCACTGACTTATTAATTTTCTCACCTGTAGGGGGAGAAGATTTTTTACTTGATAAAGCCAACCCCGGCCAATCTTGCACTATATGAGGAGTGGAGCTCGTCCCCGAACCAGAGTGAAGTGTTCTTTGGGGAGAAAGTGGACAAGTGCTACAAGTGTGTCGTGCGGCAAGGAACAACACTTCTGATTCCAACAGGTTTTGGAGATTTTTTTCTTTTTGAGTTTGTTTGGAGTTGTTTTTCTTTTTTCTCATTTCTATTTTCATTTTTTTTATGAATATCATTGTATTATTTTTATGACGATGCTATTCAAATCAAATCAAATATTATTATTTTGTAATAGCATTATTATAAAATGTAATTAATTGGCCTTTTCTTTTTTGCTGAGGTTCCCAAAAAATTAGGTGTATATTTTTTTTCATTTATTTATTATAATTAGGTCCTCCTAAAGTACTTTAAAGGGGACATATTATGCCCTTTTTAATATATGTAATATAAATCTCTGGTGTCCCCAGAATGTGTCTGTTAAGTTTCACCTCAAAATACCCCAGGGAACATTTATCATAGCTTGTCCAATTTGCCCCTATTTGAACATGAGCAAAAACAGTTTTCGTGTGTACCTTTAAATGCAAATTAAGTGCATCTCCCAGCCCTCTTTCTAGAAGAGGGCGGAGCCTTAAGAGCTCATACTTTGGATACTCCGCATCAACAAAACTGGAGAATCTCATGCTGCTAAAATGTCAGGAATTGTCAGAGGTGGTGTTCAGCCTTACATGTTCGAATTAGTGTCGGACACAGATGAAGAGACTCAGGAAGAAGATACAAGGTTTCTGAATGGTTAGTTGATTATTTTATGTAGTTGTTGTGGAGTTTAATTGATTAAACTTGATTTAGCATGTTCCGTCATGATCATCTATAAATTGTTTTGGTGTTCATGTGGGAACTGTATTAGGATGTTGGTATAGACCCATCTTTCAGAATCAGATTTTGTGCAAATCCAGCGTTGAACTGACCCTTGTTTGAGGAGAGTCTGGCGTTAAATGATTTGCACAGACATATAAGACTTTCTTCAACGCATTATCTTCATATATGAAATTCATTCACTGTGTCATCAGTGTCTGTGTCCACTGTGTCCTCAAATTATTTTACTTTCTGATGGTGCAAAAACTATAAACTTCACATTGAAGGAGAAAAACATTGTTTGTTTGAGGGTTTATACGGACACACGGATGTTGGAGCAAGAGGAACCGTAGAGGAACTGGTATTGTACTTACTGTGGAGCAGCTGTCTTTTAATGGTGGTTCCACAGGAAGGCCAGGGCTGATTTGTGTTTTTCGTTTCAGGTTCAGGCGTAGCCAGAATGAGCAGACAATCTTACCACCCAGAAAGCCATATGAATCTTAGCAACATCTTATCCAGTATATTGTTCATTAGTGAAGCTCCAAAGCCTTTTTTTGCGTTATGATACACATCCAGAAGTGTAGTGTCATCATAACTTCATATTATATATTAAGTCATATAATAGGGGTATATATGGGTGGTGTCATAAATCTGAACTTTTTATGAAACCTCACACTCAAAATGAGCAGTTCAGGATACGTGGTCTTAAATGAATCTGGTTCCCAGCTGTGTTGATGGCACTAGCAGACCGCTTTCAAACCTTCACATCCTCCTGCTGTGAGACAGACTTCAAAAGTCCTTCAAAAGCTACGATATATGAAAGTTGCTCATTGTCGGGGCTCTGCCTCTGAATCTGATGTATATTTATGCTTTCCCACACTTCGCATGTGGCCTATATGTTGAAGCGTAGACAGGAAGTCGTGGATGTAGTTGACAGACTGGTTGTTTGGTGGGCTCTGCAGTCTGCAGTGGTTTTGAAACACTGGGGGTTTGATTCCCTTCAGCAGATCTCAGTTAGCCGTATAATCACGGCCCACCCAGCAAACGTATTTGAACTTTTGCTTGCCATTTAAAGTCCTGTGCATTTACTGCATTTACCCAGTTTGTTGTAGGAGCATGTTTGTAGAGTTTGAAGGTGTTAGAGTGACATTTCTATGAACTCAAGGTCTGAATTGTCTAAAACCTTTCAGTGGATCTTGTGAAATCGGTCTCTTGGTCCAGCTTTGCTGCACACCGGAAATGAATGGCTCAGTGTTGGCCAGAAGGGGACAGCTGCAGTCCAGACCAGATGTCTGAATCTGTCTGCATCTGTCGGTCAGCTGTTGACACACTCTTGACCTCTCTTGCAGGATGGATCCATGCGGTTCTCACCTCTCAGGATTGCATGGCTTTCGGTGGGAACTTCCTCCACAACCTCAACATAGGCATGCAGCTCAGGTGAGCGAGTGCTTCCACTCTTCAGAAATCAGAATTGTGTGGCTTCTGTTAGCATTTATGGCGTCTCTTAAAAGTTGACCATTGCTATAATATACATTTTCTTTCCACTTCCTTTCTGAGTTGTGTGTTGTGGCTCAAGTGGAACCATTTATGTCCTCATATTAGGTGCTATGAGATGGAGCGGCGTCTAAAGACTCCAGACCTCTTTAAGTTTCCTTATTTTGAGGCCATTTGCTGGTATGTAGCAAAGAATCTGCTGGAGACTCTTAAAGGTACGTCATCTTAAATCACTCGCCATGTCAATATAGGGCACTTAAAACATTGGCGTGCTGCCACTCCGTTCCCTGGTGTCCCTCCTAATCGGCTGCTCATTGTCTGTCGTCAGAATCACGAGAAGATAACTGCCTGCCTCCAGAATACCTGATCAAGGGAGTGAAAGCTTTGATAACTGCACTGAGGAACTGGCTGAAACGAGAGGTGAAACAAATGGAGTCTTCTGTGATAGAAGCAGTGAAATGTACCCTTTTTATGCAGACTTTGGGTGAGATTTGCGGGTGCGCACCTGAGTTCGGAAAACAATGTTCACATATAACCGAACTCTTAAAGGGATACTTCACCGCCTTTTCATATTAAACTATGTTATTCCCTTAACTAAAACGAGTTGATACATACCTCTCTCATCTTAGTGCGTGCACTTAATCTCTCTGACGTGCGGTGAGATTCTGATAGCATTTAGCTTAACCCACTAAGCCCAGTTCATTCACTATGGTACCAAACAGAGATCAAGTTAGAAGTGACCAAACACCTCCACGTTTCCCCTATGTAAAATCAGTTACACGAATAGTTGAACGATCAAGTATGGCAAAATAAAATAAAACGTGGCGCTTTTTTAAGCGGATTAAAAAGGAGAACCATAATGTATGGCGGAATAGCACTTCTGAGAGTACTTCGACTCGGCGCAGAAAAAAGTCACGCCTGAAAAATCCTCCCTCACATCTCCCCCTCCCTCTCTCATTTCTGTCAGTAGGGGGGAGGGGGAGATGTGAGGGAGGATGTTTCAGCCAGGACTTTTTACTGCGATTCTCTGAGGCGCAAACTAACATTGCGCGTTATAGATCAACTAACACAATCATTATGACAAAACCCATTCAGTGACACATATTTGAAAATCGGAAGATCAGATAGCTCATGACATGGGTAACAAGTTTGTGAATATTTTGAGTAAAAAAGAAAAAAACTAAATAAACCGATACAGCTGAGGCTGATGTCATACAGCGATTTTGTGGCTGCTGTGTGTCATGTGAGAAGCACGACGCGTTCACATGGTAAAAATAAGGCGATGCGTTCTAAAATATTTAGCAAGAGAAGATGGTCAGATTAATGCAAAATGATGCTGAAATAAAGCTGGTTTGTAGCAGACCAACACTACAGACTACTTTGCTGTTGTTAGTGCTATAATATCACTAGTATTAGTGCTGTTATTTAGGCCTATTGTAGTTGGGTTAGGTGGCTTTAGCTTTTACTGTGAATTTAAGTAAATTGTGTTTTGTATCTATTTATATATTTAAGTATACTTTAAACTTTTAATACATTTTTCAATTTACCTTTTTTACAATTTACAAAAAACTTTTAATAAATTGTTTAAAGAATTTAAAAAAATCAATTTGTCAATCAAAAAAGCCATTATTTAATGTTATCCACCGTAATTTGTATCGGTTTAGGCATCGGTACTGTTTTAAAAGTAGCGGTTTGCCACCGGAATCGTAGAAAACCTAAACGATACCCAACCCCTGATGGTAATAATAAAGGCAAGGGGTATCCTAAATGGGTCGATATCTGGTGTCAGAGCTACTGGGTAGGAACCTGAGGTTTGTTCTGTGGCATAAAGCCCTTATTGTCTAACATGTGTGCCCATTTGCCCAGGTCACAGAGCCATCCAGTGAGGTCCCTGACCATATCAGACCCAACCATCTCATTAAAATGCTCACCAAGGAAATCCAGTACCTTGAGGTAAGCCAGACTGCTTGAAACCATGGCCATACACAGAGTTTTAGAAAATACTAAAGGTCTGAAAACTGAGCTTGCTTGTGGAGGGGTGGGGGGGTTGATTCCGCTGATCTACGTATGTACATTAAGATGTCTGGAGGGCAAAAATTTGATACAGTAGCTTTAAAACCATGTCAGTCTTTTTCATTTTTGTCTGTGGCAGTGGAAATTCATTCATGGTCGAGTTGTTTACATTCCTGTTACTGTTGGCCATTCAACATTTTATATCGTAACACAGTTAAACACTTTCTGGCCACTCTGCTTTTTTAAAACATAGTAATGGTAAAGCACAGCCTCTTCGATTTGATTGGTCATCTCACTCAATGTGACATTGAGAAGCGATGTTAGAACGCTGATCAATATTGCAGTTTATTTGCAGCATCAAAGTACATAGAGCTTGGAAAAAAATACTGAGGCCATGCTTGAAACATACTGAACATACTTGGACATCAGTCACATCCTAAAATAATATTTACAGGTTTAATTTTCTAGGAAGTTCACTTTTTATTTTATTTTTTTTAATAAAGTTTCTAAAGAAAATCATAAAGATCAGAAAGCAAGGGCATTAAAAACACCACCAGAAAAATAAAATATATTAAATAAAACTGCAATAAGAGCAACAAAAAAAGGAAAATATTGAAAAAAAGAATAAGAAATCAGAAAATTATTTATTATTGTTATTATTATTCATTATAATTATTACTTTGTTTTACTTTTATTTTAGCTCTCGTGGCTATTTTATAATAATAATAATAATTGTTATTGTTTATGCTATTTTCCCATATTTGTATGATAGGATTTTCTTTGCCATCAATTAACATTCACTTACTAAATCTTTAAAAACACTAAACAATTATATTAATCAATAATTCATATTGATTATGCCTAAATTCACCTGTTCAAAATTATTTACTTTATTTAGTTTAGTGTTTTATAATTTGAGGAAAAAAACATACAATTGTAATGTCACCAATTTGTCATCTAACATGAAAATAGTTTACTAAATAAATAAAATAAATTGTATTTGAACTCACAATGCTGTTTTGAACACCCAAGGAGTATCAGAATGGGAACTGTGGAAGCAAGCCAATGAAATTTCAAGGAAGTTCTGCGTGTCCTTCAACGAGATCGGCACACGAGAGAGGGTCTCATGCGCGCAGGAATGCCAGACGTCTTCGAGAGCACCACCACCATCATCATCATCATCATCATCACCATCATCATCATCATCCTCACAGCCCTAAAGTTCCTTCCAACCTTGACATCTTCGAACAGCACACACAAGAAGTCTTAAGAAGACTTGAGATGGGTCCTTATGAGGAGGTAATAGGGACTTACGAATAATGCTATACGAATGCCTCATTCATTCAGGCTATATATAGATGAAAATTATTTTTAAAAAATATATAATTTTAATGAAATAACCAATTGTCTTTCAGGATGCCTCCTTTAACCTGAAGGTCAATGGCAAGTTCAACAAGGTCTCCACGGCTTCAGCTGCAATGGCAGAGCGGAGTTTGGACACTGACCTGCGTCTGGTGCTTTGCAATGGACGTATAGTCAGGTAAACCATGTTAACCTATGACGATTATCACAAATTAGACAGTAACTGCAATAATTATAGCATATAAGTAACCACATTACCACATACAAATGACTCGTACCGGCCTTCATGATAGGGTTACATTTAGAAGGATTATGTAAGGTTATAGTCATTTTAGCACTGTGCTTGCTGTTGCAATGTTTTTGTTTGTACTATTTTTGTTTGGCCATAAAATATTGAGAACACATTCAAGTCCTTTTTCCCTGTCCAATTGTCCACACAGAGATGACAGGCAGCAAGTCAGCGAAAAAAGACAGAGGATAAAGGAAGAGGAGGGCTTCAGAGATGTGAAGAGGGATTCTCTCAAGATTAAACTAGGACCTAAAGAGGAGGAACAGGAAGTGGATATTCAAATGAAAGCGGAGGATAGACATCACCATGTAACCAGAGAAGTGAATTCCTTTACAGGTACCCTCAAAAGTCTCACAATTTTATTCATGGATAATACACAATTCTTTAAATACTTGAAAACAAAATGTATATTTCTTTAGTAAATATTGTGTGCAGTGATTTATTTATTTTTTCCCCCTGATCTGTTATTTTAGTTTTTATTTAAGTTGTATTATAGTTGTATTAATCATTTGTTTCATGTATTCTTTCAGCAAGTGATTTCATTTCTCATTGCAAATTTTGTCCCTGCCAGTAATAACTAGCTATTTCTTCCACAGAACAAGAGAGTTCAGATCTCAGGAACCAAGAATCTGTACATTCAGACATCTCATCAGACTCCGAATCAGAAGGGGAGTTCACTACAAGGGTATGTTGTCATTTCCCTTCATGCGCAGGAAGAGCATAGAGTCCAAGTTTAAGTTTAATCTGCTCTTCTTATCCTCCCAGAAAAAGCACTGCTCTGAGGAGGAATCTGAAAGCTCATCAGAGGAAGAGGAGGATGAAAAGATTAGGACTGGAGACGACCAAAATGAGGCCAAAAGTTGCTCTGGCTACATGATGAGTACACATGAGTCCAGGCAAAGACTTGACCGTTTTGAAAAATGTCTTAAAAGGTGAGAGCTGATGGGGATTTTAGATGCCTGACATTGCCACATGACGACAAACTGCTGGGAAAGATTTTAGTGTTGTGCGGGAGTTAACTAGATCTCAAATCACATTTGCAGTGAGTCTGCTGCTTTGCCAAGCCCAGAAGAGGATGCTATACAGGGAATGCTGTCTATGGCTGGGATGTTGTATTCTCACCAGTCAGAAGATCCCAGCAGTTCACAGGAATCCTGGTGGTCCCGAACCAACCATCCCTCCCCTGACTACAGTAAGAGTTCATGACAGTTTTTAAATTAGCGCTTAAGTTTTTATTTTTTTCCTTTCATATAAGGTATCATCATTTTGATGAATTTTGCTTGTTCTTTTTCAATTCTCAGGTAAAAAAGAGATTGCATCAGGAGAGGAGAACCAGGATTCAGACAGCAATTCTTCACAGGTAACCCGCTCAATGAGATTTATTATGGATTTGAATACATCTGTAAACCAAATATTAATCTGGCGTACTCTATAGAGTTCAACAGTCAGGTTCTGGAAGTGAACATTAATTTTCTCCATAGGGATTTTTTTTGTTAATTTACAAACTTTTAAAGGCAGACCTATTGTGAGCAAGGATTGTTAATCAATGGTGTTTGCCTTTGTTGAAGACATCCGTTTGTATCATTTTAAATTTTTCAAATTTTAAATAATCGTGGTGAATTTGTGGTAAAAAACTACGTTACCCTTGTGGATATTGTAAAAAATTCCACCAATCAGAGAGTTCTAGCACTCTTTCTTAAAATGTTGTTTCTATATATAATAGTATAATCAAACATTTAAAGGTGCAGTGTATAGTATTTATGAGGATCTATTGACAAAAATGCAATTTAATATACATAACTATGTTTCAGTGGAGCATAAAGACCTTACAGAATGTACTAAGTTTTTATTACCTTAGAATGAGCCATTTCTATCTACATACACCGCGTGTCCCCTTACTGTGAAATTGACATTTTGCGCCATCATGCTTCTACAGTTGCACTAAATGGACAAACTTAACTACAGAGCGCAAGTCACTCTGCCGTCTTGTCTCAGACGACATCTTTGTCCTGTGTCAGCCACCGTAGCATCTGTGTTTTTAAAAGGGAGGGATGAGTGGTGGGTGACGCTGCTAGATGCCACTAAAATGCATACACTGCAACTTTAAATATATAGTTCTATATTTCCCCAAAGTTTTATTTTGTTTGTCATTCCTAGGGCTTCATGGGATTGTAGTTCTTTCCCTCACTAAAGCTGTTAGTTTCACCATCTTGTGCCTTGTTTTTTTTGGTCCACTTTTCAAATACATTTTGCTTTAAATTACAGCTTGGTTTGCTTCCTGGATTATAACACTTTATCAAAGACTTTATTAATCCCTATGGGATAAATATAATACAAATGTATGCATGTATTAAAAATAGAGAGCATATAAATGTGGCCACCATTTCAATCTTTTTTTTCTTTATTTCCCCGTCCTTCAGGAGGGCTTTCGGGAGCGTGAGCATTCAGAAGGAGGATGTCACGCCACACTCAAGCATAGGATCCAGGAACACAAAAACTTCATGGATAGCCAGGGCAGTGGCAGCAACAGCAGCAGTGAGGCATGGAGCAGTCGCACACACTCCCCAGCCCACGGGGAAAGTCCTACATTGGGCTACCAATACTGTGAGACATCCCTGTCGCCACCCCTGCACCCGTCCAAGAGGCCTGCCCCAAATCCCCCACCAGTCAGCAATCAGGCCACCAAAGGTACGCCAATACCATTTTCTTTGCACATTAAACATTTGAACACAAAAACCTCACATTTCACCATTAAGCAGCCAAGGCTCATCTGTAAAGGCAGATGCAGCAGTGCCCCACCAAAAAAATCATCCAAAACGTAGACGTCTACATAAACTGAATCAAAAATAAATTGTAAATATGTTAAATATGTGCTTAAAGAGAAGCATATCAAATTAGTTAAAGTATAAACCCTTTAGTTTAAACGTGCTCATGAATGGCCTTTTATATAGTTCTGTTGTTTTTTTTTATGATTGGGAATATACAAGACAGTATTTTTCTCATTGCAATTCCTACACAACAATCGGAGGCAGCAAATACTTCATTAAGTCAACTTTGAGATAGCACTCTGCATGTGTCGTGTGTATTTAAAGACTGTCGATCAACATTAGAGCGCCACCCTCAGGCTGAATTGCACAACATTCTGCTGAAGGTGTTCTGGGTGTGTTCAGCGATTACAAAATGTTTATAATAAACTGGCACAGACCCAGACTCTGCCCTACCTAAATTTACATTCAAGAGCCACTGCCATTTAAAGGGATAGTTCACCCAAAAATAAAAATTAGCCCATGATTTACTCACCCCCTCAAGCCATCTAAGCGTATATGACATTCTTCTTCCAGACGAATACAATCTGAGTTATATTAGTAAATATCATGGCTCTTCCAAGATTTATAATGGCAGCGAATGTCTGTTTCTGTTTTGAAGTCCATAAAAGTGCATCATAAAAGTGATCCACACAGCTCCGTTAATAAAGGCCTTCTGAAGCGAAACTTTGTGTAAGAAAAATATCCATATTTCAAACTTTACAAACTGTCGTACGCGTGTACATGAGAGACTGGCGTTCCAGTGTACTGTTTGTTTATTTATATATGTTTATGTGTATTTTTATATTTGGTTTTAGTTTATATTTATGATTCTGTTTTTGTTTAATTTTTATATTTTTGTATTTATTTAAATAAACAATTGTATTAATTTATTATTTCATTTGTATCTTATTTTATCATTTGTCTTTCTCTTTCTTATAGGTAAGCGTCCTAAGAAAGGCATGGCTACAGCTAAGCAACGACTGGGCAAGATTCTCAAATTGAGCAGACACAAACCATTCTTTGTGTAGTAGCAGTGACGGCAGATTTGGGATGCTGTGTGTGCATGTTAAAGGTGACAGGGTATAAAGTGTGTTTGGTTCAACACATTTGGTCATAAGCATTATATTGGGCTACCAATCAACTCGAAGATTCGGAATGATCTGAAAAGCTGCTTCGTCCAACATGGTTTCCTAGATTTGCTAATATGCATCCAAAGGATCAAGGTGACCGAAAGGAAATAAGACTGAAAACATTGCTTTTTAAGGCTTACAATTGGATCATGTTTTCGAAGCTGAAAGCAAAGACTAGCATGCTGCCAGTCTACAACTAAAAACACATCACTTCACTGATGTACATGTGAAACGAGGCGGGAAATGGGCGATTGACGGATTTCGCAAAGGTGCTTGACTTTTTTTGTTTTCTCATTTTGTGATCGCAACCGACTTTTCCTAGCCGATTAATCCAGTGAAGAAAATTTGCATTACTGCCTCAAAATTGACCAAGGCTTGACCACTTGAACTACCTGTCAATCAAAATGTACACATTTTAAGAGAAATGAAAGAAAAAAATTATTTTTGTCAGCATTTGTATTCATATTGGCATATTTTTTATTGCAAGCTAAGTAGAGTGGGGTAGTTTAGCTATTTTGATCATGTGCTGCCACCTAGTGGGCATCCAGATACTGACTTCTAAAAGATATTTGAAGGTATCATTCAAATGGGCTGTGTGACTTTCCCCTTAATTTATTCCTTTTTTTATGTTGGTGCTTGTTTTTTTTCCTTTGTTTTCTATACTGTTATTAAATGACGTATTTATTGTTGATAAAAGAGAACAATTTATTTCATTGAGCATTTAGGGAGGTTTGCTGTTCTTTAGGGTCTTAATATGCATCTGTTTTAAAACATGTTTAGATATTTGTGGCCGTACAGACATTTGTGCACAGGCTCAGCCATTTTTCAAATTTCATCTGTATTTGTATTGCATTGTGGGTAAGAACAAAATGTGTTGTGTAATAAGAAGCCAATATTTAATGAAAAAACATGCCCAATATAGTCCCGTTACGTTAAAGTCACCATGTTTGAATGAAGAAATGTTTCATCCGTACTGAGCCAGTAATGTCACCTCCTGTTATTTGGCTGGTTTTTACTGTTATTCTAAAGATCTGGTTTCAAACACGTGTTGTTGTTTCCATAAGTATAAAGTTCAGCTGCCTCATCAATTTCTAAAGCATTGAAACACTGTTTGATCTGGTGCTTTGTATAGTGAGAAACGAGACGTTTGAGATGGCCAAGGAGCGTGGGAGAATTTTTACCTTTTTTACGTTGAAATGTGTTTGGCTACACGTCTTTTTACAAAGAAACGAAAAGAGTATTTATTTTTGTAAAAAATAAGTCTTAACAGAGAGAATTTTTGGAAATTGTACCAACAACGTGTATGGAAATATGCCGTTTTGTAAGATATGTGTGTGATTTCGAGGTAGTTTACTCTGGTTTTGTGTGAAAGACCTCAGGTAATTGTTCACGCTCAAGGTTTTGGATTCCCTTTGATGAATGCCAAATAATGAAATTATAGAAGTCAGGTCTTGCTTTCAATTGTGGTGTCCCGGCAGCAAAAACAACTGTTTTATCTATAATCTTTATATGAACATTTCTTGATAAGTATCTCCATGAAAGAAAGTATCATTCTTTTGTATTCCCATTTTGTTTCAAACATTTACAGCAACTTCAGAGCTCTTCACAATAACGCACATTCCATAAGCTTCCAGGAACTTTGATGGATTTCATTGACTTGCTGAGGTACAAGTACAGCAGCTCAGGGCTCACATATGGACACTTTTTCTGACGAACAGCTTTGATACTAATTAATCTAAGGGCTTCAGTCAACCCAAAGGTGGATCGAATTGAACCGGTGATTTCAACCAGCACCGTATTGCTACTGTATGTCATCTTCCAAGGTTTTTATGATGGTTTATTGTGGACTTTAACACTCAAGCATTGTGTTTTGATCCATTTCGAAGATAAAACCACAATGCCATTAATGTAGCACCTGCTGTTTTCCCCCTTGATAAGATCCTAGTTTGTTATGGTGCTATTTGTCTGACCAGGATTTTGGCCGAGGTATTGCAGTCAGAACTTTTGTTTGGGGGATCGGAGGAGCATCCGTGTCTATCAAAAAATGCTACACTGCACTAACTATCTCCTGCATTAGCTATGTTACACTACACTGTTTGAGTTTTTTTATTATTATTATTATTACTGTTTTCTTAAACACCATGACTATATAAATGTGCTTAATAATAGTCAAAAACATTGCTGGCCTGCAGGCAGGGTTTGTTCCATGCAGTACTTGTACAGTATTTATTTGGCATTATCGGTTGTGTTTTCCATTTTTCTGGTCTTGCAATCAATTACTTGTTTGTTTATGGTGTGTCCTTTCTCCTTTTCAATGCATTCAACTTTTTGACAATTTTTATATGGTTGTATAATTTTGTTCAATATTTTGTGACACTGTTATCCACAGCTAAGGCTCTTGAAATTGGGATTTTCAGTTGTACAATGTGGCCTGTACATATTAAAAGTTTTACGAGTGAATATTCTGTTTCTGTGTGTTTTGTTAGCAATGTATTGTTTGTATTTTATGTTTCTTTATATATGTATATATTTAATAGTGTGTGTGTGTGTGTGTGTGTGTGTGTGTGTGTGTGTGTGTGTGTGTGTGTGTGTGTGTGGGCACCCTGACTGGTCTGTGGCTATGTAGACCCATATGCAAAAAAACTGTAATGCACTGTATTCTGACACCTTTCTGTTAGAACTGGCATTAACTTATTGAGCAATTTGATCTACAGTAGCTCATCTGTTTGATCGGACCACACAGGCCAGCCTTTGCGCCACACATCCATCAATGAGCCTTGGCCACCCATGACCCTCTCGCCGGTTTACTACCGTTCCTTCCTTGGATCACTTTTAATAGATACTGACCACTGGAGACCAGAACACTCCACAAAAGCTGCGGTTTGGGAGATGCTCTGACCCAGTCGTCTTGCCATCACAATTTAGCAGTAAAACGGGATCCAACATGACGATAGGTCATAGTGTAATCCCTGATCAGTGTATTTACATTATAATGGCATGGACACCACTAGACCCCTGAAGGTGTACTGTGGTATCTGGCACCAAAATGTTAGCAGCAGATCCTTTAAGTCCTGTAAGTTGCGAGGTGGGGCCTCCATGGATCGGACTTGTTTGTTCAGCACATCCCACAGATTGCTCGATTGGATTGAGATCTGGGGAATTTGGAGGCCTAATAAACACCTCAAACTTGTGCGCCTTAAACCATTTCTGAACTATTTTTGCTTTGTGGCGGGCACATTATCATGCTGAAAGAGGCCACAGCCACCAGGGAAAACCGTTTCCATAGAAAGGTATACATGGTCTCCAAAAATGCTTAGGTAGTGATACATGTCAAAGTAACATCCAAATGGATGGCAGGACCCAAGGTTTCCCAGCAGAACACTTCCCAAAGCATCACACTGCCTCCATCGGCTTGCCTTCTTCCCATAGTGCATTCTGGTGCCATGTGTTCCCCAGGTAAGCGACGCACACGGACCCGGCCATCAATTTCATGTAACAGGAAACATGATTCATCAGACCAGGCCACATTCTTCCATTGCTCTGTGGTCCAGTTCTGATGCTCATGTGCCCACTGTTGCCGTTTTCGGTAGTGGGCAGGTGTCAGCATACGCATCAAATTGCAATGCACTTTGTATTCTAACGCCTTTCTATCAGAACCAGCATTAACTTCTTAAGCAATTTGATCTACAGTAGCTTGACTGTTTGATCAGACCACACAAGCCTTCACCCCCCACGTGCATCAATGAGCCTTTGCCGCACATGACCCTGTCGCTGTTCATTCACTTTACCTGTTATAATGTTATGTTTGTGTACACGTACCTTTATTTGTGTAATTTTATATATATATATATAATATATATATATATAAGATATTTTACAGTTGAGCATAACTACATTTCTAACGTTATTTTTCTTAGGACTAAAAATATGTTTTAATCACAGAACTACGCCACCATTTAATAACCTCACTGAAACACATTGTAATCACTGTAATGGTTCACATTGTTTAATTTGCATGTTTTTCTAGAACGATCATAAACGGTTTCATAAAAAGTGTTTTCAGACATTCTAATAGGCCTATAGATTTTTTTAAATACATTCTTGCAAAAACCCAGCAGAGACCCAATCTATTAGTAATTGGCAATCCATTCACACAGCAACAGGTGTGTTTTTGCATCTGCGCGAAACGTCCATCACTTCGCACCATTTGTGCGCATGTGGTGGGGGGTGTTAGTGCGCGTCATTTAGTATGTTGCGTAGTCTCGAGCTCTTGCGTCGTGCGCGAGCTCAATAAGCACCGCACTAGGTGCGCGCGCGTGCCGTGACAGTCGCCATTTTATTTTGAAAAATCCAAATCGAACCGAGGGAGAAAGCGACCTTTTATCAGTCAAGATCAGAACGAAGAAATACGACGAAAATGATCATCCGCTCGTAATTTTTCCAGGATCGAGGTAACACCTCCTCTCGCCGTGTTTGGGGTTTTGCTAAAATATTACAAACAGCTAAATATATAAATTGTTTATCATATGTTTTCTGCTCGGCTAATTTAACGTTAGCTCGTTACTTAGCGTGTAGCTTACCTTGCTGGTTTTAACGGCAAAAAAGTCTTAAAATCCCAAACGACTCTGCGCGTACTGGTACGTTCACTGTTAACGGTCTGTAGTAGTTCGGTGGATATGCTCATTTATATGGATTTTTGAAAACATAAATATAAGTAAGGCTCTTGTGGTGAGCGCTGTAGCTACATGGTCACTGGAGTGATTTAGACAGCGAGTTTGTTGCCTTGCTCAGTTTCTCCAACCATATAAATGTGTTGAGTGAGGCCCGAGCGACAGCAGTGTAGCCGTATACAAACCATTCGTGACTGCTTATGTTCACTCGCACTGATTTACATGATCTTGCATGTATACTGAATTGTTTTTACTCAACTATCAGTGCATTTAATACGCCTCTATAGACAAGTAAGATGTTTGGTTGCCAGATTTTAGCAAAATTGATTCTAGAACTGTATGCGGTGGACGTGTTTGCCAGTATTTAACTCTTGTATGTTATACATGTCTAACATTAATGCCCAAAACAAGCAAGCAGACTGGTCCTGTCAGCTAAGTGTAGATCTCGGTGAGCATGTCGGGAGCAGGCTAGTGCTCGTCACCGTTCGAAACAATGAGGTTTGGGCTCTTAGCTTAGCAGTTAGCCAACTCTGGATTAGCATGACTGCTGTTGAATCTGACAGAACTGGACGTTAAAAATATATCGTGTATTCATTTCGTGGTAATTTAGTTGAGTAGGTGATACATCTCTACATGAAAAGGCGTTTCGTGCCAAAGTTATGCAAGTTAGATATTAATAAATAAGAAGCAACTTTGATTAAAGATGAGTTAGCCCTGGAATGCTAACGGTGTTTTCCACAGCCAGACTGGGAGTGTTTGATCGTTTGAAGTCGAATTGTTGTTAGGAGCGGTTTCGTGAAAATAGCGCACACCACCTATTTGTAATGCAGGTTAATTTATATTTGACATTTTAACCAGTCACCTGTGTTGTTTTACATAAGTGTTTGAAACTGAAATTATCCTTTATTGCTTAAATGCCCTAAATCATTTTAGTTATTTCTGTTGTATTTTGTTTGCACTCAATCTTTCAAAAACGATGCTTCGGTAACATTAGTTAAATGAGTTTAGAAAATACTGCTGCATGAAAATCAGTCTTGCTTGTTTAAGATTTCAAAATGTTACACTTCATACATCTATTTAATCATAACTGTTCCTGCAAGCCCTTGGCAGCTTTATTGTATTAGTAACTGAACGTACTAAAGGTTTATTTACTCTGTTTGTTCGACCCTTCAACTTAAGTCAAGGCCTGTGAGAGTCTGTGTATGACTTCCGGTTTTACAGCTGCACCGTTCAGTTCCTCTCAGCTCGTTTAAAATATAACAGAAAGTAACTTGAGTTCTGAAACTTTACTTTTGTTTAATTATTATTTAAAAGGGTTAAATTGTAAGGTTTTAATGAGTTAAACTTTTTTACAGGTAATGGTTATCCAAAAATGAAGATTATTTGCTAACCCTCCTTCCAAACCTGCATCCTAATTTGTAAAAAGTGTCCTACGTTATTTTAACGCATATATTCAAGCATATTCTCCATGTATTGCATATGTAAGCATATATTTTCAGCTTCATGGATATTTTTATTTTGGTATCACCATTGTCATGTACATTGTTACCATCACAAAGTCTATTCGTTTCCACTCCCAATGTAACACCAAGTTTAGCATTTTATCAACAGTAAAATAAAAAGTTAATCTTTTACCATACGTCTTAATGTATCGCAGTAATATTGTACTGTGAGCTAATATGTATCAAATCGTGACATGAGGGTATTGTTACACCATTACCATTTTGTAATATAAATAGTCTTCAAACTTCACTCAACTCGATTCTGTCGAACTTTCTTCTTGAACACTTGTATGCGCCCGAGTCCATTCACGTGAATCGCGCCACAGTTTCGAGTGCAACCAAACTCGGGCCACATTCCTCAGCTAGTCTGCGTTCGCTACTCCTGTGTGCTCCTGGGTCCGCTTGACAGTATTATCTGACAATGTGAAAGCACCCTTAATTTACTTAGGGAAAATGTGGGACACTTCCATGCAGTCAACTGTTGCAGCTTACTCTATATAGTGCCGGTGCAATCAGACTGATGTCGGGTGATAAAATAATCTTATAAGACTAATACATTAGACCAGGGGTCGACAACCTATGGTACGCTTGCCAACATCAAAGCGCTCACCGTCTCCCAGCTAATTGGGTGTTAAGACCTATGTATCAGTAGATTAAACTGCAAAAGGGCAAAACGTGTATGTATTTAATTTGAATAAAAGCCCTGGATCTTGCATACGTATGTGCTAGGGATGTAATGATTTACTCAACTCACAATGCGATACGTTTCATAATACGATTTTCCTCATGGTTTTTTTTTAATGACAAATTATAAAATGAGTGTCCCTTTTATTTTTAGAGAATTTTCTTTGTAAATTTAAATATATTTTATGTCAAATAATAACTTAATTGAAATCCTCAAAGTCTCTTCAAGGAGATCTTGCAATGGTGTTTTCTTGGGCTTCATAACCCTCATCCTGCACTGAGGAATAGCAGAAATAAAAAAAACTTGGTCAAGTTTAAGGGTTTCACATTGTTATAAAGGCAAGATTTTAATTATTTGTATCATTACACATGCAAGAATTAGAAAAACAGAACACCTTTAGATAAATATGCCATAATAAATCAATTAATTATTGAGAAATAAATCCATGTACACATTTAGAGAAAGTTAGTATAGATTCCTGCTGTCTGTGGAATACATCCTTGCGCTGGTCTTTTACTACGGCAGAAAATATCCTAGGATCTTTCGCTGTGAAAACACTGAGCGCGTTTACATGCACACCAGTAAGCTGATAACTCACAAATATCAGCTTATTGAAATAACCAGTTTTCCCCGTTTACAATGCAAGTAAACTGCATTTACATGACTTAATTAATAAAAACCGGTTATTTCCTGGTAGTGATATCAGAAATAATAACGTCCGTATCTGTCTCAGAGTATTCCAAATGTTATGTCAGTTGTGATGTTAAATAAAGTGTGCAGTGTGCACCATGTCAGTGGGAGATTTTCAGCTTATATTATTGTCTCGTGCAGTTACAGATGAAGCGTTTTGACTGAACCTCTTCTACTTATGCTGCATGAGATGAGAACAGATTTAAATGAGGCTGTGTTTGTGATATATGTCCTTATTTCATGCAAAACGCTAGCTCGCTCTGTCTAGATGCATTTAAATCTGCTCTAAGTTTGCGTTTTTTTGTCACCTATGAGCTCGATGGCAATCGCGCTCGACGCCTCGAGTGGAGCTGCGAATCCGCAGGTCAGTGTGGTTTGGCCTGTTTTCTTTTACATGCGGACAGAGGTGATTTGAGCCTCTCGCTGTAATAATTATTAGTCGTCCGAAAGTCAAAATGCGATTTGAGTCAATGTAAACTACTCGCTCGCTGTCGCCATGCTTCTGTTTGACGGCTCGCGCACCGCTCGCGCTCAACTTCCATATGAATGAACTGAAAACATTTTTGTTCCACTTTTGCACCTGTAAAGTGAGATTACAGTATATGGTTTCATGTCCCTGCTTTTTAAAGCGTGTATTGTGATTCGTTTAACATCTCAATCGACTTGAATTGTCACACATTTGTATCGATTTTCAACTGGCTCATTACATCCCTGTATGTACATTTTTAGATAATAAACCCTCATAGTCACACTATAGCCTGTTTTTTTTTTTTAAGTTAGGTGCTATAAATACGATTAAAGTGTGACATTTTTATCCTGTGCTAACACGTAGATCTGACAAACCGCTCGGTTGCTCTTCATTGATTATCCCTCTGTGTGCTTTAAGGTTGCTGACTGCTGCATTAGACTGTGTAATGTAGGGCTGCAACAAATAATTGATGATAAAAATCAGCGACAATGATTCTCATTGTCGATGAGTCGGGTCTGCTCTCTGTGAACGGAAAACTTTCTCCAGTCGTGGGAAAAGTACATGATCCAAGCTGCCCAAAACATGAGAATTTTTTATTTTAAGCTTCAAACCTTTTTTATATATTGAAAAAATGAAGTTTGCACTAAGAGGTTGCACTAAATGATTTTATAAAAACTGGGGTCCGTCCTTTACTTAATTTTGTCAAAAGTATGCCACTTATATTTGATGATTTGTAATATATATTTTTTTGATTATTCTATGGACATATTTTTGTTTTTCGGTTTCATTCAAATTTGTATAACTGTTTTATTATTATTACTTCTCTTTTTTATTTCTTTTTTTATTTCTTTTTTTCTTCCTCTTTCTGAAATGTCTTAAGATTAATTCTCCTTGAGGGTGGGTGGGGTTTTGGGTTCATGGGGTTGTGACTGTTCATGTTTGTGTCCACCCTTAGTAGTTGTTAATGGGGAAAAAAGGAATGTATAGTTTTATTAATATTGTTTTCTTTGCATATTCCAATAAAAAAAGAGAATAATTTAAAAAAAGCTTCAAACTATTGCATTAGCATTTAACATACCGTCATCTGCTGCGGTCCGATCTGTCAACCGCTGACAGATGCGTTTTACAGATTATATCTATAAATGTTACTGATTCATGCAAGTATTTCCATTTTGCATTAAGGCACTTCCTAAAAGTCACTGAATGATTACAAACAGAAGGCAGTTGAGAGGGAGAATTAATATTTCAAAATGTAATTCAAGTATTTTATGAGAGTAGTAAGTACTAAGATGTTTCTTATAGCATATTTACAGGATAAAGAAATGACAATAACAGGTTATTTTGTTCAAAGCGAATGTGTGTGTTCCTGCAGTGCATTACTCTTATCTGGTAACACTGAGTTGTTGTTCTTTTTCTTATTATTTTAATGTGGGGATTTAAACTGTCCTTTTGCGTAGTAACTTTTTTTGCGCATAATGTATAGCACAGATATACCCTTATGACAATTAACCATGTTTTGTGGCACATTGATTACCATTTGTATAACCATACCATAGCTAAAGAATAGATTTGAAGCAAAACCATGGTTCATTTGTGGTTACCCTGAATAATAATCCTTATTATTATTTATTTATTTTTTGGTTTTATTCGTTGTAAAACCATGGTTTATTTTTGTAATTCTGTTAATTTTGTAATATTCACTATGTATGTTTTTAAAGCACTTAGCTGACATGTTTGTTTGAAGGTCAGGATGTGGAATAGTGTTTTTTCAATGGAAAAAAAAAGGCAGGTTTATCCGATTAAGCGGACAAATAATCGACCAACTAATCGAGTAATCAAAATAATCATTAGTTGCAGCCCTAGTGTAATGCATTGTATGTGTAGCACGTTTGAGTTCCACAGAAGTCGTGTCCCAAAGGAATATATTTAGATAAATATTATATGGACCAAAAACAAGACATTTCTCAATGAAGAAAGTACAGGTTTGGAGCAAGTAAATGGCCGTTTGTTTTTGGGTGAACTGTACCTTTAATGTGTTATGGAAATATTGTTGAATGTTTTATGAAGCTCTCATTTTAATTTGCCCTTTCTGATTGCTTTTTATATATTTTGTACAGATGTTACACTAAGAACTGCACTGAAGGACATTATTTGGAATCAGCATCCACCCAGACACTCTGCTTGTTGGACAACAGACACTTTTCACACCTTTTGGGGGGGGGGGGACCGACAGAAGTAACCTATCACTGAAGTGACTAAAGGGGAATAATGGTGATTTTGCGCCGGGCTCGGCCGCCTGCTTCCGCCCCAACCAGCAATGAATCTTGACTCGCTCTCGCTGGCTTTGTCTCAAATCAGCTACCTGGTGGACAATTTAACTAAGAAAAACTACAGAGCCAGCCAGCAGGAAATACAACATGTGAGTGCATTAGTGGTTTGATGTCTTAAATACACTTAGGCTGTGTTCAGACTGCAGGCAAATTGAATATTTTTTTTCTCAAATCAGATCTTTTCAGGCATACAGTCTACACTATTAATTACAAGTGATAAAATAAGATTTGCATGTCCAGACATAACCAACCATCTGCATGGATTGCTTTGGTAAAGACGTAGGCATGCCCATGTATGAGACGAGATGTTTAAAATGGATGCAGGAGAAATGGAAGTGGCAAATCTGATTGTGATGATATTTCAAACCACCTTCATCATAAAACATATTTGGAAAAATCTGACTTTAACTGGGGTTGTTTTGCTTTCCAAACCCATATGGATTAGGGCTGTAAAATCGATTAATTGTGATTAATCGCATCTAGCATAAGTGTTTATTTACATTATGTATGTATGTGTATGTATATATATATATAAAATGTAAACAGACTTATGTTAGAAGCGATAAAGCCTTAAAATGTATTTTTGCTGGCAGTCTGAACATGGCAGTTTTTAACCTGGAATTAGCGAAATAAAAGTACTGACAGTGTTGTTGCTTTTTCTCAGATTGTGAATCGTCACGGCCCTGAGGCAGACCGGCATTTATTTCGCTGTCTCTTTTCCCATGTGGATTTCAGTGGCGATGGTAAAAGCAGTGGCAAAGATTTCCACCAGGTAATATATGTGGCTTCTGTTTTGAAAGTGGAGACTGTTTATTCAAAATAAAAGCATATTAGTGTTTCAGTATTTGTTTAACGTTTTATTTCACATCTCATATTTGCTTCAGACACAATTTCTGATCCAGGAGTGCGTGTCTCTTATTACGAAACCAAATTTTATTTCAACGCTTTGCTACGCCATTGACAATCCCCTGCACTATCAAAAGGTTTGTTCATCTGCCTTTCAAATGTAACCTTTTATGTTCAATGTTTTAAGTGCTCGTTTTATAATGCATTTAGTTCATTGTTTGTATGTCTGCTTCTTTGTAGAGTTTGAAACCATCACCTCATTTATTTACTCAGCTGAGTAAAGTTCTCAAGCTTAGCAAGGTTCAAGAGGTAGGCCGATGCATTTCACAATAGTCAAAATTAGTTTTCGTCAAATGAATAAAATGTAAGAACTGAATCTATCGCTTTCTCCAGGTGATTTTTGGCCTTGCTTTGCTGAACTCCAGCAGCGCAGACCTTCGAGGGTTTGGTAAGTGTTCACTTCCTGAGTTATTAGTTTCATTTTCACTTCTGCGGCATTTAGATGCTGTGCAAATTTTCGCCGCAACAAACCCTGGTTGCTTTCTTTCACAGCTGCTCAATTTGTGAAGCAGAAGCTCCCTGACCTTCTCCGCTCGTACGTGGACGCAGACCTCGGAGGGAATCAGGAAGGTGGCTTCCAGGACATTGCCATAGAGGTTCTGCATCTGCTCCTCTCCCATCTTCTGTTCGGTCAGAAGGGCACGAGCGGAGTCGGGCAAGAGCAGATTGACGCTTTCCTCAAAACACTGTGCAGAGGTCAGTGGAAAAAAAATCTACTAGAAGATTGATTCTTACATGTTATATTTGGCTAGTTCTCCAGATTGGAATCTGTTCTCCTGCTGTGAGCTGGAGTCATTTAGTCCTATGTTTTTGTTTGTGTCCCAGATTTCCCGCAGGAGCGCTGTCCTGTGGTGCTCGCACCACTGCTGTACCCTGACAAACGGGACATTCTCATGGACAGGATCCTGCCAGACTCTGGAGATTTAAACAAGACCATGATGGAGAGTTCCCTTGCTGACTTCATGCAAGAAGTTGGCTATGGCTTTTGTGCAAGGTATTAACCATTTAAATAGAAGAAACGTATTTGTAATTTGCTCATCCCCATGTTATTCCAAAGTTGTTTTGGCATGTGTTATTGCCAATAATATGGTTAGTGTATAGAACAAGTATTTTGTATTCCAAATGTAAATGTATAAAAAATGTACTTGGAGAAACACCAAAAATGTGCTGTTGATATTAGATGCAATAAAGGGATGTTGAAAAGGGATCCTATGGATTGATTGATTGATTGATTGATGTTTCCACAGTCTTGAAGAGTGCAGGAACATAATCCTGCAGTATGGGGTGCGAGAGGTCACAGCCAGTCAGGTGGCCAGAGTGCTGGGCATGATGGCCCGCACTCACTCCGGGCTCTCCGACGGCATTGGCCTACAGGTATGTTCCCTGTCTGGGCCTGTTTTTGGTTCTGCTGGAATTCTATTGTAACAAAGCTTGGTTAAAGAAAGGAGTGTGAGCAGGTTTGACTAACTGGTTTATGTATTTGTAGTCCATTTCCAATCCAGTGGGCGGAGGGATCTGGAGTGATGGGAAGGACAAGAGTGATGGCTCTCAGGCTCACACATGGAATGTTGAAGTTCTGATTGATGTGGTCAAAGAAGTGGTAAGATTCTCATTATTTTAGATAGGACTGCACAGTTTGGGGGGAAAATCAAATTGTGAAACCACTTAATATTTTAACCAGTTTAAAAGCGCTTCTCGTTACCATTTTGACAAATGTTTGTTGCATGTGGAGTTTCTAAATGCATGTTATAAGTGACAAAAAAAAAAGCAGCAGAGTTGTATATATGCAATGTATATTGTAAATATTAGTCTCTGCAATTGGATAATGGCAAGCTGTATTATGATTTTAGATTTATTTATTTTATTTTTTATTATGCAGCTCTAATATGAAATGCTTTACCTGGTTAAATGTCATTTATTAGGCAGCGAAATTGTCCCATATGTTTTGCTGTGTTTGACTCTGCTTATTCTCCTCAGAACCCCAATCTGAATTTTAAAGAGGTGACCTATGAGCTTGATCACCCAGGCTTTCTGATCCGGGACAGTAAGGGTCTTCAGATAGTGGTCTATGGGGTCCAACGGGGTCTGGGAATGGAGGTGTTCCCAGTGGATCTCATCTACAGACCATGGAAGCATGCAGAAGGACAGGTAAAGAAAGTCATTAAATTGCTCATCTAAAAATTTGCATAGGAAATAAAGAAGCATATTAAATCCCTGCTTTTCTGTTCTCCAGTTATCGTTCATTCAGCACTCCCTGATGAGTCCTGAAGTGTTCTGCTTTGCTGACTACCCCTGTCATACGGTTGCCATTGACATCCTGAAGGCCCCACCTGAGGATGACAACAGAGAAATAGCCACATGGTTAGTGCTGAGCCATTTAAGACAATCTAGTGTTTCCAAAAAGTGACTGTTTGGTCCATCTGTATGATTATGATCTCCTTTCACTTTGGTTAACAGGAAAAGCTTGGACCTAGTGGAGAGCCTCTTGCGCCTCTCTGAAGTTGGGCATTATGAACAGGTGAAGCAGCTCTTCAGCTTCCCCATCAAGCACTGCCCGGACATGCTGGTGTTGGCGCTGCTGCAGATCAGCACCTCCTGGCACACTCTGCGTCATGAGCTCATCTCCACTCTCATGCCCATCTTCCTAAACAACCACCCCAACTCCGCCATCATTTTGCACTACGCTTGGCATGGACAGGTGGGTGGATTTGACATCTATTTGAAGAGGCACAAAGTTTCTTTATGGTGTCACTGCGTACTAATATGTGTGTGTTATGTTTCCAGGGCCAGTCCCCCTCCATCCGCCAGTTGATCATGCACTCTATGGCCGAGTGGTACATGAGAGGAGAGCAATATGACCAGGCCAAGCTATCTCGCATCCTGGATGTGGCTCAGGACTTGAAGGTACCAATCTCCTCAGCTCCTACATCCTTCTGTCATGAGTACAAGATAATGGGTTTGGGAACTGAGGAACGGCTCTTATGCAAAACTGGTTCTGAAACATGTTTTTAAATTCTGTGCATTGCAGTCTCTATCGATGCTGCTGAATGGTACTCCTTTTGCCTTTGTTATTGACCTTGCTGCACTTGCCTCTCGCCGTGAATACCTCAAACTTGACAAATGGCTCACTGACAAAATACGAGAGCACGGGGTAAGTGAGCATTCATATTTACACTGATGTTCAAAAGTTTGGGTTTTTTATTTTTGTGCTCAGCATGGCTGCACTCATTTGATAAATGTTAAAAGCTGTAATTGCGTTTTTGCAGTTAAAAATAACTGCCATCACAGGAACAAATTACATTTTTAAATAGTAAAGCTACATTTTCAGCAGCCATTACTCCAGTCTTTAGTGTGTGTCAGTCTGCTATGCTGGTTTGGTGTTCAAGAAATATTTTCTTTTTATCAGTGTTGAATGCTGCTTAATATTTATATAGAATTTATGTTACAAAATCTGTTGTAACAATTATAAATGCCTTTTACTATCACTTTTAATCATCTTTTTGGATTTCTTTCCAAAAACTAAAAATCTACGGACCCCAAAACTGGCAGTGTATTTGCATTCTAAGCAAATGTAAATGAAAAATGGATGCGTTCTGTCTTCCACCAGGAACCGTTCATCCAGGCGTGCGTCACATTCCTGAAGAGACGATGTCCCTCTATCATGGGTGGTTTGGCCCCAGAGAAAGACCAACCGAAGAGTGCTCAACTTCCTCCTGAAACACTGGCTACAATGCTTGCATGCCTGCAGTCTTGTGCTGGGTACGTGTGAAGCCTTGCAAATGTTTCCAAGTATTTCAAGAAAATGCTTGGGTTGCAGTTAAACACTTGGTTTTGTTGGCTTCTTTGAGCAGGAATGTGTCCCAAGAGCTATCAGAGACAATCTTGACCATGGTGGCCAACTGTAGCAATGTGATGAACAAGGCCCGGCAGCCGCCGCCAGGAGTCCTGCCAAAGGGACGAGCTCCCAGCACCAGCAGCTTAGATGCTATCTCACCTGTTCAAGTAACTGTGACCTTCTTTGCTGATTGAAGATGGCTATAAGTGTGCATTTTATTATGTTGTACTCAAATCTGTTCTGTTGTATTCCAGATGGACCCTCTCTCTGCAATGGGCTCTTTGAGTCTAGGTGTCTCGTCCACCTCTCATACCCCGAGCATGCAAGGATTCCCCAGCCTGCAGGGCTCTGCCTTTAGTAACCCCCAGTCCCCAGCCAAAGCCTTCTCAAACCTACCAAACCCAAACCCCAGCACCGCTTTCCCAGGGATCAACCCCCTCTCTTCGCAGCTCCAAGGTATCATGTGAATTTATACACTCTGGCCCAGAACTTATTGAGGCTTGACTACTGTTTAACATGGTTTATTTTAATTTACATATGCATTTGAATTTCAACAAATTTCTTGAACTTCTTCTCAAGGTCCTCTGAGCACAAGCTTGACTGGGATCGGCTCAGGTTTGAGCATGCCTGCTGTCAGCAGCGACCCCTTTGGCACCAGGAAGATGAGCACACCAGGGCTAAACCCGCCCACGTTTCAGCAGAGTAAGATGAAGGCCTGTAAGTGGTGGTGTGGCTGAGAGAGTGCCAGGCGCCTCAAGCTGTATTTCCTCTCAAAACTGGCCCTCAGTTTCTCACAAAAGTCCTTTTGACGTGCATTTCAGAGTGTCTTTTAATCTGTGTAATTTTCATCTCTGGGCCAAAAAAAGTATAATTAGCATCTAAGAGGAAATACAGGTCAGTCTACATTACTGCAAGATGTTCTTGGCAACTAGTTTGGATCCGTGTGAAAATATCATCAGTTTTCTTCCATTAGACCTATGAAAGGACAACAAGCTGTTTGCCAGGAACTTCTGTTGTTTTTTCTAAATTTGCGCTTTGGTCAATCTTTTTACAAATTAAGTATTTTTTAAATGCATAAAGTGTGGTAACAGGGTTTTCTATGTTGTAGCTGACCTTTCTCAGGTGTGGCCTGAGGCAAACCAGCACTTTAGTAAGGAGATTGACGATGAGGCAAATAGCTATTTCCAGCGCATCTACAACCATCCGCCACATCCCACAATGTCCGTGGACGAGGTGAGATTTGGCGAAAGTAACTGACACCTTGACTCTAATTTTACAGGTGCAGCTTTCACATTCATGGTTATTCTTTCAATGCAGGTGCTGGAAATGCTGCAGAGATTTAAGGACTCGAACATCAAGCGGGAACGGGAAGTTTTTAACTGCATGCTGAGGAATCTGTTTGAGGAGTACCGATTCTTCCCTCAGTATCCAGACAAAGAGCTGCACATCACCGCATGCCTCTTCGGGGGAATCATTGAGAAGGGCCTGGTCACGTACATGGCGCTGGGCTTGGCCTTACGATACGTCCTGGAAGCCTTACGCAAACCTTTCGGATCAAAGATGTATTACTTTGGGATCGCTGCACTAGATAGATTTAAAAATAGGTACTACCATTAGTTTGTCATGGTTTCCCATCCATCATACAATAAAGATCTTGCTTGGAACGTATCTTTATATATGGAGTTGTAAATCTGAGCCACTCTCTTCCTCAGATTGAAGGACTATCCCCAGTACTGTCAGCACTTGGCATCAATAGCCCATTTCCTGCAGTTCCCGCACCATTTACAAGAGGTAACCTAGTTTTTAATCTTATTTTGGTATGTGCCTACAGCATCTTCCCATAATTTCTCGCTCTGCACTAGATGGTTAAACTTCCAACTGAACAAGTCTCCTGTATGTTGTCTATTTTCTGTGTGTAGTATATAGAGTATGGTCAGCAGTCCAGAGACCCTCCTGTGAAGATGCAAGGCTCCATTACCACCCCAGGCAGTCTGGCTTTAGCCCAGGCTCAAGCTCAATCTCAGACCCCTAAAGCCCCCCAACCTGGCCAAGCCAGCACCTTAGTGACCACAGCCACCACAACCACCACTGCTGCCAAAACCACCACCATCACGAGACCTACAGCTGTTGGACCGAAGAAGGACGTGCCAGTAAGTGAACATAGTCACTTTTCTGTAAATGACATTACAATGTTTTGCATATACAGAACTGTTATTTGATGTTTTAATTTCTTCCACAGCCATCAATCAACACCACAAACATTGACACCTTGTTGGTGGCCACAGACCAGACTGAAAGGATCGTTGAACCCCCAGAGAACGTTCAGGAGAAGATTGCGTTCATCTTCAACAACTTGTCCCAATCAAACATGTCCCAAAAGGTCTTTGTTTTTACAATGTATATCATTGGCATGGCATTTTATACTAGACATTTGTGATTTTAACCCCTAAACCATCTCTTGCTGTTTGTTTGAAGGTTGAGGAGCTGAAAGAGACTGTGAAAGAAGAATTCATGCCCTGGGTGTCTCAGTACCTGGTCATGAAGCGTGTGAGCATTGAGCCTAACTTCCACAGCCTGTATTCTAATTTCCTGGACACACTGAAAAACCCAGAGTTTGTTAAGATGGTTCTCAATGAGACTTACAGAAACATCAAGGTAACAATTTTTTAATTTTCTTTAAATATAACAAGTTCAATGACAAAACCAACGTATAGCTAGGTTCTGATGACTTGATGATGTCCCTTTTTGTTTCTCAGGTCCTTCTTACCTCTGATAAGGCAGCTGCTAACTTCTCAGATCGATCCCTGCTGAAGAATTTGGGTCACTGGCTTGGGATGATCACCCTAGCTAAAAACAAACCCATCCTGTACACAGTGAGTTTATTTGTCAATCACCTATTCGTGAAACATTTAAAGATGTTAAAAAAATAAAAACAAAAACTAAAAATTTAGTTTTTATTAATTGTGCTCTGATCAGGATTATTGGGGCTGATTACTGAACTCTGAAAGCAGTATTGCCAATGCGATCACAGATATCGATAATACTTACTACTTAATGTATTTAAATATAAAAAATGTAGATGAGAGTATCATAAATTGACAACTCTTTTATTTATTGGCAAATAACATAATCAATTCCCTCTGGAGGCGTTTAGAGCTTAACAAATACATAATTTGTGTAAAATAAAAATCGGAAAATCTTGTTTAAGTCATATTAATGAAACCATGACAGCAGCCTAATATTCCTGGTGTCATTAAAGACCGATTGCAGGGATCCAATATACTGATACACATGCAACTTATTTCCCAACTGTTTATGTTACTTAAGACATACCTGACAGTGTTTAAGCAAATACTCACTGAGCTGGGCATTTTGACGCCTTTCTGTATGACCATGAGTTAATTTGACCATGAACTCGAAGTTTAAAGTTCACTTTCGAGTTTTCATCTCTGTCTTGGAGCCCACGCACAGAGTAAGCCACTAGGGGAATAGTATCACTTTCGCAGCTTAATGCAGTTTAAATAATACTTTTTATTATCGAGCACGTCCTGCAGTTTAGCAACAGTAAACTGGTTTTATGACAATCACTGATCTAGTTTATTTACTGACATTAAGTTTGGGCTTTTAGGGAGGAACGAAACCGCACCGCCGTGAAGGAAACATCACACTGCCCTAGTTTCTTGCAGTCATTGCTGTAAAGTTGCTGTGGTTGCAATATCTTCTCTCCCCTTAAAGACGTTGTAAATTTATTGTCCTTGTCAGACACCTGGGAGAACTGCCAGACCGGTTAATGTAGTTTTAAACCATTTTTCTATGCGCAGCTAAAATGTAAAGCAATTAAGTTTGTCATCTCTTCAGCCATTTTAGAGATCACCGATCAAACTATTCAAAGCTATTATTGGCCGATAATCGGCGCTCAATCAATCGAAGTGCTCTTCGTTTTCATACCTGCAGTGTTGACCGTATTGTTTTGCTCTCTTCCGTAGGATCTGGAGTTGAAGTCTCTCTTGCTGGAGGCTTATGTGAAAGGTCAGCAGGAGTTACTGTACGTTGTCCCCTTTGTGGCCAAAGTCTTGGAATCAAGTTTGCGGAGTGTGGTAATCATGCAATTTTCTCTCTTGTCTCATTTGTCTTGCTGTCAGGTATTGTGTGGGCCAGTTTTGCAAATACCTGGACGTAGTAACCTCTTAACAATTGGTGTTTTGTAGATCTTCAGACCGCAGAACCCTTGGACCATGGGCATCATGAATGTACTGGCTGAGCTCCACCAAGAACACGACTTAAAGGTCAGTCACTTCTCATTGATGCTTCGATTACATGAGCATATGAGTGGTGTAGTTTTCACTCAGTCCCACACTTCTTTTGTTACAGCTTAACCTCAAGTTTGAGATCGAGGTGCTCTGCAAGAATCTGTCTCTGGACATCAGTGAGCTGAAGCCAGGAAACCTGCTGAGAGACAAAGAGAAGCTGAAGAATTTGGAGGAGCAGCTCTCTGCACCAAAGAAAGAGACAAAGCCTCCTGAAGAGTTGCTGCCTATAGTTACTACAGGTAAAACACTAAAACGGGCACATAAGTTGCATAATTTATTTTTATTTATTATTTTTTTATTTCATGTTTAACCATCAGTAGACTCAGTTTCATTTACAGCTGCTCCCTCGACTCCGGCCACCACCACAACCTGTACTGCCACAGGGCCACCCACGCCACAGTTCAGCTACCATGACATCAATGTGTATGCCCTGGCTGGCCTTGCCCCACACATCAACATCAATGTTAACGTTAGTCTCACAATATATAAACCTAGTTTCATTTCAATTCTACTTCTTATTTTTGAATACTTATAAATTGTACACCAAAATTTCACTGTTTTTTATAGATCCCACTGCTGCAGGCCCACCTTCAGCTGAAGCAGTGTGTGAGACCAGCAATTGAGCGTGCCGTACAGGAGCTTGTGCACCCAGTGGTAGACCGATCAATCAAGATCGCCATGACCACCTGCGAGCAGATAGTCCGGAAGGACTTTGCGCTAGACTCAGAGGAGTCTCACATGCGCGTGGCTGCTCACCACATGATGCGCAACCTGACCGCTGGCATGGCCATGATCACCTGCAGAGAGCCACTGCTCATGAGCATCGCCACCAACCTAAAGAACAGCTTTGCAGCAGCTCTTAGGGTAGGGAATAACGTGGTTTCTCTCATTCAAAATTGACACCCTTTCTAGTCACTTCAAGAATTTTGACCAGATGGACATACATTTTTCAGGCTCCAACACCCCAGCAGAGAGAGATGATGGAAGAGGCGGCTGCTCGCATAGCGCAGGACAACTGTGAGCTTGCATGTTGCTTTATTCAAAAGACAGCAGTGGAGAAAGCTGGACCTGAGATGGACAAGAGACTGGCGACTGTAAGTCCCTGCACACTGTCCTAATTGTTACACCAGTTGAGCACTTGTCACGTCTAGTGTAATCTGTTAAATCTAATTTATCTTGCAGGAATTTGAGCTGAGGAAGCATGCTCGCCAAGAAGGACGCCGCTACTGTGACCCCATGGTGCTCACCTATCAGGCTGAGCGTATGCCAGAGCAGATCAGACTGAAGGTGAGAGCTCTTCACAAGCTTCTCAAAGGTCATTTGGATGAAATACTGGTTCTCTGACAGTGTTAGATTCTGCCTTGCTCCTCCTCTCCAGGTTGGTGGAGTGGATCCTAAACAGCTGGCTGTTTATGAGGAGTTCGCCCGAAATGTTCCTGGCTTCCTACCCAGTAACGACCTGTCTCAGCCCACTGGTTTCCTTGCCCAGCCAATGAAGGTACAGCCCATGTCATTCTTAAAGAGATTTTGTTTGGTTGTCACATCGGGAGAGTAACTCACAGTAACTTGGTTCTTCTGCATTGCAGCAACAGGCATGGCCCACTGATGATGTAGCTCACATCTACGAAAAGTGCATTTCGGACCTGGAGCAGCACCTCCACGCTATTCCACCTGCGCTGGCCATGAACCCACAGACCCAGGCCATACGCAGCCTCCTGGAGGCAGTTGTAATGGCTAGGAACTCCCGTGATGGCATTGCTGCCCTGGCCCTTTTGCAAAAGGTCAGATAAACTCTTGGGGGATAACTTGAGTAACATACAGCAGTGTTGTCTGATTCTGCCTCTTAAAGGCCACTGTTCTGCAGAGTGTCCTATAGTCCTAATTAAACACCTGAAATGTCTAAAAAGGTCTTCAGGATCACCAGAAATCTAATGTCTCTTTTACTCTCAGGCTGTGGAGGGTCTGCTGGATGCCACCAGTGGTGCTGATCCTGATCTGTTGCTAAGCTACAGGGAGTGCCACCTGCTGGTCCTGAAAGCCCTACAGGACGGCCGTGCCTATGGCCCACAGTGGTGCAACAAACAAATCACCAGGTCAGTACTACAACTGACATAAGCTTGTTTGTCTCAGGCATAGATAGGTCTCAGGTCCTAACCTTTTCTTCTATGCCCCCGACAGATGCCTAATCGAGTGCAGAGATGAATACAAGTACAACGTTGAGGCTGTAGAGCTCCTCATTCGAAACCACCTGGTCAACATGCAGCAGTATGACTTACACCTGGCTCAGGTGAGGATAGTGTCTCTTGGATATCAAAGTACACCGATGTAAATAGGCTAGGACTGTCAATCAATACATTTTTTTATCATGATTAATTACACTTTTGTTGTGTTAAGTGCAATTAATCATGCACTTATTGTTAAAATTTAAGCATATTTAAGCCATTGATGTCATTAAACCCGTTAATTTTGTCATAATTTGCTATATCCAAAGTAAACAATCAGAGAACTGTATTTTCTGCAAGCTTCAAGGATAATTGGATACTCCTAAAGAACACCAAATAAGTCCATATAATTATATTATATAATAAATGTATACACACCTAAGCACCCATGAAGAAAAAAAACATAGAATTTAGTATAGTATGTGTACATAGCAACAACAAACAATTGTTTTCATTTTAGCAGAGTCAAGCTGTGATAACGAACAAGACCACACAGATGCCAAAAACTTCTAAATCAACCACTTTGAATGCATAAACCTATGATTACTAATCACAACAACATACACGTGACATCAAACATTATCCTTCCTGAGTGTGTGTGGAAACTGCAAATGTACTGTCTGTACATGAATGCAGCGTGCGATCGGTGATCTAGAACATGCACATACATAGTTTGTGAATCAATAGACTCTCACACGCTTACTGTACCACACCATAGTTGCGCTCTTCAGACACAATCGCAGAATATGACAGCTCGCGTTTAAAAAACAAAGCACACACTCCAATAAGTAATGAACTAAAACCCCTATGTGAGTCTTTTCTCTCCATAGCCCCTTTCACACTGCACGTCGGACCCGCAATATTCCCGGAACATTGCCAGGTCGCCTTCTGTGTGAAAGCAACCATGTCCCGGAATTGATTACCGAATTGAACCCGGGTCGGGGACCTAGTAACATTGCGGGGTTCAATCCGGGACGAGCGCTGTGTGAACAAAAGCCAAAACTAATGCCGCAACGGATGTGACGTAGTAATGACGTAGTTATCATGCGACTCCTAGAGCTTGTTTTTTCAATAATATCGGGAACAAATGCCGGGTCGCATTATCTGTGTATTTGCCGGAATCGCAGTGTGAAAGGGGCTCATGTCTGATGTAATCAGCCTGGCCTCCTTATACATTAGTGCTGTTTTGGACTGTTTGAATGAATTCAATAACTGAAAACTTTCCCAGAGTTTAACGGCTTAAAATGGCCTGAACAGAAAAGCAGAATTGGGATAGAGTTAGAATGGAAATTTCCTCCTACCAGGGTTAGGTGTTTGTAGGTGCTCCGTGTGATTGTGGTAAACTCCTGACTTCTAAGATCATCTAATTGTGTGATGGAAATTTACGTTAATGTTGCAGCTTTACGTACTTCTGTAATTTATTTGCAGTTAAATAATTTTAACGCTTTAAGAATTTAAATTAATCGCGTGCGTTAACTCATTAACAGTGACATAGCCCTAAAATAAGCAGATTCTTACTCTTCTATTTTCAGTCCATGGAGAACGGGTTGAACTACATGGCTGTGGCGTTCGCCATGCAGCTGGTGAAGCTACTGCTAGTTGACGAACGCAGTGTGAGCCACATCACAGAAGCAGATCTCTTCCACACCATTGAGACTCTGATGAGGACCAGTGCCCACTCCAGAGCCAACGCTCCTGAAGGGTAAGATACCATTTATGCTACTGGTTAAATGTTCAGTGACACAATAAACATTCAGTTTAAGTAACCTGAACAACTTCTGTGTAACCACTAGTTTGCCTCAGCTGATGGATGTTGTCCGCTCCAACTATGAGGCCATGATCGATCGTCACCATGGTGGGCCGAACTTCATGATGCACTCTGGGATTTCTCAAGCCTCTGAGTATGATGACCCGCCAGGTCTTCGAGAGAAGGCAGAGTACCTGCTGAGAGAATGGGTCAACCTGTACCACTCAGCAGCTGCAGGAAGGGACAGCACTAAGGCCTTCTCTGCGTTTGTTGGACAGGTTAGTCAAGTTAAAGAGCACTCAAAATATAAGTGTTGAGTCCCAACTTTGGTTTCTTAAGACTAGAATTGGCTTGATTCACACTAACGTTGTTTTTTCACAGATGCACCAGCAGGGAATCCTGAAAACAGATGACCTCATCACACGCTTCTTCCGTCTCTGCACAGAGATGTGCGTGGAGATCAGTTACCGTGCTCAAGCTGAACAGCAGCACCCGACCACCAGCCCTGCCATCATCAGGGCCAAGTGCTACCATAACCTGGATGCTTTTGTACGGCTCATCGCCCTTCTGGTCAAACACTCCGGAGAGGCCACCAACACGGTCACCAAAATCAACCTGCTCAACAAGGTTGGTATGCTTACCACGGTTTGATGTGGCTCAATGTTGACCTGTTTTTTTTTTTGTAGGTCTTAATTTTAATGCTGCATTTCTTGTCATGGTGCAGGTTCTGGGCATTGTGGTGGGTGTGTTGATCCAGGATCACGATGTGAGGCAGACGGAGTTCCAGCAGCTTCCATACCACCGAATCTTCATTATGCTCCTGCTGGAGCTTAATGCACCAGAGCATGTCCTGGAGACCATCAACTTCCAGACTCTCACTGCCTTCTGGTAAGCACATGGCTTTGTATCTGGTCAGATTTGTCATCGTTCGGCCAATTATCATGGGCAAAATCCAGTCATTTCAATGGGAATCCATGTATTTAGGAATTTCACGTGGGTGAAAGATTTTTCCCACGCAAATTTGGCAACGGTATGTTAGTAACATGGATTTGTCGCATTTACCAACATGCTTGCTTTTAAAGTGACTTCTTTGTGAGCTTGGCTTCATACATCGCTACAATAGATAATGGACAATGGACCTTTTTTTGAGATTTTGATTGCGACCTCACTTTTACTGTTTTGATCAGTCTTTGAGTATTTAAAGGCATTGTCTCTTTCAGCAACACCTTCCACATCCTGAGGCCGACTAAAGCACCTGGCTTTGTGTATGCTTGGCTGGAGCTCATCTCTCACCGCATTTTCATTGCCAGGATGCTTGCGCACACACCACAACAAAAGGTCTGTATCTGCTGTATATGTCAGGAGAGTTCAATCCTGATCTAAGGAGGACCACTTTCCTGCAAAGTTTCTCTGACTATAACTAAACACACCTGAAACGGCTAATCAAGGGCTTCAGGATTACTGGATTGTTTTGGAGCAAAACTTGGCAAAAGAGTGACCTTTCAGGAGCAGGATTGGGCACCTCTGATGTTCCTCCACATCCCATTCATGCCAGTCAATCCCTGACTACCTACTGTGCCTTGAATGTCTTTTTCCTCTCATGCAGGGTTGGCCAATGTATGCCCAGCTGCTGATAGACTTGTTCAAGTATCTTGCACCCTTCCTAAGGAATGTTGAACTCAACAAACCTATGCAAATTCTCTACAAGGTATTAACACAGTCTTGCCTCCAAGTCTGTCTGGTGGATCACTGGGTCAGTTTGTGACGTGCGTCATTTTTCTCCTCTATTCTCCAAGGGAACCCTTCGTGTGCTGCTTGTCCTGCTCCATGACTTTCCAGAATTCCTGTGCGACTACCATTATGGCTTTTGTGATGTCATCCCGCCCAACTGCATCCAGCTGAGGAACCTGATCCTGAGTGCCTTCCCCCGCAACATGAGGCTTCCAGACCCCTTCACACCTAATCTGAAGGTAGAGAGTTGCACCCAACATTTGACATCATATGTGATGCTTTGTGGTTTAGTATGTAGTCGTAACTTCAAGGATACTTGTGGTGTGTACCAACAGGTGGATATGCTGAGTGAAATCAATATTGCTCCCCGCATCCTCACCAACTTCACCGGTGTGATGCCATCCCAGTTTAAGAAGGATCTTGACTCCTACCTCAAGACCCGCTCTCCCGTCACCTTCCTCTCTGAGCTGCGCAGCAACCTGCAGGTAGACGGTGCCACTCTGAATCACAAAACCGTTCACAACAGACCCGTAAGTTAATCTTTTGTGGCATTATTTGGCTCTTGACAGTAAGACATTAGTTCTCATTAGTTCTCATAAAAACTGTCCAGAGGCTAATTCAATGATTTTCTTGAGTGTAAATGCAAGCCTGACTCACCAACCCTCAATTTTAGGTGTCCAACGAGCCTGGAAACCGTTACAACATCCAGCTGATCAACGCTCTTGTGCTGTACGTTGGAACCCAGGCCATTGCCCACATCCACAACAAGGGCAGCACTCCCTCCATGAGCACCATCACGCACTCAGCACACATGGACATCTTCCAGAACCTCGCAGTCGACCTAGACACTGAAGGTGAGATGCAAAAAAAAGTTTTTTGTTTTGTTTTGTTCCCTCTATTTTTCGTTTAAATGTACTTATTTTCCTCCTCCCAGGCCGCTATCTGTTCCTGAATGCGATAGCCAATCAGCTGCGTTATCCAAACAGCCACACACACTACTTTAGTTGTACCATGCTGTATCTGTTTGCCGAGGCCAACGCTGAAGCCATTCAAGAGCAGATCACCAGGTATGGCATTTAATTATTTTTTTTAAACAAATGATTATGGTTTAAACTTATTAAAAAGGGTCATGAATTGAGAAATTTGGCATCAGTCCAAAAGTTAGTCCTTCTGTTAGTCCAAAAACAGCTTTTATTGAATTAAAAGTTTAGTGCGACGTAACTCCACCTCTAAGAAGAAAATCAACGCCTACTTCCACACCATTGTCTCTTTAGCCCCGGCCACTGATTCGTGCATGTCATGTTGCAGTAAATACGAGAGAGACTCAAACACAGGAATACTCCAGAAACAAAATGATAGAGACGCCTCTGATTACAAGATGCTTTTAAGTGCCAAGTTATAGAAAAACAAAGTCTTTGCATTGTGATCCTAACATTACGAAAGCGTGGGGGAACTTAATTTTGAACAGTTATTGTTTTGATCAAAGCCATTCCCTGTAATCCTGAATAAAAGCTTCAGTGAGAGACATCTTCAGTTTTGACATCTGTTGAACTTCATTTTAGTGTAGGTCAAAAACAGAATAGAAAACAGCTTATTACTTCTAAATTAGGATGTTTTTGATTTATTAAAAATCTTTAACATATTTTAAGTCGGCCTCTAATAACATTATAAAATTAAAATGCAGTTCATTACCCTTTTAATAGAGCAATTCAATTTGTATTTAATAATTGTATTAATTCATTAAATATGTATTAGTCTGTCAACATTAGCTCATGTCAGTTTAGTTCCATTATTTAAGATGTGCCTGATTTTGATTAATAATTTATTAGTGCATGTTGAAATTAAGAGTAATAAATGCTTTAGAATTATTTCTCATTAATTTTAACAAATGCAACACTTTGCGTGAAGTGTAATAAATGAGAATAAGATCTAATAATAAGTGAAGTTAACTGAAGTGATTGTCGTGCAGGGTCCTGCTGGAGAGGCTGATTGTGAACAGGCCGCACCCATGGGGTCTGCTCATCACCTTCATAGAGCTGATCAAGAACCCTGCCTTTAAGTTCTGGAGCCATGATTTTGTGCACTGCGCCCCAGAGATTGAGAAGTAAGCTGGCCAACAAGACACAATCCCATCTTTGTGTGTTATTACAACAGAAAATCTGCAATGTTTTCTCTCTCACTCTCTCTGCAGGTTGTTCCAGTCGGTGGCTCAGTGCTGCATGGGGCAGAAGCAGGCGCAGCAGGTGATGGAGGGAACAGGTGCCAGTTAGGCTGCAGGAACTGTTCCTGTGCCCAGAGAGAGAAAGAGCTCTCCCTCTCCCCAACCCTTCATTTGCCCCACCAACACCCTGCACATCTGATCGACACACAGCCGGCACTGGACTACCGCTCTCCTTCCACCGGGCGGCATCTGACCTGAGGAGTTTGTTTTATTTTGTTTAGTTTTTTTTTTCCCTCAACAATTTAAAATGTAAATATTAAAAAGGGACATTTAAGAGCAGATTTTGAGTATTTCTTTGCAAAGGTGAGGCACACGCTTGAGCACATTTCACTCCTTGCTGTTTGGCTCCCCCAAACTCTCCATAAATTATTTTTTGCCTTCAAGACGGATTGACTTTTGTTTGGAAGCTTGGTAGTGGCTAAGGAAGCTGTCTTGTTTCTTTTCTTTTTCTTTTTTTGAGGTTTGGTTTTTAATGGGAGAGCAATCAGTGTGGTGAGCTGATGGGATCGGACCGATGTCCTGGACTGCAGGGGGAGGGGGGGTCACTAGTTTTGCACCTGTGAGGAAACAAATCTTGGGTTGGAGGTTCTCCCTGGCACTTGTACAATTGTGGAAATATTCAGAAATTTGTTGGTAAATTGGATCTTCGGAATTTGTACAAAGATTCAACTTGCAGAACAAAAAAGGACCAATACAGCTCATTTTGTAAGGATTTCGAATGTTTTGTAAATGTATTGGTCCGCGTGTTGTATTTTGTAGTACTTTGTAGTTGCCTTTAGTTCCGCTACTTATTTCCTGTATGTATGCATTCTGTAGTTACTGCATTAAACACTTGAACTGCACATTTGATTGCATTTGTTTTTGGTTGAAATGCTTAGTTGAAGTTGTCATATGGTTAAGTCCTTGTCATTTCTGTTCTGTTCACACTTTTCTGTTCAGTGTGAGTTAATTATACATTTCATATGTTGTTTGGAATTTAATGCTGTTAATAGATTTAATATACTGCATACTGTAAATAGATTTAAGTCCAAGTAAACTACATTCAAGTCCTTTTGGGAAGTTATATTTAGGGTGTGCATACAAGTGATTTTGGCTTGAGTAACTTAATTTCGTGATAGACCACATTTATTTTTTTCCACATATTGACGAATGGAAGGCCATTTAAGCATGTAGTGAAAATGAAGGTTTCAGAATGGATGTAAACTTGATGGTCAATTGAAAATTGATTGAATTTAGAAATCTTGACAAACCTGATGAAATACTAATGGAGAATTTTCAATTGACACCTTAAAGTCAGGCTTAAAATCCTCACTGGCAGGATGTTAAAGTAGCTTTGTTTCCATCCACCTATGTTTATGCACATTTTCTGATGTACCATAAAAAACTAAATAGAAATGCAAAGATGTGCATACATTTTCAAAATGCATATAAAAAAAAATGCTTAATTGTGACAGTAGACCACAAAACCAGTCACAAGGGTAATGTTTTTAAAATTGAGATTTTTATATATTATCTGAAAGCTTTCCATTGATGTATGTTTTGTTAGGATAAGACAATATTTGCTCGAGATACAACAATCAGAAAATCTGAAATCTGAGGGTGCAAAAAAAAAAAAAACTAAATGGAAAAAATTTCATTTAAAGTTGTCCAAATGAAGTCCATAAAAAATGCATATGACTAATTTAACACTTTGATATACTTACAATAGGCAATTTATGAAATATCTTCATGGAACATGATCTTAATATCTGAGTGATTTTTGGTATAAAAGAAAATGTATAATTTTGAACCATACTATGTATTGTTGGCTATGGTCTGCAGGTATATTTGACAAAATGTCATCATAGTAACTCAAATGTTGGTTTGATCATTCTTTGGTTTAATTCCCTCCCCGTCTCACATGATTCCATTACCAAACATCATCCGCAAGACATGACCGCATTTATTGTGAAACGGAAGTTGTTTATGATGTAGGAAAAGAACCACAGTGGCTTCCCTGCTTGCAGCAACCTAGATATTTTGCGGGAATTTGCCAGGAAGTGACGATTTTGTTCTCTTGAACACATGGGATGAAAACACTGCCTTATTCATTAATGTTTTATGCGATATTACAATTTTGTCATGTTAAATTTCCAACTGTAGATGGAAACTAGAGCCCAACCGATATTAGGGAGTTAAAAAAGTCATATTGATACATCGGCGGATATTCTTTATGTGTATATTATAGAACAGTACCAGTCAAAAGTTTGTTATAGAATGAAATGTAAACCCAGGACGAGCTATAGTACTGTGAAGCTTGGGGGATGTTGATGGACTCGATCTACTCCATCTGTTTTTTGATCATCATTCTGAATCCCATTTGTGTACGCTACTCATCGACATTACCCACATGCAAGTGTTGATGAAAAAAAATGCATAAAGCTACAATAAAACAGGGTCTGTTCTTTCTTTTGATATACTGCATGTTCAGATATTCAATATAAGATATGTGTGGGCCATGAAACTGACTGATGATGACTGGTGATGATACTCGTTGAGATGAGGTATTTTGACGTCATTTTGTGCGAATATTCGCACGCTTTGAGACACTTGGACGGGTGTTCATATTGGCTGATAAATCGATCGGGCTCTAATGGTAACCACTAGCGTTGTTCATGTTCAATGTTCTTGTAAATGTGCAATTTCTGACGTGACTGCAGACGCTCAAGCAGTCGAGCATGGCACTGGCCATACCAAGATTATAGGTTCAATTCCTAGGGAATACATGAACTGATTAAAAAATGTAAAATGGGCTTAAACTCACCAAAAGTCAGACTAAATAAGCCATCTTTACAGCTCAGAATCAAAACACAATCTGAAACGTAAGATTCCAAATTATTTTTCTGAAAGGGGAAAAGTACAGCATACAAAATGAAAAAACCTACAAACTATACAGAGTGCAAATTCAGTTACACCGTGTCGCCTGAGGACTTTTCTTGTTTTGACAACTAGAGTGTTTCCCAGAAGGCAGTGTCATGACTGTTGGAGAGCTGTAAGTGGAATGTTGCCGGAATGGGTACGTTAAGCCGTAGGTTTGGTGAGCTGTTGCAAGCGCTGTAGGATGCTCTTCTGACCGTTGCGCACATGCAGAGCTCTCTTCTCTCTGCTGCCCAGTTCAGCCAGAGCTCCCTGATCCTCCAGCCGCCTCCTGTCCGTCTCTACATCCTCCGAATAAGAGTCCAGGGTCAAAGCAGCTGCTGCGTGTAGGAGACGCTTCCACTCCGCTGACAACCCCGTCATGCCACTGAAACTCAGAGCCTGCTCCATTTCATCATCATCCTCTTCGTCTTCCTCCCAGCCTTCGTTTTCACGGAACTCCTCGAAATCTTGCATCGGCATGCAGAGGACCTACTCAAGAAAAGTTTTTAAATTATTTATATACACTACCAGTCAAAGGTCTGGAGTTAAGATTATTTTTTTTAAATAAGTCTATTAAGCTCACAGAGGCTGCAATAATTAGATTAAAAATACAGTACAAATAGTAATATTGTGAAATATCACAATTTACCATCTTTTAAAATGTAATTTATTCCTGTGACGCAAAGCTGAATTTTCAGTATCATACGCCTGTCTTCAGTTTCACATGATCCTTCAGAAATCATTCTGATTTGCTGGTCAAACATTTATTATGTGTTCAACATTGATATAAATAATGTATCATATAACGTAACATTTTCGTGGAAACGCATTGTTTTTGAGGAATCTTTGATGAATGGAAAGTTAAAAGAACAGCGTTTGATAGAATGTTTTCAGGGTTTCTGCACGTTTTATGAAGATACATTTAAAGGGTTAGTTCACCCAAAAATGAAATTCTTCTCTTCCCTGTTTGTTTCCAATCCTCAAATAAAGATTCAAACGGTTATGAATCAGCAGATTGATTCATGATTTGGATCGTGTGTCAAACTGCTGAAATCACGTGACATTAGCGATCCGAATCATTGATCAATCCGTTGATTAACAAACATTTAAATCTTTATTTGAGGATTGAAAACAAATGTGGAAGAGAAGACAATGCTGAATAAAGTCATAGTTTTTATGATTTTAGGACCAACATGTATTTTCAATACAAACTAACTTATGTCACATATGGACTACTTTGATTATGTTTTTATTCCATTTCTGGACATGGACAGTATAGTGTGCATACACTTTCATACACTCTCGGACTGAATATAAAATATCTTAAACTGTGTTCTGAAGATGAACGGAGGTCTTACGGGTGTGGAACAACATTAGGGTGAGTCATTAATGACATCAATTTCATTTTTGGGTGAATTAACCCTTGTAAGACTTTCTTAAGACCTTTTTAAGACCAATTCAAGAAAAAACGGAAGTTAAAAAAATACGTCGATATGTTCTCTTAATGTAAATGTCAAAGGAGCAACACAATGAGTTTGTCAGCAAAAAGTGATCTTCTTTAAAAAAGTGATTTTTAAGTAGTTTTCTAGTGCAAATGTCTAAAGATTCTTAAATCAAGAAGCATTAACTGGAGGTACAAAATTACCTAAAATATGAAGTTTTGTTTTCTGTGAAATTGATCCAAATTAGGTTTTTTCAGCTTCTCATCAGATTTTATTTACAACAATGCAATAGAAGGGGAAAAAAGAGAGAGAAAAAAAAGAGTATGGGAAATGCTGCCAATCACTAGCTGTAATCTACAGTTTACACATAAAAAAAAGAAAATAAATTAATACCTAAAATATAAAGCCTTAAAGGAATTCTAGTATATAGCAGATGTCTACATTTTGAAATGAATTAATTTTCTCACTGTGGATGAGAAGCTTCCTTTTAAAAACATAAATTACATAATCTACTTCAGCTCCAAAAAATAAATTAAGTGAGTTTATGATCAAAACAAGATCAAATATCTGATCTAAAAAATCTAATTCAAAGGGAAGTTTTTAAAAATGTATTGACAGATATTTGTTCTTGAACTCACTTAATTCTGTTAAGTTTTTCAAGACTTCATTTTGCATTTGTATCAAGTAAATGCATCTTGATTTAAAGAATTTTAGATATTTGTATTAGTAACAGGGCAAAGATACTGAGGAAGATATTCATTTTTTGCCATGCATGCAACATTAATGACTTCATAAATGTAGACTTTCATTTTTGTAAGGTGGGAATTAAGAATTTTTAAGATCCCCAGAAACCTGTCAGTTACCTTTAATCCTGTGTCCTTGCTTAATAAAAGTATTAATTTCTTTAAAAATATTTTGTTTTTGTTATGTGGATCAAATGGTTACCTTCAGAGTAGTGTAGAGCTCATTGTAAGTGAGAGAGCCTAACTGTCCGAAAATAAAGACTCCTTTCTCCCCGACAACCTCCATCTCGCACAACATGTTCCATTTCTCCACTAAGAGCCGTTTATCTGCTTCACTTTGAGTCACTGTAAATGCAATAAAACGTATTAGAAACAGAAATGTATTTCTATAAGTTAAATAAGTTCCTCTGTTTATAAGCATCTATAAAGCCCCACCTTGCACTGCTGCTTTGTACACACTGGACATCTGTATATCTGCGGTGTCATTGCTATTCGTAGGAAACGGCTCGGCAAAGCCGTACATATGGAGGAGCTGCCAGTTTGCCATCTGTCCGTAGGTGTTAAAGACCTCCTCGCCCTTTTCAATGTGCCGTACCGACACCATCTTCAGGCACTCCTGTGCGAGAGAACAAGTGAGCTCTGTGAGATCTGAAAGCATCTGGCATAAATGATAAAAAAAGCTATACATCTGCAGCACACACAGGTGTATATTCCAGATTGGCATTGTGCTTGGAAACGTGATTCAGCATGTCAGCCATGGGCACCATCATTGGAGGGTTAGGCTGTTTTTCTTCATCTTCATCCTCATCCTCTACAGGCTCTTGAAAACTGAGACAAGGAAATATTGAGAAAATACATAGCAAAAAAAAATCATGCTTTGGTAAATTATATTTACGACATAAAAAGTCATAATTATGATATACCAAGTCAGAATTACGACATAAAAAATATGATATATTTATGAACATAAATATGATTTAAATATGATATGAAATAAAACAGTAAAAATCATGGCATACTGATTAAATCACAATTATAAACTCTAATAATAAAATAAAAAATTATTACTTTCAGTCGCAATTATGACTTTTTGTCATTTTTAGCTTTTTATATCATAATTTGGATGTTTCATGTAAGGATTGACATTTTAAGTAATGTGTCATAACAATTTACACTTTCAATATCCTAATTATGTTTTACAAAAGCATGATTTTGGTGCTTGTGGTGGAAACGTGCTTCCATAGAAATGATGTTAAAATGTTGAAATGTTAAAAAACAAAAGTAGGGATGGATTATTCATCCGTTATTAACATTCTGGCTGATATGATAAGCAGATATTTTCATGTACAATAACTGATAAATGGCCTATATTAAAATGTTCCTATATTGGCTAAATAAAAAATTTAAATCAAATAAATAGTAACAACCCACAAGTAATTTTAGGCATAGAAGCATTATAATATCCAGTATGAAAAAAAGTAAATGTATTTATTAGTGTTATTTAGTCTCTTTTGTGAGCATTAGATAATGGCAAAGCATGCACAATTAAATATCCAATTTAATCTACATTTAAATATTGCTAACAACCATTTTGGTATTTATTGAGCATCGCTAAATAGAATCCTTATATTATTCCAATTGATTTTAATCAAATCTAATAGCTCATAGATATCTCACCTATAAGCCATTACAAATGCTACCAGGCTCTTGTAGAGCTCCAGGTTGTGCTTTTCGGGATCCCACAGGTCCGGATGGGACTTCATGAAAGGAAGGACTATGTTGTTGTACTCATCCTGGAGTTTTTTCAGATCAGTGTTGACAGCCTCGGGAATTCCTGTGCCTTTCAGGAGTTTCTCACGCTCCTTCTGGGACCTGAACAGAGAGATCCTGACCATGAAGAACTGAAGGATCCTTGAAGGATATCTTGCAAAAATTCATAGCAAAACATACCAGAACATGGGCTGATCCAGTGTCCTAAAGTCTGGCCAGAGAGACAAATATGGTTTCCAATGGGATTGTGAACATGTGTACTCATATAGGAGACCCAGAAGAAGAGGAACCCAGCCTGATGCGCTCTCCAATGTTTTCTTCCCTAAACAACAACCAAGATATGGTGGTTACAACAAGCCAGCTACAGAAGGTGGAATTGGAGTGAACCTGAATGTTCTCATACCTTCTTCAAGCACTTTTTTGACTTTAGTGGTGCCGTGATGCAGGAGTATCTCTCTGGGAATGGAGAACAAGATGTGCCCCTCTTCAATGTCCTCTTTGGCAAGCATGCCATACTCGGCTACTGTACCCTCCTTACTTAAGTACACCTAATGAAAATAATATCAACTGTGGTGGGTGTCAAAGTCCCTTTAAAGCCACAATATGTCAATTTGCGCTGCTAGAGGTCGCTTATTCAAAACAAAGGCGCAGCTTGATCACATATTGATTTTGCTGAGCTTTTATTATGCCGCAGACAACTGCTTCTGCTTTTTCCGGTCATGTGTATGTGTGGTAACGCAGCACTGTTTCATTATATTATATTTATTTGAGTGTGTTGAAAGTTATGTTATAAAGCTACTCTCTGTGTTCGCTTGGCGGCTACTATGAGACACTTGTTGCACACTGCAGTAATCTAGATCGATATTAAGCATGGTAAAACATGGTACTTGCTGTAAACCAAGAAAACAAGATTTAAACAATAGGACTAACTGTGTTGAGCTATATAACAATGATTAGTTTTTTTGTCCATGAATGATCCAAACAGTTGCACACCTGTCTAATAACACAATATATTAAAGCGTCTTTGGTGTTTCCAAGGTTTCTACAAAATAAAAGCAGAAATCGAGGGTAACGTGAGTATGATGTCATTGATAGGTGAAACATGGACAAAGTCCATGTCCTGGTTGAAATTGCTTATTTCTCTGGAGTTAAACATTCTTGAAAACATTTGGGATTATGTAAACAAGTCAACAAAGTTTTGAACGGTTATGAATCAGCGTATTCGGATCACATGTCAAACTGCCAAGCTGCTGAAATCACGTGACATTGGCGATCCGAATCATGATTCATGAATCAATTCATTGATTCATAACGCTCGAAACTTTGTTTTGAAATCTGCCCATCATTATATAAGTCGTTATTTAGTTTGGGTTTTTTTGCACACAAAAACGAATTCTCCTCGCTTCATAAAAGTATTGTAGAGCCACTGTAGTGAGATGGGCTTTGTAACGACATCTTTAGTGCCTTTTATGGGTCTTGAGAGAGGAAATGACATTGGTGTCAATGAAGGCCTTTCTGAGCGATCGGATTTCAACAAAAATATCTTCATTTGTGTTCCGAAGATGAGCGGAGGTCAACGACATTAGGGTAAGTAATTATTGATAGAATTTTCATTTTTGGGTGAACTAACCCTTTTAATGCAAGTCTCAGGCCACTTGAAACGCCTCTCGGGCAGCTATTTCAGTCATAGCCTACAAGCACAGCTCCTATCTCTTTTAATGGGGAAATTCTCCAAAGCTGTTCACCAATCTTACAATTAAATATCATATTCGGAATCACCAATGAAATCTGACAACTGTCATAAACTGTGCTTCTAAATGCTCAAATCGTGACAAAAAAAACCCTGCATTTTTACTCTGACTGTTTCTATAGCAAACAGAGATTCTAAAGGCGATTGGCTCTTAAATTTAAGACAGGACTCATTCCACCATATTGGGTGTTGAACTTCTTCCCATTCTTAGTAACTGCATGCACAGTCTTTGTATATCTAAAGACATTGGTAAATATCTCCAAGGGTTTTGTCATCATGAAAACAATGTATTTGAGTTTGTACTTAAAGACCCTGTAAAGTCAAAATTAAGTATGTGAGCTGAGTTTGTCACACCACAGAAAAATATCCTATTAACCACCCAGCCAAATTTGAATGATAATAAAAGTTGCCAAGTAAATAAAATAAGAGATCAAAACCTTAAAAAAATGAGCAGTATTCTCTACTCTCAAACGCTGGGGGTGTGTCCGCTGGCTGCGCCAAAACCACCCCCACTCGCGGGAAAGCTACCTCCGCCTCACTCAAATGCCATACTAACCGTTAATAATCACACAAATTATCAAACCCAGAGGCATATTAAGGTTACTTTTATCATGTAAACTACCTATACAACATGTTATATGCATGTGTTTTTGGGACAGAGGGGAAAACGGTCGCATTTACAGCATATATACTTCCCAAAGCACGAGAATGACAGTGTCGGAGGAGAACGAGCCGCGGTTCATCTGCGCGAGACGAGCGCTGCCGTCGGAAAATGATCACTACAGAGGCGGTTGTTGGTGGTGATCCTCAGCTCTCCATCAAAGTGGCTCTTCATAAAATGAATCCACCTCTTCTTGATATGATCGTTTTTCGGATATTTAAATAAGGACACCGATCTGTTTTGTAAGTGACTGCATCCAAGTAACGCATTTCCACAACGAAGGCATAGCTAGCTAGCAAACTGTAGGCTATAGTAACTAAGAGTACTCGCGATTGAGCGGCAAACTAATGTGAATGTGCTCTAGTTATAGAGCCTCCAGTGAGTCATCGACAGTAGGGGCGGGGCCAGGCTCAGAGGCTCCAGTGCGTCATCGAGCCACCGTTTTAGCCCCGCCTAGAAAATCCAGAGCACAGCAATGGTGAAAAACTGTTTAACGGTCTAACTCCACAATTAAGTACTTCACAGTTCACAGTCTTTGCAATGTGTTTTAGCAATACATTTCTAACATTTCTAATGTGTGTTTTTTTTTTTTAAAACACATTGTCTTTATTTATTTATAAAATACATTGCCTAACACATTGCCGTAAAGAATTGCCTTTACAGGGACTTTAACAATGTCACAGAGGTCACTGAAATTAAATATGAAAAACTTAAGTCAAAAATGGATTAAAAAATGTTGACAACATACTTAAGATATGTTTGAAGTACTAAAATTCCTAAAATAAAATTAAAATAAAAAGCAGGACAAATGCACAACACAATTACAAACATAAAACAAATATGAACATTTATGGGCAATACTAAAATAACTGATTATATATCATATACAAACACACACACTTATCACATTTATTACAATGAGATATATTATTCATATCGCATTATATGATAATATAACTATACATCATCAAATGAACAAGTTACCTTATCGCTGAGCGTCAGCTTCACACTATCACACCACAGCAAGAAGTTTTTCAGGGGGTCCAGCACACAGTTCTCGTCATCTATCTGAAACCACACATGATGTTATGCTGAAGGATCATCATGATAAGCACAATAACCGTCAAACATCTGTGTTTCAAGCTAAAGCCAATTTCTGAATCTAAATTATGAATTAACCTGCGAACTGTCAATAATAACTTGAGGGGACGTTTTTACCTTTAGCCTTTTTGTGTCTGTCGCCATTTCATTAACAATGCAAGCTCGTCAGTGAGATATTAAAATATTGTTTTTATGGTGACCACCATCCATGTGAGGAACTTCGGTCACTTCTTCTTCTTCTTGCAGTTTGTCTGCAGAAAGTAACATCATGTACAATGGCGCCACCTACGATATTGTTAAGTGAATGACAGAATACAGTATATAGAAATAATATAATCTTAGACATTAGTATAAGTACAAAACGCTATGTTATGATATACATATAAATAATACATATAAATCTCTTTTCAGTCCAAACACAGGGTTAAAGTCTGGTTCTCATGCATCCTCAGGCCACTGAGACAAGTGAGGAAATGGAAATAATTTATTGCAATATTCCTATCTTAAAATAATTCACTAAGCAAACAGAAATAAATTTACTATGACAATAAAATGAAGCAAATAAACAGACAATGTTATCTTTATCTGGCATAAAGGCCTCAGGTTTCTCAGGTCGGCTCTCATTCATTGAATTCATGAGGAAATGTCCACTTGTCCTTCTCAAACAGCACAGACAAACAGAACATTCTCAGAACTTTGGCTATTGTTCTGGCAAGGTTCTTTCATAAATATGAACAAATGTTCTTCCAGTAACGTTAACAAAACATTATTATCTGGTATTTAATAATGCTCTCAAAACATTAGCACAAAAACATATGTTTACATTGTTCATGGAACATTTTCTGTAATATTTTATTTGGACATCATTTTTTTTTTATAATGTTATACTTTTGAATGTTCCCTGGACATTCTGAAACATTTCAAACACTTTTAAAACGTTTCATACATTTAGAAAACAGTCAAAAATAACTTTTTTATAACTTAAAGGAAGTGTATGTAAGATTGTGGTCAAAAAACTGCAGGTGTATCCCCTCTCCCCCTGACTCAAGGTTGCCAGATAGGCTGCAGGATCAGCAGGAACGTTTGTAGCTGCAGCTGTGGTAACTAGAGCAGATCTGGCAACCCGGATGCCGAAACACTACTGACTTCATGATTGGTAGATAGGTGGAGGGCGGAGCTTCAGGCCAAAACACATGTCAACATCAACCTCAGTTGAGGGCTGCAACAACAACTTTTAAATGACAATATCCTGGCCAGCCTACCATTGTCAGTGATATAAGTATTTGAAATTAACATGATTTCTTAATGTCTAGTGACATAGGACCATTTTATTATTAATTGAAATGCATTTCTGACATACAGTTCCTTTAACTGCAGTCTGTAACTTTCTGTGATCTAGCGGTTAATAAACAGAACTGCATGCGTCTTGCGGAAGAACATGCAGTCGGAGATACTGTTCTCTGGCGAGTCAGGCAGGGACTGAGCTCCTCCGAAACGGTTCCTACTGGTCTGAAATAGTCCCAATATGCACACTTATTATAAGTGTACCATAATGATTCAGGGTAAGACAAAAACACGGCTGGGAAAATATATTCTTAATGTTCTAAGAACATTATTTTTGCAAAGTTGGGAATGATGAGAGTTTGCTGTAATTTGCCATAGTATTCAATTTGGATTCCACAAGTCTGTCATTTGATGACTCTTGTCTTGACTGGTAGTATATTGTGTGTATGAGGATAGTGGTTTGGAAAAAGGATGGATGGATGGATTGATGGATTTCCCCAGTCCATGGGACACTCAGCAGCATTGAGGTTGTTCAGAGCTTATTTCACTCATGCTAATAATTCTCATTTAATTAGTTAACTAAATAATTTAAATGCGGGATGTTTTGCCTTGTATTATTTCAGACATGGACCTGGAAAATGAACAACTCAGCAGTGCAAAGGGAAGATTTATGCTTATATCACAATAGTTAATATCACAGAAATTACATATTTGCTAGGGATGTCTCAAAAACAAACACAAAGGCCACATATAGCAACATGAATTGACATTTATTATAGCATATATAATAGACATATAATGTAAATTAATGCAACATTCATTTTCTACCCTGCGCAACAATTATCACACACTTTTTTTTCACCTCGGTTCCAAAAATATTTTTCCAATTCATTTTCTCCATAGGGATTTAAATCACAACATTACAAATTTACATTTGATGCAAAATACAAGTTTCCATTCCACTTTGAGAATATAGCAATTTAACAACATTGATGATATATCCATTTTGAAAAGATTAATACATTATTGTTAAAAATCAGTAAGGAGAAAATGAATTGAATTTTTACTTCCAGATTGTGACTGTTGTGCTTGATTACCTACAAATGTATATGCAGTATCCCAAAGTTTTAGTAGATAATGCTACAATTAATATTAGATATTTAAAGATCATTTGTTTATCAAATTATACCGTGTACAGGGTGGGAATATATTTGGCAGTATGATTTACTGTTTGTCTGTCTGTCTGCACTTGATGTGCATTCTGTAGGGTTTGGGCATCATGGTGATTCCGTACACCGGGGTGTAATCCGGTTCCCCGGCATCATCGGGCCACACAAACTGGAAACGGCGTAACAGAGTGACCATGACCAGGAAGAGCTCCATACGTGCAAGACCCTCACCGAGACACACGCGGGGACCTGTAAAACACATATGATGATGACCACAGAACAAGTCTGGGCCAGATAGAATATACATTTGTGAATGGTTACCTGTAGAGAAGGGCATAAAGGCCTCAGGCTTCTCAAACTGGCCCTCCTCATTCAGGAAGTTGTCTGGGTTGAATTCATGAGGAAACTTCCACTGGCCTTCTTCTTTTAGTACAGAACTGAGGTTGGGAATGATTACAGTTCCCTGACCAAAGAGACACAGTTTAAATTTGCTTTGAATTATGTAATAACTTTTTACTTAAAACTTTCAAGGCAAGTTTCCTCACCTTCGGGATGTTATAGCCCATCAGCTCAGTGTCTTTGGTGGTGCAGTGAAACACACTTAGCGGAACAGTGTTAGCGACACGCTGGACTTCATGAATAACAGCCACTGTGTACGGCATATCATGCCTGTCTTCATACGATGCGTGATCTTTACCCTCCAGGACATCATCAATCTCTTGCTGACATTTTGCTGTTGAGCAAACAACGCTGAAAGGAGTTCGCTTTGCTAATATAATAATAATAATAATTTGTTACATTTATATAGTGCTTTTCTGGGTCCTCAAAGGAAGTGGGGAATCTCCTCAACCACCACCAATGTGCATCCACCTGGATGACAGGCAATGGCAGCCATATTGCACCAGATCGCCCACCATACACCAGCTTATAGGTGGAGAAAAGACCAAGTGAAGAAGCCAATCAGGAGAGGAGGATGATTAGGAGGCCAATCATGATTATGATGGACTGAGGCCAATGAGCAAATTTGGCCAAGATGCCAGGGTTACACCCGTACTCTTTTACTCAGGGACATCCTGGGATTTTTAATGACCAACGAGAGTCAGAAGCTCGGTTTAACGTCTCATCCAAAGGACGTGCTCTTTAACAGTATAGTGTCCCCATCACCATACTGGTGTGTTAGAAACCACACAGACCACAGTGTGAGAACCCCTGCTGGCCTCACTAACACCTCTACCAGCAGCTACCTGGTTTTCCCAGGAGGTCTCCCATGTAGGTCATGACCAGGCTCATACATCTAACATCCATCCTGAATGTTAACAATATCCAGTTAGAAAATAGTCAAATTAGCAATAAAATTCACAACAACATCACATGCCTGTTCTAAAATCACAAGTCAAAAAAGAGATTAGCCTTCCATTCCTACAGCTACCATGTTGAGCATTACGATTTCTTCCACTTGTTTTTCTGTTAGTGGTTCACCTCCTCATGCTCTGCTGTCTCTGGTTTAACCTAAACAGTTTTTAAAATAGGCAAAAATCGATGTTTTTTTTTTTTTTTTTTTTTAAACACAGACCTTGAACCTCTGGGTGGGTCATGAGGTAGAGAAAAGCAGTGAGAAGGGTGTTGGAAGTGGTATCAGTCCCTGCAAAGTGCAAATCCAGAATGTAGATGACGAGCTGGTCTTCAGAAAAGGTGGAACCATCATATTTTCTCTGGGAAGCATAAGATATCAATCCTTTATTTGAGACTCAAACTGTGGTGCATTTGTTCAAAAAATAACGTGGGAACCAAAAGTCTAAGACTACCAGCACTTCTATTTTTTTCTAGTTTTATTATCAGCATTGTGAGAATTTTTCTAGATTTAAATTTGATTAGATATTTTGGTCTTGGAAGTTTGGACTTAGAAGTTAATGTATGTCAGAGACTCACACCTTATCAAGCTCATCCAGATAGCAGTCAATGAAATCTCTCGGCTCTCCTGGGACTCTTGTGCTCTTGTGTTCAGCGATCAGCTTTATATTTATATTTTTTAACTTCTTCATGTTATCAAAGGCTTTTTTAAAAGGCAGGAACAAGATTCTCAATAAAGGAAGTGTGTCATATATCTGTTAGGAAAGAACATACACTGTTATACAATTACTCTAAAATGCAAGCTATTTATTTATTTATTTATTTGCAGTTATAGGTTTTTATTTAACAGAAAAATACCAATTATATATTCATGACTCATCCTGCACTACAGATTTTTTGTCCAATCAGATGCTCTCTAGAATAAGGATGTCCCTCTTCCTCTGATTAGTAGCATGTAACAGTTTAATCATTGGCTATTAGAACAAAAACTCTCTTTTTTTAGATAAAATAGTAACTTTCAAGCAATTTCACTGCTGTTTCAATCTCACCATGTTCCATGGTCCATTGAGGATCTTTGAAATCTCTGTAATGAGCTGGACGTAGCACTTCAGTAATTCACTGTTGTAATCAAAACGGGATCCGAACAGAACCAAGCCGATAATATTTGATGCAGCATTGTGGAAGATAGTTTGAGGATTGACAGTTCCTCCTGTACAAATGTAAATCAGTTAAAAAGATGGACATTTTCCTTGTCAGCTGAGGCATTGAAAAAAATCACATTGTCTCCATCTTGTCGATCAATCTAAAGTAAAAACAAAAATTAAATACCAGCGTTTTTGTCGAAATAAGCAACAATATGTGAAATCTCTCCCAGAATTCTCTCCTCCATGGACTGCTTCCCCAGGCCAAAATTCCTCAAGGTCATCAAAGCAAAGCGCCGATGATCCTTCCAACGGGGGCCATAGTCAGCCAATATGACACCTTTAGTATAATTATGATGTTAGTTAAGTTGAAGGGTTTCTCGTAGTTGACATATTCCAACAGTTTATATTTACCAGCATAACACAATCCTGGCTTTCACAGACAGGCTTGAAATTAGTCCCAGACTAAAATGCATGTTTGAGCTGTTTTAACTTAAAGTGGCTTGCACTGGAAAGCTATAAACTATCCTTTTTACTTACTTAATCCTGTTGTGTTACCTATAGTGGTGGATATATACCTAATGCCTATTGGCAATGTGCGATGCCGGAGCAGAAGGCCCCCGGTTTTACGCCAGTGGGTGGCGACAAGTTACTGTCATGAGTCTTGCACGCGACCAATTTGTTTTAAAAAAAAAATCATTCAGGAATGACAACTGACTTAGTTTGGTACTGTTTTCTGTGACGGAGCAAAAGAGGCAAGGAACGATTGTGTCTAATTTATAAGTAACTAAACTAAACTGATGTAAAAGCAATTCCACACTCGATATATTGTGATTTAATAGTTGATATCTACAGCTCGTAGTACGAGTTACCTTTATTTTCCGTGAGATGACTAATCATTATGTCTTGAGGCCGTCCTGAGAAGTCTTGAGCCTTCGTAACTAGAGCTTCCTTAATAACCTCAAAACTGTTCAGAAAAACTGTTGGTCTTGGTCCAGTATACAGACTGAAAATGTTCCCATATCGTTCTGCAAACTTTAAACGAATGGAAAATGATTTTACAAACAACAAAACAGAAAAACGTTTAAACTTGATGACGTTAAATAAAGCCATAGCCTACTCTTTCAAAGTCCTTCAAAGGATTGGCCATGTTCACGTGAAGCAGATTCCCAAATATTGGCAGAGGACGAGGTCCTGGAGGAAAATTCTTCGGCCTCTGGATCCGGACTAGGAGGAAGACGAGGAAGGTGCATATCCACACGAGAATCAAAGAGCCCAGCATGCTGACTGATGTCCAGCTGTTGTCTGTTTGCAGTTTCACTCAAACTTGTGAACTCAAACCACTCTTGGGACATCGTCTACGTTTATCGGAACAGATTTGGCCGTGTTCCTGAAAGATAAACACTGCACAACATTCTGCATTTACCTCGAAACAACTTGAACTCTATAATTAAATAAAAATATATTCACAGTGGAGACTGGAGCCAGTTCCATGCAGTTTATCAGGTATGAGTCAAAAGACCACAGGGTACAAGGTTATGTAGTTTTGATTTATTTACTTTATCAGTTTATACTTTTTTAAGTGGTTTATGACTTTGTCTGGATATTTTGTGACCCTGGACCACAAAACCAGTCATACGTTGCATGAATATATGTGTCAATAGCCAACAGTAGCCTACATTGTATCCGTCAAAATGATAGATTATCTTTTATGCCAAAAATCATTAAGATGTTAGGTAAAGATCATGTTCAATGAAGATATTTTGTAAATTAGGCCTAATATAAAATATTATGTATATTATGTACATATTACTAATATATATATATATATATATATATATATATATATATATATATATATATATATATATATATATATATATATATATATATTAGTAATATGTATTGCTAAGGACTTTAAAAGTGATTTTCACAATATTTAGATTTTGTTTGCAAACTCAGATTCCAAATTTTCAAATAGGTGTATCTTGGCCAAATGTTGTCCGAACAAACCATACATCAATGGTTAGCTTATTTATGCATCTTTTAGATGATGTATAAATCTTAGTTTCAAAAGAATTACCCTTATGACTGATTTTGTGGTCCAGGGTGACATTTATTTTATGGACTGGTTTCACAAACAGGGCTTAGATTAAGCCAGGATTCAGCCTTAGTTCAATTAGGGCATTTAAGTAGTTTTTATAAATGTGCCTTAAAAAAACCTTGAGAAAAAACAATGGCATTGACCTATTTTAAGATAAGTCAGTGCAAGTTGCTTTCAGTTCAAACATCAATTTTAGTCTGGGACTAGCTTAAGCCTTGTTTGTGAAACCTGGGGTACAAAAGATTTCTATTTTAAATAAATGCTATTCTTTTTACCCTTACATTAATCAAATAATCCTGCATAATTTATCATGAAAATATGATGCCGCTGTTTTCACCATTGATTATAATAAGAAATGTTCATATTAGAATGATTTCTGACGTATCGTGACACTGAATCAATAATGATAATAACTCTACAAGTGAACACAATAAAACCACACTGGCATACAGTCAGACAAGGTGACGAAAGCTTTTTATTTAAGGACTGTCTTCATGATGCAATACGATTCTTTTTATGACCTTTTTATCATATATGTGACCAGTCATGATACTGTTACTGTTATTATAATAATAACATCAAATCATCTTTTGCAACATAAATCTGACACGATCATCATGATTTGACTGTCTGTCTGCATTTGATGTGCATTCTGTAGGGTTTGGGGGTGAGTGTGACTCCGTACACCGGGGTGTAATCCGGTTCCCCGGCATCATCAGGCCACACAAACTGGAAACGGCGCAACAGAGTGACCATGACCAGGAAGAGCTCCATACGTGCAAGACCCTCACCGAGACACACGCGGGGACCTGTACAACATATATGTGCGTATACGATTTACAAAATGCACTCAAATGACTCAAAACTATACCTGCATCTGATTCTGAATCCGTTACCTGCAGAAAAAGGCATAAAAGCCTCAGGCTTCTCAAACTGGCCCTCCTCATTCAGGAAGTTGTCTGGGTTGAATTCATGAGGAAACTTCCACTGGCCTTCTTCTTTTAGTACAGAACTGAGGTTAGGAATAACAAAAGTTCCCTAGAGAAGAAAAAGACACAAAGTCATGATTTTAAAGGGTTAAAACTCTTATATAGGAATTTCCTCACCTTCGGGATGTTGTAGCCCATCAGCTCAGTGTCTTTGGTGGTGCAGTGAAACACACTTAGCGGAACAGTGTTAGCGACACGCTGGACTTCATGAATAACAGCCACTGTGTACGGCATATCATGCCTGTCTTCATACGATGCGTGATCTTTACCCTCCAGAACATCATCAATCTCTTGCTGACATTTTGCTGGTGAAATGAAAAGCTATGTTTAAGTGGTATCACTTTAGTATGCAGAACACATATTCACTATTAACTACGACTTTTGGCATAATATAATGGCAATAAGGCATAAATATGTGCTTTTAAAGTACTAATAAACAACCACTATCCTTGTCATATGCATGCTAATAAGCACCTAGTTAATAGCAAGACTTGAACCCTAAAATAAAATGGTAATGTTTAAGCCAAAGCATTGATCAAATTAATTAAAATGCATTAAAGGTGGGGTATCAGCAGGTAGGGGCGTGTCTACTAATGATGGTGAGACAAGAGGCTCAGTGCACATCATTATTCAGAACACACCAGTCACACAGGACGGACACAGTAGCCGAGAACTAATATATGCTGGCTTTTGCTTGATGCTCGTGTGTCATGTTCGCTTGTTTGTTCATTTGCTATCATATTGTCACTCACTTCAGCGAAGATAAAGACCCATTAATTTCCACACCGTATTGAGCATCTAAATCTCCTCATTGTCTGTCTCAAGCGTCAGCTAACAAAATGTATCCCACAGGTATGGTACAGTGCCTTGCGAAAATATCCGGACCCCTTGAACATTGCAACCTTTTGCCACATTTCAGGCTTCAAACATAATGATATGAAACTGTAATTTTTGGTGAGAACGGTTTGTGTTTTTGTGATCGCTACAACCAAGCTACAACCTCCCGCGATCTCTCTTGAAGCCAATACGGAAGTAATGTAAACTGCAATTCCTCAACTGGCAACTAGAGGCAGGCTCCAGAAGGGAGCAGAATCTCATTGAGCCCCATGTTAAAATTCCCAACTTTACAGCAGAAAAAAACATGTTTCGCGGTAAACTCGCCCCTACTTTAAGCTTCAGAAGTTTCCTTATCGGAATCCTATGGGTGACGTCACGGACAGTACGTCCATATTTTTATACGTTCTTATTTTTACAGTCTATGGCTACAACCCTAATCTTGTCATAATTGTAATATGTCGTTAGCTGGACTGTCGTGCTTGTGTACTATCAAGATGTTCATGAGAACGGTTTGTATTTTTGTGATCGCTATAACTTTAATCTTGTCATAATTGTAATATGTTCGTTAGTTGGACTGTCATGCTTGTGTACTATCGAGTTGTTCATGAGAACGGTTTGTGTTTTTGTGATGGATATTCACTTTTTCATTGAATACTCGACCTGGATTAGTAACACCGATTCTGCCATAGTCGTTGCCTGGGTTACGTATGTGTGGGGCGGTGCTATCAAAATAGGGCGGAGACCCATTTTGGGGGTAGGGGCGTGTTTGTTTTGGTGATTTGAAATAACAACAAAGGCTACCAGAAAGCACTTACCCCACCTTTAATAAATCAAAACACAAACCTTGAACCTCTGGGTGGGTCATGAGGTAGAGAAACCCAGTGAGGAGGGTGTTCGACGTGGTATCAGTCCCTGCAAAGTGCAAATCCAGAATGTACAGGATAAGTTGAGCTTCAGTGAACGAGGAACCATCATTTCCTCTCTGGTGAAATTAAAACAAACACTGATTAATAAGAACAACTTTCTCATTCAGGTGTAAGAGATGCACTTCAAGATACAAGACAGGTGCGGCGTGCAGCTGGCGCTCATTATCACTCACGCCACTGGCCTCACCCAATTCTCAAAGTCCCTCTGCCTCGGCTGCTTACCACAAAAATACGAGTACAATATTTGTAACATGACTGACTAGCCTTTCAAATTCATCCACTTAGGAGAGTATCTTCAAAAAGCTCATTTATCGCCTATGTTTTCAAATGTATCCATATTAGTGTAGACATAAGCTAAGTGAGCATTAGATGACGGCAAAGGTAATCTAAATGTAGAAGTAGAGTAAATGGGCATTAGGGATATTTAACATTTATTTGTATTGGTTGATATTATTATTAATCAATTCCAATAAATTAAAAAAATCTCTAATATCGCAAATAACCAATATGGAACCGATATATTGTGCATTCCTAAAAATAAAAATAAATAAAAACGGATAGTCACGCACCTTATCAAGCTCATCCAGATAGCAGTCAATGAAGTCTCTTGGCTCTCCTGGGACTCTTGTATTTTTGTGCTCATTCACAAGTTTTGCAATCAATTCTCTGGCTTTCTTGGCATTTGTGAAGGCCTTCTTGAAGGGCAGGGGCAGAAATCTCAGCATGGGAAATGTATCGTATATCTGCAATAAATTAGAGACATTACTTTTTTGGTCATTAGATATTTTATTTAAACAATAAAAAATGTATAATAACAATATAGCTTCTATATGTGCATTTTATTAGCTGAGTGTAAATATATGATGTGATAAAACTCCACACCAGGGTCCACGGCCCATTGGCAATTTTTGCATTCTCCGTATAGAGGTGAATGAAAAGCTTGAGGAATTCATCTTCATAATCATAACGGGATCCAAACAGAACAATGCAAATGATATTTGATGCAGCATTGTGGAACATAGTCTGAGGGTCAAAGGAGTTCCCTGCAAAAACACAAAGTACATTGTTCTGAATGTCAAGTCAAGCTCTTGTGCGAGTTTGTTTTGAGATACTGAAGATTAGATAACAAAAAGAAGCACATTATTACCAACTCTTTTTTTCAGTTTGGCAATGACATGGGAAACCTCTCCCAGAATTCTCTCCTCCATTGACTGCTTCCCCAGGCCAAAGTTTCTCAAGGTCATCAAAGCAAAGCGTCTGTGTTCTTTCCAACTGGGGCCATAGTCCTTCAAAATTACACCTGCAATAATATGTAAATAATCAGCAGTGGCTCGCTGGGGCGTCTAAATTGGAAATATTTTTTTTTCTTTTTCTTTGAAGATTGCTCTTTTTTTTGTCTTAAATTAAGTTTTTTTTGTCTTGTATTAAAGGTCCAATAGCAACTTTCCGTCCGCTAGAAGGCTCCTATTCAAAACAAAGGCGTAGTTTGATGGTGCCAAGTTTGAGCGCAGCATCTTGGGATGTGGTCTTCACCTCACAGCCGGTGGAAAAAAACTGTTGTGGAGCTGAGCACGGCTGCTGGAGCGATTGTTATACAAACACGCCTCGCAAGCACTGGGACTTTTATTATGACGGGACACAGACATGGGTCATGAGTATAGAGGGAATGCATGCAACGTCACCATCAGATGGAGCGACTTTGATTAATCCCTACTGAGTGGCAAAAAGACAAAGAAGCAGCATTGGTTTACAGCGTGAATGCAGCGAAGACACAAAAAACCAGCCCGGCGCCAAGGGGGGGGGGGGGGGGGGGGTCAGGGGAGGCTTATCCACAGACCCCATGGACATAGCTGTTCCGAACTTGAAAAGTACTTGATAATAACGTGCAATTTTCTCACTCAAACCACTGCCACCGGTTGCTGCTTCTACTTTTAGAGGGAAAAGCTGCCCATATCTGCTTGTCTATGATATGAAATCTTCGTAATCCTCTGTAAGAATTCGTAATAATAGCATATTATTAGTGAAAGCGAGCTAGCAAAAGATCCAGTGTGTATCTGTATTTGCACTCGTCAAATGATTACATTTCCAACGTGTTTTCGCTTCGAATGGCATGACATTTTGATTTTATGAGGTCTTTCAATAACCTAGAAATCTAGACGCACCCTAGCGGCAACAAATCTAATCTGCTGCGAGTGTCTTCTAGCAACTTTCAATACACATCGGAGCTGTAAAAACCAAACTCTGATCAGGCCAATCACATCGTGTGTAGAGTCGGTGGGCAGGGCTTGACATAATGACAGCCAGCCGAGTTGCGCTTGCGTGCTTCTAGTAAACACAGAAACTAGCGAACGGCGGTCTTTCGAATCAGCTTTGACCGCGATTCTGGAAGACATGGAGTTAAGCTTTTCTCTGAGAAAAGAACGGCACTGGAGTCATTCTTAAAAAGGGAAGATGTGTTCAGAGTTTTGCCGACGGCAAAAGTTTAATCTATCAGCTCTGCTTCAAGTTCCTCTGGTTGGTTGTTTTGCTATCCAATTGTGTGCAGAGGGAGTTTGAAAGACAACCGTTTATCCCGCCCCTCGGATTGAGCCCTGTCAATAGTGAGTTTCCAGACCAAACATCTTGATGTGGGTCTGGCTTGTCAGGCTAGGCCAAAACTGGTACTGCAATCACTTTCAAATGACTGTAGAGCGGTGTATCCACTCTCCCCCTCCCCCTGACTCTAGGTTGCCAGATAGGCTGCAGGATCCAGCAGGAACATTTGTAGAGCTGCAGCTGTGGTAACTAGAGCAGATCTGGCAATCCGGGTGCCGAAACACTACTGACTTTGTGATTGGTCAATAGGTGGAGGGTGGAGGGTGGCACTTCAGGGGCCTGTTCTTTGTACGTCACTAACTCAGTTAGCTGGATTTGATTGTTGACGATTTGGCTTGATCTCGGATTGTTTGGTTCTTCAAAGCTCATCCTAGACTTGCTGTCATAGCAACAGGTCCGTTAGCTTAAACCTGCTCGACAGCAGGCTTATTTCATGTAAACAGGATTAGATAGATCTTGAGGTCATACTTAAAATCTGTTCCAGCCACTGCTACTTTATTACAAGACTTCATTACTGAACCAGGGGCAATAATAGTTTAAAATAGTAATAAATGTAAAAGTTTATTTGAAAATAATATTTTAATGTTGTGTAAAATTTATGTATAATACTGTCACAGTCACTTGATTGAGAGATTTATTTGTGAATTGTGATGGAATGATTACTCTTATAGATGTATTGGAGGTTTACTCACATTGTGCAGTTAATCTTTGTTTTTTGTTTTTTGTTTTATTGCCAGAAAAAAACATGTAAAATACAGCAAAGAAAATATATTAATACACATAGGCCTATACAACAAAATAAAATTTAAAAAATAAATTTAAAAAAAGAACAATAGACTTCACCTTCTCGTCAAATCTTCTGTCCAATCAAAATGCTCTCTAGAATCTAAAGCCCGCCCCCTACACTGCTGAAGCACCTACATGGGAGACCTCCTGGGAAAACCAGGTAGCTGCTGGTAGAGGTGTTAGTGAGGCCAACGGGGGTTCTTCTCACCCTGCATGTGGACTGTGTGGTTTCTAACACTCCAGTATGGTGAAAACACCACAGTAAGGCTGAAATCGGTCAGTTAACACACATTTACTAATTTCTGCTCTGGTCTAAATTTAGACTACCAGACACGAGAGGATCATATGCGCGAGTCCGCGCAGCCAATAAACATAGACCAATTTGAATTCTCCACAGAATGCTGCATTTCAAAGCGATATGAAGGAGATTATGATTGTACAGTGTTAGAGGAAACTGGCTTCACCAAACAGAAAGGTCCGCTCTAGTCAAACTGTGTCGTTTCAGGGGAAATCACGATTACACATTGAATAATGCGGCGCGTTCCAAAGTACTTCAGTGGGCCTTTAAGCTTCAGAACGGTCTGAAGTGTGTGTGCGTGTGTGTGTGTGTGTGTGTGTGTGTGTGTGTGAGAGAGAGAGAGAGAGAGAGAGAGAGAGAGAGAGAGAGAGAGAGAGAGAGAGAGAGAGAGAGAGAGAGAGAGAGAGAGAGAGAGAGAGAGAGATCGGATCCATAGACATAGCGTACTGCCAGGTGTTCGGGATCAATTCACGGAAATTAGTGGTCTTCTTTTTAATATGGGACTCCAACATCGCTAGCAGCATCAAACTGAGCCATTGACGCTGAAACTTTGAATCGGTCGGTCTGGATAAACCCGCTTGATAAGGAGGCGAAACTCTTCTCTACGCGATCGCAGCTGGAGTGGATGAACCCAATATCTCCTCAGGACAAACAAATCACCCTCACTAGACGTCACTTTGTCTTGTTTTGCGATTTTTTTTTCCGGTAACGCATTCATTAATAGCCTACACATCGGACTCAGTGTGCAAGGTCTCTGTGCGTGACAAATTTTTCGGATCACGAATACGAAAAAACGCATGCGAAAGTATAGGACTCGGTGTGCAACGACCTTAACCCTTTGGACTTAAACTGAACAACCTCAAAACATTGCTTAATCATAGTCTCTAGGTATAAAGGTATAAGAGTGTAGGTTGATTTTCAAGTATTACCGCTTCCTTTAGTAACATGGTTGGCCATGATGTCCTGGGGACGTCCTGCAAAGTCCACAGCCTTAGTAACAAGGGCTTCCTTCAAAACCTCAAAACCATTAAGAACCACCCAAGGTTTTGTTCCAAGGTAGAGACTGTAAACTTTTCCATAGCGATCTGCCAACTAAAAGGTTTAGTGTTAAGACATCACACAGCAAAACATTACCAGGTATTTTACACAGATAACTCTTGAAAGTGGTATGGTTATTCTTAATGTATTTCTTTATATTAAAAATGAAGGAAGTGTTCAAATAATGTACTACTGTACCCTCTCGAAATCTTTCAAAGGATTATTGATGTTTAGCTCAAGCAAATTCCCAAATAATGGCAGAGGACGAGGCCCTGGAGGAAAGTTCTTTGGCCTCGGGATCTGGATGAAGAGGAACACGAGGAAGAGGCATATCCACACCAGTATCAGAAAGCCCAGCATGCTGACTCACTGATGTCCAGCTGTGATCTGCTCATGTTTCACATTTAAACTCAAGATACTACGCACCGAACCCTCCCACTTCCAACACTGAACATTCCCATAGAGCACGTTGCGTGTAGACTCACAATTAATATACTTATAATTAGCAATACAAGACAGATGGATTAATTTCCAGCATAATGTAACAATAAAAGAGTTAATGTTCTAGTCGTACAACTGAAGTTTCTTGCACCAAAAAAAAAAGTGGCACAGTTGTTTTATAAGAGCATTTTCCACCTTCTCACTAAACTGGCTTTACTTTTGCTACTGTACCTTTAAGACTTTGATATGTAAATAGCCTCTTTTATGATTAATGTAATACTGTAGCTAACATTTTCATACATCATGATGGGTCAAGTTTTTAGGGGTTAACAGCTTATGATCCAAGACCGAAGAAATGAAGACCAAGAGTCAGGAGTGTAATTAATTCAAAGAAAAATGTACTTAAGAATAGTTTGCGGTTTTAACAGCAGAAGCCAGCTTTAAGTCTCACATGGAGTTTGTATGCCACTCTCTCTCTCACCATCTCGTTGCCCCGCCCTATCGTACATACAATTGTCCCAACAGTTTTACTGTTTTAAAGGTCTAGCCACTTCATTACTGAAATGTGGATGGTTCTGATTGGCTCAGAGAGAATGCACAGTCATGGTAAATTTCCTCACATGTCAGGCAATCTGATGCACATTTGCATAGATGTGTCACTTGTTGGGGCTTTTACCCCGGAATTAGGCCCGTAGTGCCCATCCAGATCTGGAGCAGGTGCCAGCTTGTCCAGAACAACAGGTCCACCCATGTTCATTCTCAACACTGATCTGTTACACAGATTACTGCACACATACACAGTCTCTCCAAGTACTAACCAAAACATACTGATTTTTTTTTTTTACTTTGTTTTTATTTATTTTTTATTGACAAACAGACATACAAACCATTAAAGTGCAGTAACTGACAGTCAAGTAATTACATAATTCTATAAGTGAATAAAAGTGTGTAAATGTATAGGTGTGTGTGTGTGGGTGTAGGTGTGACTGGGTGTGTATTCATGAAAAAAAATGTACTATTTATTATATTATCACTACCATCACTCCTTATCTTACTGCCTTTATTGTATTAGTCAGTCCTTTTTTTCTATGTAATATTTATCATTGTCACCACTTTCAATGGATCAATTAATATAATATCAATATTCATATTGACTCTTTAGTGTTTCAGTAAAAGTAAATATTAAAGGAATAAAATATAATAAATTAAATGAAAGACAAATCCTTATTTCATATCTAGAAGCCAGGCTAAGTGAGCAAACACTGTTTCTGCACTCCAACATGTCGGGGTGTGTGGACTGTGGAGCCTCAAAAATCCAAACACACGACACCTTGTTGCAAGTGTTTAGTGACACATCACACATCTCTAGGCCAGACCCTCAGTCACTCATCAGAGACCAAATAATCACTTTAGAAAACAAGTAACATAAAGCAAATTCATAACTGGAAAGAATCATTATAATAATATAGGAAGATAAATGTTGATTAAGGTTTTGATTATGAATTTAATTAGGATATATATTTATACATGCAAGTATATTGAAGTGGCAGTGGATTTCAGAATTGCCCTTTCAGTCCCCCCTAAGGCCAATTTTGGGTCCTGCTGACCCCTTGAAGTTATTATACCAATTTAGGCCGCTTAGTAATTTCCCACGCCTCCTTTGTCAGTTTATATTTTTTGAAAAACAGAAAATCTCTTTTTCCTTCAGGGATTTAACTTCAGCCATTATTAATCTTATCTAATTTGGTTTTATCAATGTCTTAATTAACTACAACAAGCACATATTCATATTCATCTCTCTCTCTCTCTCTCTCTCTCTCTCTCTCTCTCTCTCTCTCACACACACACACAGACAGTCTCTCATATTAAATTCATTAACCTTTAATGAATCTGTATTTAAACTGGGTCATTAATGTAGTAGAAATGTGAAATTATTGTTTTATTTGGTGCTTTCTTGACTGAGAAAAGACAGAGCATGTATTTTTGTCTCATGGGGATGAAAGACAACAATTCCCAGAATGCTTCGCTGCCCTAGGCCACTCCCAAAGCCACCGCTACTAGATTACTGAATCAATATGTGATTTAGCCGCTGAGGAAGTGTCAGCACAAACCTAGCAGGAGTCAAATTACATGATACATTCGTGATGAGCAGAAGGAGCTCTCGTGATGAGTGCTGAGGTAAATGCGACAGGCCGACAGCACTTGCAGCAGTCGTTCTCAGCACGTGTTCAGTCTGGCGCATTTTCAGTTCATGCCTTTGGAAGCTTAACTTTTAATAGGAATTAATTTGAGAACTTAAAACACTCGCTTTGCTAGGCCGGCCGCACCGTGTAACTTACATGAATGCCTGAGGCTGCAGCTGCGAGCTGAGCCGTGAGTGTGATCTCCCATTCCCCATGCGCGGGTTGAAAACATGCGGAAATAGCTCCCTCTGCCTGCTGTAGTCATTAGCCTTAGGCCAAAAATTTCTCAGATGACGCAAATTGACAATTTTTCCAGAAATAAAATGCGGGGTGGGTGGGTGTAGGTGTGAGTATATTTGGGGTATATTCAAATAGTTTCTACTGATCCAAAGCCATATGCTAATCACTGAAGTAACCCTTTAACCTTCATAAAATTTAGAAATTTAAATTTTTAACTTTCAAATTAGAGCTATATTATCATTTCAAATAAGTTATGCTATGAAAATTTTCAAGTTATCTTTAGTTTAAATAACTTTTGTTTTCCAGACCCTACTCTTTAAACTTCAACAGCCGTCCTCATCTTAAAGCCATCACCATGTCTCCAAATTATACTCTGCAATATCTAATGACCTGCAGGATTAAACTCATGATATGGAAATATTAGTTCAATATCAGTTTTACCGATCAAATTAATAAATATGTGTTCTGATCTCCAAAAAAGCTAATGACAATCACCTCAAGGTCTCAGCTGGCTGTGGCTCTGAGCTGGGCGTTGCCATCTTGTGAGCGAGTCATCGCGTGTCACTCTCGTATAACAGAAAATGGGCAAAAAGGCAGGATGTGCGTGTAGCTGAGGTGACGCAATGACTATAGACGGCGGATAAATGGCTATCCACCTGTAACCACGCCCTTAATTATGCAGAACTTTAAGGCTTTATATAATGTAAACGAATGAGTTATAAAAAAAATTCACCCCCTTACAGTTGTCATGAAGAGCAAAATTAGCCTTATAGGCCAAAACCACAATTTGTACCAGGCTGTAAACATGTTTTTTTTCTGCTGTAAAGTTGAGAATTTTAACATAGGGCTCAATGAGATTCTGCTCCCTTCTGGAGTCTGCCTCTAGTGGCCAGTTAAGGAATTACAGTTTACATTACTTTAGTATTGGCCTAAAGAGAGATCACGGGAGGTTGCCGCTTGGTCTGGACTCTTTGGCCCCAACTTTTGGTTTTACACCAGTAGGTGGCGACAAATTACAGTCATGAGTCTTGCACGCGAACAATTTGTTACAGGGGGGGTGAAACACTCAGTTTCAGTCAATCTCATGTCAATCTTGAGTACCTATAGAGTAGTATTGCATCCTTCATATCTCCGAAAAGTCTTTAGTTTTATTATATTTATAAAAGAAATATAGGCTGTACCGAGTCTTTCCGGAAAAAAATAGAGCGCCTGGAGGCGTATCGTGTGGGCGGAGCTAAAGAATGACTAGTGCGCAAAGCGATGACGTCCTCAAGCGTGCACAGTAAATTCCCCGGTGTTGAATTAACACCGGTCAGTGTTTATATGGGAACCACCAGCAGGGTGTTAAAGTAACACTGAAGAAGTGTTAGAGTTAATAAGACACTTAACTGATTAACTGAGTGATGATTGTTTGATTATTGAAGACACCTGATGATAATGAGCAGAATCACTGAAGGAAAGATGTTGCTGTTTTCTTGAAATGTTTGGTCACCATTATGGTGATCAGTGTTTCCTTTAGTTGGGCACTTTGCCTCTTGGCTTCTGATGTCAGTTTGTGTAACAGTGTTTATCAAAACATGTAATTAGTTACAAAATAAGCTTAACCAAAGCTTATCAGATGATAAAACGTGGTTCATTATAAGAAAATATTGATTAAACTCATCCCTGGTTCAAATTATTTAACTCTTTATAGATTATATTCAACTGCTTTCTTAACACAGATCAAACATTCTGAAAAAATAATCTTTATCCAAACAAAGAAAGATCAAGAATCAGCGAGTGAGTCTCAACAACGGTGACGCTTTCATGCTGCAATGCATTCTGGGAGCCACTACAGTATAAAAATCATGGCTCCCAGCATGCATTGCATCATTTAAGTGTGTCACCATTGTTGAGATTTATACGCTGATTCCTGATTTGTGTGTGGATCTATAATAATTAACACCATTTATTTAAAATAAAAATAACAATTCAGACTGTTTTATTAGTTACAAGAAAGTACTGTTGGTGGATATTATCAATTAACATCAAGAAATCTGTTTTGATCAATGAGAAGTTAAGAAAACATTTTGTTTTATGATGATGAAAGCAATATTGTTGTTTTCACAACAAATTAACTGTATTAAAAAAAACACAATTGCTTAAAGGGGGGGTGAAACACTCAGTTTCAGTCAGTGTCATGTCAATCTTGAGTACCTATAGAGTAGCATTGCATCCTGCATATCTCCGAAAAGTCTTTATTTTTTTTATAATTATATAAGAAAGATGCGCTGTTCAGAGTCTTTCCGAAAAAAGCCGAGCGGGTGGGGGCGTGTCATGTGAGCGGAGCTAAATAATGACGTGTGCAGCAGCGCGCTGCAGTGAGGAAAGTGATTCGCTCTGTGAGGAAAGTGATTCGCTCAGTGAGGAAAGTGATTCGCTCAGTGAGGAAAGTGATTCGCCCGCCGCGTGAGGAAAGTGATTCGCTCTGTGAGGAAAGTGATTCGCTCAGTGAGGAAAGTGATTCGCCTGCCGCGTGAGGAAAGTGAGTCGCTCTGTGAGGAAAGTGATTCGCTCTGTGAGGAAAGTGATTCGCTCAGTGAGGAAAGTGATTCGCCCGCCGCGTGAGGAAAGTGAGTCGCTCTGTGAGGAAAGTGATTCGCTCAGTGAGGAAAGTGATTCGCCTGCCGCGTGAGGAAAGTGAGTCGCTCTGTGAGGAAAGTGATTCGCCCGTCGCGTGAGGAAAGTGCTAATACAGATCGACCGCCGGCCTATCAGTGGGTAAGTCAGTAGCTACTGGTTATATCACCTGTTTAGCATCCTACAAGCCAGCGCTTTGATGGGGGTAGCCTGTTGCTTTCGCTCTCTCCCTCGCTCTCTCTCACGCGCTTCCGGTAGAATTGTCTGTAAGGCCCATACAAGGAAATTCCGCCCCCATTAACGTCAAAGGGGACGCATGATCTCAAAAAACTTGCCGAAACTTATGACTAACCGGAAGTAGTATTTTTGACAAAGAAATACTCCCATCAAACGTCCACCTTAACTTTTGAAACTTTGTCTATGTTTAGTATGGGATTCCAAGTCTTTAACAGTGTAAAAAGATCAGTATGCATGAAACAGCATTTCACCCCCCCTTTAAATCACAAACTGACCTCAGAAGCCAAGAGGCAAACTGCCCAACTAAAGGAAATACTGATCACCATAATGGTGACCAAACATTTCAAGAAAACAGCAACATCTTTCCTTCAGTGATTCTGCTCATTATCATCAGGTGTCTTCAATAATCAAACAATCATCACTCAATTAATCACTTAAGTGTCTTATTAACTCTAACACTGCTTCAGTGTTACTTTAACACCCTGCTGGTGGTTCCCATATAAACACCGACCGGAATTTACTGTGTGGAGAAGAAAACGCTACCCAGATTCAACTACTACAGATATGATCCAGAATCAGATCCGGAGGCTGAAATAATTGAACAGGAGAAACAGCAACAGTAGGACGTCTCTGTGGTATGTACTGTATTTAGTGGCCTGTCAACATTTGTGTGTCTTTACTCGCAGTTTATTAGGACATGATTCGGTTTATGGACTATTGTATGCGACTAAACATTAGCAGTAGCAAGCAAAACGGTTTTGCATGTCAGACTAGTGTAACGTTATACATTAACAATGGAGTAACCGTTAGTGCATTTGAATGACGAAGCACACTTTGTGAGAACAAAGGTTTATGTTTGGGTGGTTTTACAATAAACAAACTGACACCTATAGTGGTCAGCTAAACAAATGTGTTCAAGCACACACCATAGATCGCATGCTCCATTGATAAATTAACTAACATTATACACGATCGTGTTGTTTACTGATGTTTACTCATGCAACGATAGCCAACAGCATAGACATTTGAAGCAGTTTTACTCACTGCATGTTTCCAAAGCAGGACTGAACCTTTATCGCTGGGACCGCTCCGTCAAAAACACACTTCTTTGGTATGATTTGGTGAAGTCCTGTGACAGCAGTGACCGTGGAGATCCACTTTGCGACGCGACTGAAGCGATGTTGTGAAGCTTGCCGTAATTTCTGCGTTCAAATCGGTTCAAATGCAGCGCTGCCTTCCCGGAATGCTGTGCTGAAGTGTTGAAGTCGCTTGATGTCACCCATAGGAATAAAGTGGAGCACGGCGCGGACTATAACGACATAAGTGTTCACGGACGACTGGATCTGCAGCTTGAGAGAAGTGTTTATGGCTGTGCATTTCCTCTCTCGCTCTAGTCACGCGCGCACCCTACCGGGAGAAGAGCCCGTACGGCCCATACAAGGACCTTCCGCTCTATTACTTGGATACTTCTATTATTCAACTTATTATACAAATAAAATATATGAATTAGGTCTTATTTAATTCTATAAACTATAATAGTGATCTGCCAACATTGTCGCTATATGATAAATTAAAATAAGCTGATAACATCACTGTTTTCTCCAGTACGGCTGTACAGCCAAATCTAATTTTGTCGCAATATTACCCTGTTTGACACTGTGAAGCTGCTTTGACACAATCGTGATTGTAAAAGCGCTATATAAATAAAGTTGATTGATTGATTGATATTAACGTCAAGACGAGCCATACTCGAAAAAAACTCTCCGAAACTTGTGAGAAACCGGAAGGAGTATTTTTGACACAGAAATACTCCATCAAACGTCCAACATTAGTTTTTGAAACTTTGTCTATGTTTAGGATGGGAATCCAAGTCTTTAACAGTGTAAAAAGCTCAGTATGCATGAAACAGCATTTCACCCCCCCTTTTTAAAAAAATTATTCAGGAATGACAACTGACTTCGTTTGTAACTATTTTCTGTGACGGAGCAAAATAGTTCCAGCTTCGCTGCCCTGTGAGGCCATTCCCAAAGCCATCGCTACTGGATTACTGTGACTGAGTTGGAAAAGAAACTACAATAGACCTATCGGTAAGCCCCTCCCTTCGAATGCAGATGAGCCAATAGCAGTCAAGCATCAGTTGCACGAGCATCGGAACTCGGACATCTTTAGGTTTCAACTATAGAGAAACATTGGAAAATCTGATGCTCTCATCGGTTTGATGGTGTTTCTGCTACAAAAATGCTAAAACGATGTTCCTAGGGTACTGTAACAATCATTCCAGGTACCTGAGAGGATTTTTTTTTTTTTTGGTTCATCTGCATTGGGAGCCGAAATAAAAACGTCATGCAGCCGAGACCCCCAAGGGACGCTTGCAGTGTGTTCCCGGCCTAAGCGCAAACCGTGTGCTCTTGGAACGTACTCTGCAAGAACAAAGAAATTTGTTCATTTTCTCAAGGTGGCAAGAACAAGAACAAAGTTCATTTTGGCCAGTACATTCATACTTCACCAGAAAAGCAGGTGCCGATCATCTGCGTTTCTCCGCATTAACCCCGCCCACATTAAATGTCTGACCAATCACACAATAGTTCTCGGACACCCGCAAGAAAAAAGTTCTGCTCAGGCGATGTGTCGAGAACAAGCTGCGAAAACTCCCGAACCAGGGCTGCGAGAACACACACACGTGCGTGGCCAGAACAAGAAAGAATTTCTGACAGGTGTACGTTTTGGTCTGGTAGGCTACAGCCCTGGAACTACAATTACTACATATAAAAAGACGTTTTACTCACATAAGTTTGTTGCACCATTCATTCCGCAGTGAAATGAAGTGAACACACAAACGGTCTTCCCCATGTGAGCTGGAACTTCATTAAAAATAAATGAAGTATCACACATTCCTAATATTATGGTCCAAAGGAAGCTTATGCAGGACTGTGTTCTTCCACAATATCTTGCTATCTTCTTCCACATGTTTATTGCTGCTGGCTAGTGATCCGATAAGCTCCATGAGTCGGTGGGCGGGGCTTCTGAATTAAACGTGCTGTAAAGGCTGTTGCTGTTTCGTAGCGCTATGACGTAAGAATGAAGCTCACGATCGTTTTCTGGGCCTGGTGTCTATAAAAGCTTTTCTTTGACTAACAAGGACGTTTTCAGCTCTGAAACTTACAGGATAATCTTATATTATCATGACCTTTTATATATCAAAAGCTCAAGGGAAAGTTGATTTCTCAATATTTAGATTTTGATGGCCAACTATTGTCCTAACAAACCATACATCAATGGTTAGCTTATTTATTCAGCTTTTAGATGATGTATAAATAGATCATAGAAGAAAAAAATATATATACTATGGAAGTCGATGGCTCCAGTTTACTGTTTGGTTACTGACATTCTTCAAAATATCTTCCCTTGTGTTCAGCTGAAGAAAGAAATTCATACAGGTTTGAAACAACTTCAGGGGTAGTAAAGGATGACAAAATTTTCATTTTAAAGTGAACTATCCCTTTAAGATAAATCAGTGCAAGTTGCTTTCAGTTCAAACTGTTTAGTCTGGGACTAGCTTAAGCCTGGTTTGTGAAACCTGGGGTACAAAAGATTTCTATTTTAAATAAATGCTATTATTTGGACCCTTATATTAATCAAATAATCCTGAGCAAATTTATCATGAAAAATATGATGCCGCTGTTTTTACCATTGATTATAATAAGAAATGTTCATATTAGAATGATTTCTGACATATCATGTGACACTGAATCAATAATGATAATAACTCTACAAGTGAACACAATAAAACCACACTGGCATACAGTCAGACAAGGTGACGAAAGCTTTTTATTTAAGGACTGTCTTCATGATGCAATACGATTCTTTTTATGACCTTTTTATCATATATGTGACCAGTCATGATACTGTTACTGTTATTATAATAATAACATCAAATCATCTTTTGCAACATAAATCTGACACGATCATCATGATTTGACTGTCTGTCTGCATTTGATGTGCATTCTGTAGGGTTTGGGGGTGAGTGTGACTCCGTACACCGGGGTGTAATCCGGTTCCCCGGCATCATCAGGCCACACAAACTGGAAACGGCGCAACAGAGTGACCATGACCAGGAAGAGCTCCATACGTGCAAGACCCTCACCAAGACACACGCGGGGACCTGTACACCATATATGTGCGTATACGATTTACAAAATGCACTCAAATGACTCAAAACTATACCTGCATCTGATTCTGAATCCGTTACCTGCAGAAAAAGGCAGAAAAGCCTCAGGCTTCTCAAACTGGCCCTCCTCATTCAGGAAGTTGTCTGGGTTGAATTCATGAGGAAACTTCCACTGGCCTTCTTCTTTTAGTACAGAACTGAGGTTAGGAATAACAAAAGTTCCCTGGAGAAGAAAAAGACACAAAGTCATGATTTTAAAGGGTTAAAACTCTCTTATATAGGAATTTCCTCACCTTCGGGATGTTGTAGCCCATCAGCTCAGTGTCTTTGGTGGTGCAGTGAAACACACTTAGCGGTACAGTGTTAGCGACACGCTGGACTTCATGAATAACAGCCATTGTGTACGGCATATCATGCCTGTCTTCATACGATGCGTGATCTTTACCCTCCAGAACATCATCAATCTCTTGCTGGCATTTTGCTGGTGAAATGAAAAGCTATGTTAAAGTTGCATCGCTTTAGTATGCAGAACACATATTCACTATTAACTACGACTTTTGGCTCAACAAACCCCTAATTTATTGCTTATTAATAGTTAATACGGTAGTTTTTGTAGTGTTTCAGCTTAGGTACTGGGTAGGATTAAGGTATGTAAAATAAGAATGTGCAGAATAAGGCATTAAAATGTGCTTTATTAAGTACTAATAAACAGCCACTATCCTTGTATATGCATGCTAATAAGCAACTAGTTAATAGCAAGACTTAAACCCTAAAATAAAGTGTTCATGTTTAAGCTAAAACATTGATCAAATTAATTAAAATGCATTAATAAATCAAAAGACAAACCTTGAACCTCTGGGTGGGTCATGAGGTAGAGAAACCCAGTGAGGAGGGTGTTCGACGTGGTATCAGTCCCTGCAAAGTGCAAATCCAGAATGTACAGGATAAGTTGAGCTTCAGTGAACGAGGAACCATCATTTCCTCTCTGGTGAAATTAAAGTAACACTGATTAGGGGATTTATAAGGACAACTTTCTCATTCAGGTGAAATAGAGATGACCTGGCATTAAAATTCTGACCGATGCTGACCAACCGAAGATGTTCATATTATGGGGCTATGTGTAACCAATGAATGGTGGAAATTAAAATTATATGTACCTACTGCTACAAGTGAATTTAGGCATCACAACATTATAATGTACAGTGTGTAAAAATCATTGGATCATCCAGGAAACGACACATAGTGTTGAGAATTAATGGTTCATAAACTTTTGAAAGGGTAATGTCAGAGCCGAACAGCCCTATACGCACACTACGCAAGCTGCGTAGGGCCCCGCAATTTGCTCAAGGCCCAACCTCCCCCTCGTGTCAAAGCGCGCCAATCAATGTTGTAAACAATGATGATAAAATTAAGCGGAATTCTGGCCATGAAAAGAGGGAAAAACACCATGAGAGTGAATTGCGGGAACAGCAATCAGGTAAACTTGTGTTCTCTCCTCTCCAAGTTTGATGTCAGCAAATAACAGTACCCTAAAGTTAAGATGATGTGCATCTCTCTTCTGTTTGCTAAGATGCAGGCATCTCTTGGTCTGTCTAGCTAGGTAATGTCAGCCGCTTTCAGGGCTGTGTTCTGTGTCGTTGTGCCTGAGAAATAAATTTGTTCAGAGTTGTTGTTGTTTTGTTTTTTTGATAAACGACAAAGGGCAGCGGTGTTTGTTTACTGCAGCTCGGAAATGATCCGCGTCGCTCATTTGAACTTGCGTTCATATGCGCGTGCACGAAATTAAACGTGCATTTTCCAGCAGAAATATCTGTGTGGATACCAGACCGACAGAACAATATATGGGCATGATGGTCCTCCTCCTCATCATAAGTGCACATAGGCTCCATAACAAGACAATGATTATCTAGTCTTAGTCAATGTTTAGTTACAACTCTAAACAAATTATGAAAGATGGAAAGCAATGTATTGACAATTTGACATTGATTGACTATTGATTTATAGGCTATATTGATTTAAAAATGTTGATATTAATTAGCTGGACATACTGGTCAATATGGATGCACATCCCTCAGTAAATCATAACCATGAATCAAATATTGCTTTAACATGCATAATATAAAACACAGTAGCATGCTATGGCAAACCATTTTAGCTTTTATTCATTCACAATTTATGCATTTTAATATCAATGATTAAATGTTCACTATTTACAATGTGAATTATTGATATTAGGTGTGGAATTTTTACTAATAACACGATCTTATTGATATCAGGGATTACATGTTCTTTTGTACAAAAGTGAATTCTTGATATCAACAATGATGTCATATCTCACAGAGATTATTAATATCTGAATCACTAGTTCATTAGTTAAACATTACAAGAGCCAAGCCATAGTATAAATAGTATTTTATATTTAAAAATGTATAAAAGGAAATCTGGAGGAGCCCGTTTGAATGGGTCTGATGCAGCTTTATAGCAACAATTTGTTATCTATAATTTTCAAATGCTATGCTTAAGTTTGTACGTAGAGGAGATGTTGGATCATCTGCCAGTACAAGCACAGACCCAGATGATCCACATCCAGCCTCAGCCAGTACTAGCACCCAGTACAGCCAGATTCACCAACAGTAAAGCCGTCTTCAGCAAGTACTATCTTAAGATTCTATAGAAAATATTGTTAAATAAATATTGTTTCACAAGTTTTTTTCTCGTGGGGGGGGGGGGGGGGGGAGAGGAGGAGATACACCTCCTATCATTGATTAACTGATTAGTTTAATGTGCTCCTCTTGTGTTCCAATTGGGTTAATTATCTGAGCCTGCTCCACCTGTGTTTAATTAGATTTAATTGTTTGCGCGTGCTTCTCCCGAAATTAGTTTGTGAAACTTGACTTCAATTGTTTGAACCTCATTCTTTGACTGTTTTGTTCAAAGGAGGGAGCACTGAGGTGTCAGTTGTAACTGCATGGCAATGGCAAATGGTTTACATAACTCACGGGTCAGGTAGGAGGGCCCCTTAGCAGAATTTTGAATAAATTCTGCTTTTTTTTTGGTCTTGTTGACCATATGTAAAAAAAAATTATGTAAAATATATTTTTCAGCACAGCACTAAATAAAAAATTACACATTTTGTATGATCTCTTTCACCTTGTTAAAATTATTCACATTTTCACAGATTCTGCAAGCTTAATTGTATAGGCCTCATCTCTCGCTGATTGGTTAGGCAATTTGAAAGTGTTCCTCCCGTACTTTGTTGATAAAATATCATGTAAATGAACAGCCAAAGTGCATTAAAAGTTTTTAGTTAAAAATGGTGTCATGAAAATAGCCCCTAACTTGAAGGCTGGCTGGATCCAAAATCACATACTTCCCTACTATATAGTAGGCGAAAATTAGTATGTGAAAAAAGCATGTCAGAATTCACAGTCCTCATAAAAGAGTAGGCAAAAAGTACCCGGATGACCTACTACTTCCAATGAGATTCTGAAGTGTGCATGAACTTTACTATCCCATGAGGCCAGGATTTGTGATTGGCAGCGAAGCGATGCGACTGGCACTGGTAGGACACATGATAATGACAACATGGCGAATGTAGTAGCCGGTAGCGTGAGTGATAATGAATGCCAGCTAGGCTGTGCGCCGCACCAGTCTCGTGTCTCACGTAGTAGTTTGGACACATAAAACGAGGAGCGACAACAGTGAAGGAGAGAGAGGACCAGGGTAGGCCTCAAATAAATATCCAATATCAACCAATACCAATAAATTAAAACATCTCTAATATCACAAATAACTGATATTAACTGATAATTCCTTTAAAAAAAACTTCACAGATGCACACGCACCTTATCAAGCTCATCCAGATAGCAGTCAATGAAGTCTCTTGGCTCTCCTGGGACTCTTGTATTTTTGTGCTCATTGACCAGTTGTGCAGACAATTCTCTGGCTTTCTTGGCATTTGTGAACGCCTTCTTAAAGGGCAGGGGCAGAAATCTCAGCATGGGAAATGTGTCGTATATCTGCAAAAAAATAGAGACATTTCTTTTTTGGCCGTTAGATACCTGAAACTTTTATTTAAACAATAAAGAAAAAGCTTCTATATGTGTATTTTATTAGCTGAGTGTGAATATGAAGTGAAAAAACACTGTCACACCATGGCCCACGGTCCATTGGCAATCTTTGCATTCTCCGTATAGAGGTGAATGAAAAGCTTGAGGAATTCATCTTCATAATCATAACGGGATCCAAACAGAACAATGCAAATGATATTTGATGCAGCATTGTGGAACATAGTCTGAGGGGCAAAGGAGTTCCCTGCAAAAACACAAAGTACATTGTTCTGAATGTCAAGTCAAGCTCTTGTGCGAGTTTGTTTTGAGATACTGAAGATTAGATAACAAAAAGAAGCACATTAATACCAACTATTTTTTCCAATTTGGCAATGACATGGGAAACCTCCCCCAGAATTCTCTCCTCCATTGACTGCTTCCCCAGGCCAAAGTTTCTCAAGGTCATCAAAGCAAAGCGTCTGTGTTCTTTCCAACTGGGGCCATAGTCAGACAAAATGACACCTGCAATAATATGCACCAAAGATACCAAGTGTAATATCAGATAAGGCTGGAAATTGGACTAACCCTTTGGACTCAAAGTAAACAACCTCAAAAACATTGCTTAATCATAGTCTGTACAGAGGTATAAGCGTGAAGGTTGATTTTTAAGTATATTTACCGCTTCCTTTTGTAGTACGATTGACCATGAGGTCCTGGGGACGTCCTGCAAAGTCCACAGCTTTAGTAACAAGGGCTTCCTTCAAAACCTCATAACCATTAAGAACCACCCAAGGTTTTGCTCCAAGGTAGAGACTGTAAACTTTTCCATAGCGATCTGCCAACTAAAAGGTTTAGTGTTAAGACATCACACAGCAAAACATTACCAGATATTTTACACAGATAACTCTTGAAAGTGGTATGGTTATTCTTAATGTATTTCTTTATATTAAAAATGAAGGAAGTGTTCAAATAATGTACTACTGTACCCTCTCGAAATCTTTCAAAGGATTATTGATGTTTAGCTCAAGCAAATTCCCAAATAATGGCAGAGGACGAGGCCCTGGAGGAAAGTTTTTTGGCCTCGGGATCTGGATGAAGAGGAACACGAGGAAGAGGCATATCCACACCAGTATCAGAAAGCCCAGCATGCTGACTCACTGATGTCCAGCTGTGATCTGCTCACGTTTCACATTTAAACTCAAGATACTACGCACCGAACCCTCCCACTTCCAACACTGAACATTCCCATAGAGTACACTGCCTGTAGAATGGCATTTCCAGCACAATGTAACAATAAAATATGTAATTTTCCAGTCATCCATGATCTATCTATCTATCTATCTATCTATCTATCTATCTATCTATCTATCTATCTATCTATCTATCTATCTATCTATCTATCTATCTATCTATCTATCTATCAATCTAGCTGAGTTATTCCAGTCATCCATCCATCCATCCATCCATCCATCCATCCATCCATCCATCCATCCATCCATCCATCTATCTATCTATCTATCTATCTATCTATCTATCTATCTATCTATCTATCTATCTATCTATCTATCTATCTATCTATCTATCTATCTATCGCATATCTATGGTTGCAAGACATAAAGTTAACCAATAGCCTACCTAATGATATACCTATTCGAATTATGATGCACCCAGTGAAAGTACAGCAAACACTGGTGATTTTACAGGCTACAGCTTTAAAATGCTTAACAATTCAGCCACATAAAAACTTGCAGTTTTCAATTTGGCACATGGCAAAGACAAAACCCGGTATCTGTGGCCCCCACATGGCCGCTTCAGATTAATGTGCTGTTCTTATCGCCCCCTACAGGCCGTTCGGCAGAGCCTTCCATTTTTTTTATCAGGTCATCCCATGATGCACCGCGCCATCAACGGCTTCAGTCATTCAAGCAGCTCAGCTCCGGTGCTTGTGAGAGCGCCTGTTCTTGTTAGGCCATCTGGGTTCGGGTAACCTGTGTCCTGAACCGGACCAGACCCTGAACGGGGCTTAACTCTCCCAATTTCGAGGTGAACTTTCCCGTCCATGCTCTAGGAATCACCGGTCGTTGACGGGAAGCCAGTGCTCGGGCGGTAGAAGCGGTGCTGTCAGCTATATAACAACAGAAAGCGTTCAATATACAAACACAAACCGACCTGTGGGGATTTATCAATACTTTAAAAGCAACTTGATGGATTTAGAGACCGGAAGAAACGAACTGGGGGCGATGGGAGAGTCGCTGCAGCCGCAGACCCCCAGTCGCCACGAGAAAAGTCTCGGGCTGCTCACGACTAAATTTGTGACTCTACTGCAGGAAGCGAAGGACGGAGTGCTGGATTTGAAAGCTGTAAGCACGAGACGAGCTCATCATCACCACCATCACCTTCACGAGCTATATGTTTTCAGTATCGCACGCGCGATGCGCAAGACGGACAGCGCCTGCTGCAAATGCATCGTTTTTAATGTGTGCATGCAAACAGACGCGCTCCAGGTCGTATAACAGCACAGAAAAGTTGATTAAAAAGTTTCTTTGGTAAGAGAGGAGGGGGTCGCGTGCATGTTCAACCCTTCTCTCAACTACCCGACAGCTCAGCTTAAATAAAGTAGTTCCTGCACTAAACCAGGCGAGCCAGCTAACAGGTTGTAATGTACTTTTCGCTCCTGTGGTGTTTCTTATTGTATCCGGGAGGTTTCTTGGGGTTATGAAACGGATCCCATCCGGACTGAAAACTCAAACAAAAGCCTTCAAAACAAGCACGTGCTCTCGGGTTTGGTATAGTTTAGGCCTGTGCGACCGGGAGATGCGTTTTTTTGCATATTGGTGTTTAAACACGATATTACGTGTCTTAAACGTATTAAAATACTAATTAGGTGATTTGAATGCTCTTGGGTTGTGTATTCGAAGTATTGAATCCGTTTAGAAATGAGCAGGACCTAATGGAAGTTGATTGCATCAAGTTGTCAACTTTTCTGGGCTGTTTAGATAGTCAATACGCCTTAAAGGGACAGCTCAAAGAAACATGAACATTTTGTCATTTACTCGCCCTAATTTTGTTCCAAACCCATATGACTTGCCTTTTCTTCAGTGGGAACACAAAAGGAGATGTTGGGCTGTATGACAGCCTTAGTCACCATTCACTTTCATTGCATGGAATAAAGATGCGATGCAACTGAATGGTGACCAATGCTGTCAGCCTCTCCCATTCTACTTAATACATTTCCCACAGAAGAAATAGTCATGAGTTTATTTTCAGTGCGCTATTCTTAAAGGCTTTGTATGCTAAACATTTGCAATGTGCAAAACGCTTGTTTTGTTTAGTTCCATGTAATGAGCAGAATCAATATTCTGGTTTGCTTTGTGTGAATGTGATTTTAGGCTGCAGATACTTTGGCTGTAAGGCAGAAACGGCGGATCTACGACATCACCAATGTTTTGGAAGGCATTGGACTCATTGAAAAGAAATCCAAAAACAGCATTCAGTGGAAGTAAGGCAATTGTGCAGATGCTTTCCGGTGTCTTTTTTAATGTTGAAATATACTCTCTATTCCTATTTTGATGGTCCCAGCATTATTAGTGTTTCGCATCAACACATTAAGACAAAAATTGAATGTCAGGCATCTTTTCCTTGTGAATTATGTAATTCTAATGGTAATTATACAAATATATATTATTAAGCAAGAGTGCATAGTGTTGCATAAAATTATAAATGTTATAAATGTATTATTGTATATATGCTGCCATTCAAAAGTCTGGCCTCAGAAATATTTTTTAAAATAGTTTTATTCAGCAAGGATATATTAAATTGATCAAAAAGACAGTAAAGACAAAATAATAATTTTTAAACTAAATGCAGTTAAACTTTGTTCAAGTATTTTAAAAGTATAAAAAATATTAAGCAGCCCAAATGTTTTTAACATTGACAATGTTTTCTTGAGCAGCAAATCATCATATTAGAATAGATTTCTGAAGGATCATGTGACACTGAAGACTGGAGGAATGATGCTGAAAATTAAGCTTTACCATCAACGAAATAAGTTACATTATAAATATATTAAGATATAAACAGTTAATATTTCACAATATTACTGTTTATCTTGATCAAATAAATGCGGTCATGGTGACTTCTTTTAAAAACATAACAAAAATCTTAGCAACCTCTATATAGAAACAATTCATAGTAAGTGCCAGTGAGCAAATTATAAAAGGTTTATTTTAATTAATAACCCAACCTAATGCAGCTAATTGGTCTTCTGAGACAACTGTTTAAATGATTAAGCTGTGGCTAAATATGTTTTCGAGAGCTGTCTGTTCAAATGTCAACTAATTCACTTGGATCTAAATGTCTGTTTCTATTTTTGTTTATTTGTAGGGGTGTTGGTCCTGGTTGCAACACGCGTGAAATTGCAGACAAGCTGATAGATCTCAAGTTGGAATTAGAGGATCTTGACAGGAGGGAACATGAACTGGACCAGCAGAGAGTTTGGGTTCAGCAGAGCATCAAGAATGTGACAGACGACTCACTAAATAGCCCATATCCTTCTAGCTACACATTTAAGTCCACTGTTTTTACTCTACATGCTCTTACAATAATTTAAATTGAGTTTTTATATGAATTTAAGGTTATGTTCGCCATAGTCAGACTAATTGCAGATGGTCTGGACATAGCAACTTTCACTGGACTAAGACAGCCCAGAGGCCCTCTGATTGACGTGTAAAGCAACCAGTCATGGTTCCTTTTGTTCAGTGTCATGTTTAGGGGTGTGAAAATGAAATGTCGATGTCCCTACAATAGAGCAGACTGGCGTGTAAAAAAAATTTCTTCCATGAGGGGGTTTGGTGTCACGGTGGGTTTGTTTCCAGGTAGACCATTACAAAATGCAACACACGTCTCCTGGAAATCCTGTAGAATTCAATCAGATGACGACTTTTAAACCTAATTTTGTGTGCTATATGCATCAGACGTTTAGCCAACGAGCTGTGAGTGTGACCTCTGAGAACCACATACTAGTATTCTACTTTATCCATATCTTTCAATGGCAGTAGTAGTAATCTAGGAAGTAGTATGCGGTTCCAAATTCAGCATTTGTTTGCCGTTTGTCCTTAATTTGACACACTCTGGCATATGTAACGCATCAAGACCTCTGCAATTGCTTCAAAGGTTGGTTTTCCCATCAGACACCTAACAAAGCAGCAGTGTCACTGCAATAACAAACATTACCGGTCATAAAGCTGAAAGTGTCTACCCATATTGTTTTCTTATTGAAGTTAACTATATGTTTGTCTACCACTAGGTGACACTCTTTTAGCAATCAGAGCTCCCTCAGGAACACAGCTGGAGGTCCCTGTGCCTGAATCTGTAAGTGCTGCTTGCATTTCCCTTAAAAACCACTGGATATCTGATAACTATCTGATTGAGTAATTATATAGATACACACACGTTACCGTGGTACACACAAATCTACACAGTAGTAGCATAAAAACATTTTATCTCTGTTTTATTAGTTTTATGTCTCTTTCAAATAAATTATGCTCCTTAAGAAAAACACCAGCACAATCCAGAAGCTAAATACACTTACTTTTTTTTGTAGCATGTCAATGGACAAAAGAAGTACCAGATTCACCTGAAGAGCTCTGCAGGTCCCATTGAGGTTCTCCTGGTGAATAAAGACCCCTCTAGTTCTGCTCCTGTGGTGCTGCCTGTACCCCCACCAGATGACATGCTTCAGAGCCTGTCCACCCCTGCTTCAACTACCTCTGCTGCTGTTGCATCCACCAAACCAGCAGCCAATAGTACGCAATCGCCCACCTCCACCTGCCAGAGTCCTACCACCTCCTCCACCACTGTCCCGCCCAACACAAACACTGTCTCTGCTGCTAGAGCAGCCTCAGGTTGGGTGAAATTAATCAAAATTTTTATCATGAATGAAATATCGAAAACGCTTGTTTTTTCTTTTATTGTAATGTACTTTGTTTTTCATCTTTACTTAGTTGGTAGTGAAGGCTTGTAAATAATATTAATATATTATATTGCCAGAATTATTGGGACACCCCTCAAAATCATTAAATTCAGGTGTTCCAATCACTTCCATGGCCACAGATGTATAAAATCAAGCACCTAGGCATGCAGACTGCTTTTGCAAACATTTGTGAAAGAATGGTTCACTCTCAGGAGATAGTCCATTTGTGAAATTTCCTCACTACTAAATATTCTACGGTCAACTGTTAGTGGTATTATAACAGTGGGAACATCAGCAACTCAGCCACAAAGTAGTAAAAAAGTCGGCAACTTTCTGCAGGGGCAATAGCTTCAGACATCCAAATTTTGTGTGGCCTTCAGATTAGCTCAAGAATGGGTTTCCATGGCAGAACAGCTCATGCAAGCCTTACATGAGCAATGGAGACGTGTTGTCTGGAGTGACCAATCACGCTTCTCTGTCTGGCAATCTGATGGACGAGTCTGTGTTCGGCGGTTGCCAGGAGAATGTTACTTTGGTTTGGTGGAGGGGAGACTGATGTGGGTTGTTTTTTAGGGGTTAAGTTTTGCCCCTTAGGGTGAGGGCTAGTGAAAGGAACTCCTAATGCTTCAGCATACCAAGACATTTTGGAAAATGTCATGCTCCTAACTTTGTGGGAAAATTTTGGGGATGGTCTCTTCCTATTCCAACATGACTGCTTACCAGTGCACAAAGCAAGGTCCATAAAGCATGGATGAGCAAGATGTGGAGGAACTTGACTGGCCTGACCTCAACCCGACTGAACACCTTTGGGATTAATTAGAGCAGAGACTGGGAGCCAGGCCTTCTTGTCCAACATCAGTGCTTGACCTTCTAGAAGAATGGTCAAATTCCCATTAACGCTCCTAAACCTTGTGGAAAGCCTTCCCAGACGAGTTGAAGCTGTTATAGCTGCAAACTCCAAAGAAAACCCTATGGGTTAAGAATGGGATGACATAAAGTTCATGTGCATGTAAAGTTGGACGTCTAAACTTTTGGCGATATAGTTTTTGTGTGTGTTAACTATTCTACATCCCTTAATCCTACCCAATACCTAAACTTTAACACTACAGAAATTTCTTTACTAACTATTAATAAGCAGTGAATTAGGAGTTTGAAACAAAAGTTGTAGTTAATAGTGAATGTGTTCCCCATACTAAAGTGTTTCCAAAGTTTTTTTTTTAAATCCAATTTAATTAATCAAATTAATGTCACATCAAATTTGGCTGAAAGTTACCCATCAAACAATCATTTTAAGTCATTATTGTGTTAGGTGAAAAATCATTAAATGCTACGCAAAATAAACATAATAATGTTACAACTTACAATTGCACAAAAGCTTGCAAAATTGACTCTGCTTGCTAGTCTGTTTACTTGTCCGGTTGATAACGTTAAAATTAAAAATGAACATATATCAGCAGATGCCAATATATTGTACATCCCTAATTTATATATATTTTATTATTTTTATGTTATTCATCATTAAATGTTTCTTTTTTTCCCCTCTGGGGTTGTAGAGATTTCAAGCACATCCACCTCTGATACAACAGCCAATCCGGTATCTTCAGCGGCCACCCAGCAGCTGCAGTCATCTGCTTCATTGGACAGCTCTTCACTTCCTGATTCATCAACAATATTTGAGCCAATCAAAACAGACCCTTCAGATCGTAAGTGTCCATGGATTTGAAAACAACATCACTGTTTTAATTTAAGAGAATTTTCTTTCTCTTTTACCAGTTGTCATAATATAGAGGGAATTAATTTATATGATCAATAGTAAACCAGATGCAGTTCATTTTGCGCTGACACTGCGAGTCTTGTTTGGGAGTGGTTCTTTAAACAATTGTGACTCCGTTGTCCCTTTCTTTTTCTCAGTTCTGGACTTCCCCAAAGAACTTTCAGAAATGTTTGACCCTAAAGGTGAGGACCTGTTTAACATGCTTGAGATCTGCTGCTCATTGTTATCACAGTCTACTCCTAATGTGCTTGGCTGAACTCAGTGAAGTAACACAAGGAACATATTTCCTTCTTCCTCCATACAGAAATTATGAGTACAGATTTGCTTGAGGAGCTGATGTCATCAGAAGGTAAAGCCGATCATGAGTCAGCCCGCCTGTACATAGTCTATTACTAAACATGGAATGTGGTTATTTGTGTACATAACAAATCCAATGTCACATGAACTCTGTATTATATCATGTTTATATAATCAATAAAACTAATTTAAATTTGACCATCAACTGAATATCATGATGGGTTTGATGACAAATAAAATGAGCAACTTCTAGACGCCGTTTCATGCGGTTACACAAAGATAGCCACAGCATCACTCTTCTCTCTTTCTCTTTCATAGTTTTCTCTCCACTCCTCCGTCTATCCCCTCCTCCGGGTGACCATGACTACATCTATAACCTGGATGAAACGGAGGGCCTTTGTGACCTTTTTGATGTTCCCATTGCCAACCTTTGACCTCCAAACACAATACAACAAGAGTAGTGTACTTAAAGAACTTTCTTTTTTTAGCCCTTTTCAAAGGAGAGAAAAAAGAAAGCGTGGCTCTGTGTCAGATCCATATGTATGATAAGCTGATTCTGTGTGTATATAAAGCTTTTTTTATATGTGTATATTTACTCCAAATCTCCAAAATGGCTGACTGAAAATGAACTTTCCCTGCTAAATTCAACTGCTCTGATCTGATGGAAGATATCGGACGTCCATGCAAACCATTTTGGTTAATCAATTAGTCCCATTCTCTTTTTAAGGCCATTGTTTTTATACTACTTTTGTATAGACAGACACAAGGGGAAATTCATGTTTATCACAAAATAGACAAAATTCACCAGCATTGGTTAATGGTTCAATGAAAATACCAGCTGGATGTGTCGTTTTAAATGTCTTCCTGTTCTTAAGTAGCACGTTTTATCACAGCGCATTTACTGGACGCAACTAGTATACCGATTATTCATGGAAAAAGTGTATTGCTTGCCTTCCATAATTATGCTTTTGAAGAATGCATAAAGTGATTCAGCCAATAAGAAACAAGCACGTTTGTTCTCATCTTACTGCAAATGCCAGCTCTCGGAAACATAATGTGGAAGTAATTAAGTTACACTAATAAAAAGAGGCAGCGATCGTAGTGGGGAAGCCTATATTGTGTGGAATCTTCACGGTTTGGTGCTAACAAAGCAAAATCTATTTATCATAGCGTATATCCTCAGAAAAAGTGAAGGAGCGTACTTAGTGTTGGATGAACCATTCCTACTTTGTCTGTTTCATGTGTTTCTTGTTAATACTTTTGTGTATGACTCACGATATGAATTTAACCTTGTTTAATGAAATAACTGCTGTGAAAGTCACCCATAAAGCCCTGTATAAATGTTAAATTTGATGGCAATTGCTATTTTTGTATTTTAAAACAGTCCTTCCCTGCGTTTTCAGTCGATACAGTACGTTTGTCTGTAACCAGTTTATATACATGTATAGATCCTTTTGAAAGCAAGTGATGTCTGTATATGAGAATAACTGTCTAAAGAAGGATGTGGGTTTATGGGGGAAGTAAAGAGAAAGTCACAATATGACAAATAAGAGTATCAACAGGCTGTGTAATAAGGAAAAGAATGTTATTTGGGCTCCTGAGTCCTGACTGTTGGTACTAAGGGTTTGCCCCACACACAAAAAAACATTGTTTTCTTAATGTTCCTATCTGCTAAATAATATTTTTATGCTTGTACACAGTAAGCGTTTATCATTTATTTTTGTACTGGATAGATTTCAAACTGGTCTGTTTTTCTGTAGATAAATGGGTGTGCAAGGCTCAACAGAGGAAACTATCTCCACATTGCACTTTAAAGCAGTTTTTCACACAGGTAACTTCCAGCCCTATGCATTTAATGGGTTGGCTGAGTCAGTTTTACAATATCCAGGGAATTTGAGCAGTTTTACATGCACGGTGTCATTCAAAATACCAGAATCGTTGTTCTTTACTGGAATCATCCTCCCCATGAAATAAAAGACGTTTTTGTATTTGTGATGCTCTAGAATTTGTCTGTGATTTTAAGGTATTTGCTTCCCTTTCTTTTTTCTTCACTTAATTCCTTAGGAGTCTGTCATACTGCTTCTAGGTGATTGAGTCATATCCTGCAGATCTGTTCAAGTTTCACTTGAATAGGGCTATTGTGTAGTGGTTTAAAACTGGGGTTGGCAACATAGTTTGAATGCTTGAATCCCTCAAGGATTGATCCAATGGTTTTACCATTCTGCTTTGATTAAGGCACCAACCATATGTTTTTTACTGGCTTAAATTAATAAGTGAAATATTAAAATTGTTTAGCTATTATATAAGGAAGTCTAAAAAAAATTACTACTATTATCATTACTTCATTAGGTTTACATCATATCACGAAAATGTCAGCGTTTAAAAAAAGTATTTTAAGATACTTATATTTTACTTTGTATTGTCTGTTTTTGTTGTTAATAGAAAAAAATAGCAATTATTAAAACGACCTATGAACAAAAAGTCTTATAATTTTAGTAATAAAATATATAGGCCTATACATACACAAAAATGCAAACTATTTACCTTATGTTGTTGTTTATATGGATATTAAAAAAGGATATTTAAACCAGTATTACACTAATGAAAAACAAAACAAGAAAAAAATGAAAATATTAAATAGAAATAATCAGAAAAGGCATACATTAAGTTGTAATTATGGCATAGGGAAAACTCACTGTAACACAAAATGCATTTAACTAACATTATTTTCTGAAATTCTGCCTATCCATGCTGTTTTGTAAATTAATAATAAAAACAAAATATGTGTACAATTACGTTACAATTTGCATTACAGCTTATAGAGAACCGACGTGTCGGTCAATTACTTTAAAAAAGTAATGAATTACTACTTACTTTACATCCTCAACAGTGTAATTTGATTATAGCCGACCAATTAGGCTACTCTCGCTAAAAAATGCTTTCTTTAGCCTACTTTTTCCTTTTTTAAATCCAAATGGAGGTTACATTAAAAATATATATTTTTTAATATTAGACGTCACATTTGATGTTAAATTCACTATTGTTTCATATCAGTCTTCACATTAATGAAATTAAACCAGAAGGAAATGTTGTTAAAATACAGAAAAATCCATTACTTTGCTTTTTTTAAAATTAAATCACAATTATCGATGACTAGTAATCCAACTGGTTTATTATAGCTGGAGGCAGCGTAGGCTGTAAAGTTTCTGGTCTCCTCTCCCAGTCAGTCACAGAAAATCCCATAAAGTTTTTGGAGTGCCAAGTCTCTGCTCCCTCCTCCAGGGGGCGGGAGGGACACCATTCAACCCGGAACTGTGTATGTGATCAATTAGAACTCTCCGAAAACTTTCAACGAAATGTAACACTCAATCTATCGAAAAGATCCAAAACATTTGTCGAGGTGTTTTCGTGCGAGCAAAGCGCAAATGTGTATCCGCCTCGCTACTCCGTGACCTCGCAGAGTGTGATTTTTTGGTCTTCTGCCGCTTTCAACAGGTAAGACGAAGAAAATAACTTTTGTTTAAGTTCTCTCTAACTCTAAACAAGCCTGGACATATTTAAACGTTTAAATGTTTACATTCCATTCGTTCGTTTTGTATTGGAACCAGAACTATTGTTCTGAATAGAACACCGACGCTTCAGAGACAGTTCAAGAGTAAAACACCGTTACAACGGGTTTATATGAAAAGAACCTCGGGTTTAATGTAAATATCTCCCTTTACATCTTTTAATCCAGACATCAGTTATTAGGCTACTGGATAATATGCACAGCCATGCACGCGCACAAAATCTTCAAACATGTGACTAATAATCTTTCTAGAACTTTTGGATATGCTGAAGGAGGGTGTGATTGAGAAAACGGAATAAACCTGGCAGAAAAAGTGTGTGATGTTTCATGTTTGATTTGGAGGTTGGTGGTCTGTCAGAGGCTGGCACGGATGAAATTCCAGGCAGCCTGATTTCCTCCATACACTCCCACTGGAGATCAGCCTGTATCAGACATACACATGGTTCATAGGGCAAGGATCAGTTGGGAATGCTGTCAGCAGACCCTAAGTTTGGTCAGTTTCTTTTGTGTTGCAGCCATTTCTCAACCTTAAAAAAATAGTGTCGGGAGGGCTATGCTGTCACAACTTCTCTCTGAGCGTGCTGAGGCATGCTGGGAATGGAGTCTGGGAAACACTAACTCGGACTCAGCAGTTCTTATCCAAAGCTTTAGACGGAAGGCCTTGTCTTACAAGTAGTTTAATCCTCTTGAAAGAGCTCATTAATGTGTGAAGGTTCTCAATCATGTGGTTTAGATTATATATTAAACTGATTTAACAAATGGTCATTCAAATCCCAGAGATATGCTATAAGTTACAACTGTTATGTTGTTTTGGGTTTTTCACTCAACCTGGCTTCACCTTCCAGTGGGAAGACTTCTGAGGACACATATGGAAGTACTTGATTCTGTTTAACAATTCGGCAGAGGCTCCTTAATAAAGCAGCCATGTGCATGCACATCTCAGCCTCAGATGTCGCTTTCACAGGACTCCCATGGTCTGATTTATGTTATATGCTGAAATAGCAAGAGCTGGCTGAAATCACAAGCTTCATACTGATTGGCTGGCTTTAAAGGGATAGTTCGCTAAAAACAAAAACAATAAAGTTTTCACACGAAGGTATTCATCTGTCAAACCTAAAGGATATGGATACTTGCCACAAAAAGAACTTTGAAAAAACAAGTTATTTAGAAAAATATCTCGTGTTGTTTGTCCATACAATGAAAATAATTGTTTTGGACCCCATTGACTTTTTAAGGGGTAGTTCACCCAAAAATGAAATTGATGTCATTATTGACTCACCCTAATGTTGTTTCACAGCCGTAAGACCTCCGTTCATTTTCAGAACACAGTTTAAGATATTTTATATTTAGTCAGAGAGCGTATGCAAGTGTATGCACACTATACTGTCCATGTCCACAAAGGGAAAATAAACATCATCAAAGTAGTCCATATGTGACATCAGTTAGTTCATTAGAATCTCTTGAAGCATCGAAAATACATTTTGGTCCAAAAATAACAAAAATACACGACTTTATTCAGCATTGTCTTCTCTTCCACGTTTGTTTTCAATCCTCAAATAAAGATTTGAATGGTTATGAATCAGTGAATCGATTCGGATTCGAATTCGGATCGCCAATGTCACGTGATTTCAGCGGTTTTGCAGTTTGACACGCGATCCGAATCATGAATCAATAAGCTGATTCATAACCATTCAAATCTTTATTTGAGGATTGAAGAATTTGCAAGGTTGTAATTGATGTTATCATGATGTTGTTATTATGATGTTGAAGTGCAATACATGTAGAAAGTGTTAAAATAGCACATTTAGTTTTTTGTAAGGGCAACTTTCACTTTGAATTGAACTGGAATATTACTGCGATACTCAGACGTATAGTAAAAGCCTAAAAGGTTAACAAAAAGTGTACTGTTGATTTAAAATGCTGAATTTGGTATTACATTGGGGGTGGTAATTAATAGACTTGAAAGATATTCAGAGTTGTTGTTTTTTAAGGGTTGTTCACACCAAGGACGAAGACTATACAAATGTAATGTAATGTGGACTTTCTCATAGAATTATAATAAGGACAACAACACATTATCATGTCTTCGTTCAGATGCAAATACAGTTATTGTTCTAGGTGTAAACAAGCCTTTACTGCCAGTGTTTAATAAACAGTATTGACAGTTTTTGGATGGACAGAAATTCTGATCACAAAGTCTAAGAAGACTCTTGTAGGATGGTGTGTAAAACATAACTATGGTTGGTCTTTTTTTTCTTCTTCTTTTTTAAACATCCTTTTTGTCTGAGTGGACAGTTCTGGACCAGAATTATCTGCAAAGGGGAATATAGTTACACCCCCGGTTTTTCAGAAAAGGCTTAAGTCTAGTCCCATACTAAAAATCATGTTTGAGCTGTTTTAACTGAAAGCAACTTGCACTGGCATATCTTATAATAAGTCAATGCCATTACACACCAGTAATGTTTTTTTTCTTCTAAAAAACGTTTATAAAACCTACTTAAATGCACTAATTTAACTAAACCTGGCTTAATCTAAGCTCTATCTGTGAAACCGGGCCATAGTCTTACAGTCTGCTGATGAAATATCGGACTGACTTAAAAAACGAGAGCATGTAGTACACCATTAATCCCAGTATGCTGAGTTAAAGCAACAAAAAACGCAACATGACAGAGACACAAGTTCTCCTTTCAAAGAGGAAGAACACAGAACACACAGTCAACCTGAAAATAGAATCAGTGACACATTTACCGTTCTATAGTGCCTGTCTGTACATTTCACATCAGTGGGATTGTGGTCTGTTTTAAAGTGTGTCAGTATACTTGTGTTAGGGTTGGTACAATTTCAAGTTTTACAGACTTTGAAACAAATTATATGCACTATTAAACTACCCAGCACTGCACAGAATGTGTTTGATGACTTGTTCATTATTTTTTGTGTTTATTTCCTCAATTTTCCCCCTGTATCTCTTTATCAGGGTTGTAGACACTCCTCTCTCAAAATGCCGCAGCAAAAGGATATAGTAAAGATTGCCATTCAGATGCCGGGTGCATACCCACAGCTCATTCAGCTAGACCAGGTGAGTGTCACGCACTTCCCGTCATAAAAGGGATATTGACCCATGTGCATGCAAAAGTCCGAAACTTATTGGTTGTTAGCATTTGAGGAATAACAACACTGTTCATTCAGTGTCATACTAAAATAAATGACAAAAAGATCAAGGGTTTTAGGCAAATGAGGAAGTTATATCTATAAGTACTGTATGTTTGGATTATGAGAAACTGTGATTTTGTGCTTACAAGTGCAATACATGTGGAAAGTGTTAAAATAGCAAGTTTAGGTTTTGTAAGGGCAACCTTCACTTTTAATTTAACTGGGATTTGAATGCTGAGATGATCACTAGATCGTAGAGGTGTAAAAATATCCTGATGTCACAATTCTGAGCTCACGAGACAATATTATTTCGATACTTAAAGATACGGTAAAACAAAAAATTGACTGTTGATTTAAAATTAATCAACAGTATTATCACATTGGGGGTGGTAATGAATAAGGCTTAGACTTGGTGCTGGTAACACATATACAGGACAATGGTGACATCAGAATAAAAATATTCATGATGATTCTGAAGCTGAAAATACAGAATTATTTTAGATGAATATACTTGCACTCTGTCACTGGCTAGATATATTTAAAATAATGTAGGCAACTTTTTTACTGGCAACATAAGACATTTGGCATTATCTGGAGGATAAGGGATGCATGATAAATCGCAATAAAACTGCATGCAATTTGGCAAAGGCTGCGATTATTGCATGCGCAGCTTCTCGTAATTTTCGATTTATCGCGCAGCCCTGATCAGGACCCACAAACATTCCTCCTTTGCATTATTATACGTTTATATAGTAGTTATGTTGTACTGACACTGAACATTTAAAAAAAAAAAAAATTCTCACAGTAATTTTCATTTTAGGGTAAACTGTACACAATATATTGTCCCTATCCGTGATACATATTGTTGCATTTTTTTATTGCAATATATTGTGACGATATATATTGTTACACCCCTACTAGATTTTTATTTTCTCTTTATTGTATAAGAATTATGACTGATTCTCACTCGTTACTCCTTAAACAACCTGTCTGAGTAATCAATACTGAATTAAAATATATATTAATCTTGAGAAAAAACATGGATCTGTAACAGAAATGTAAAAATGCCTGTGAAGTTTCAGCTTAAAGTAACCCACATGCCCATTTTTAGTAGAAGGAAAAATATGTGCATGTATCTTTAAATGCAAATGAGCTGCTGCTCCTCACCTCACTTTCCAGAAGAGGGTGGAGCCTTTAAAACTTGTGCCTCAGATACTCTGACAAAAACTAAACATCTGTTTGGTTTTGATTTTATTTATTTAAATACACACATGGTTATGTCAAAAACACAAAAAGTTCACATAAATACAGTCAGTTATGTCTGTAACGTAAACCGCAAGTAAAAAAACCAGCACATCTATTCTATATTAGATCTGTGTATTAAAGTTACAGCAGCGTAATACAGTACCTACTGCTTTTAGTTTAAATTCAAACAACACAAGAAAAACAGAAAATCACTCACTGCTCTTGACTGAATAACATTAGTAGCTTTATTAAGAGCACATATCTTACTTGAATGCTGCTGTTAAATGCTCTGGTGAGGATATAAACATGGCGGACTGCATACAGCTCACTCAGGGCGGGGTCTATGCCAGCAGTCATCATGGGCAGGGCCTGTGTAGTGTTTCTGAGACGCTGCTTATAATCCTATTGGGGTTTAAAAAGGAGTGGGTGGATTTTTATCATTATCGTGTGGTTGTGTACACACACTGTTGGCACACATTTATGACCCTGGACCACAAAAATATGCATTGCTAAGGACTTCATTTGGACAAACTTAAAGGCAATTTTCTTAATATAATTTTTTATTTTGCAACCTCAGATTCCAGATTTTCAAATAGTTGCATCTTGAGCCAAATATTGTCCTATCATAACAACTTTTTTATTCAGCTTTCAGATGATATATATATTTCAATTAAAAACAATTAACCCTTATGACAAGTTTTGTGGTCCAGGGTCACATTTATGTTCAAATGCCATGTAAAAGTGAATTTTGCATAATAGGTCCCCTTGAAAAGAGAGTGGAAGACATAATATAAATTATATTTGATAAATGATTTAATTGTGTGTGTGTGTATATATATTAGGCAATATCAGAGTCAGCTTTGGGTACATTTTTTGTATTTGACATAGTAAGTGAAGCAAAAACTCAATTAGGTCCACATTTTCTAATAAATTATATAATTTTCTTTTAAAAGTTTCTTATAATAAAGATGCAAAACATCTTAACGCATTTGTAACTGGAATTGGTATGGTTTATATGATCAAGGGCTTCCTGTTTCTTACAAATCATAACCAATTACTTCATTCTCAATTGTTTTGAATCAGCTATTATTGCCGTCTACCCGGTCAAAACATTGGGTGGACAAATGCTGAGCATATTCAGTATCTTCAGAGGCTTTAATCCCATTGTTTGGGACGTCCTAACAGTCTTATTGTCTTGAGAGTCCAGCCATTGTCAGAGAAGCTCTCTCCTTTTGGTTTTTCGAAATAACTAGGTTGAAATTTAAATGAACCCGTCGTGTGACCCTGATTGGTACTTAAGGATTAGAAAGAGCCTCAAACCCCTAATGACCTTCCCTTCTGCACTTCCTCGCCATTCCCAGCACTTCCACTCGCTGCCAGCCCTCTCACCACAAATTACAGGCCACCGATTGGTCTACCACCAACACTAAAATTTCTAATCGGTGAGCCACAGGAGCTGCCACATATGATGAGATGTTTCAGTTGTTGACTTTGGAGAAGCTTTGTTGTTGTTTTAGTTGTAGTCATTTTAGTGCTTCAACTTATTTCATTTCAGACAAAAAAAGTATCACCTAATTGACCCTCACATTTTGTTCTCTGTACCTAGTGTACAGTTAATAAATATCTTTTTTTTTTTTTTGTCGTTTCAGAAAAAGCCCCTCACTGCCGTCATAAAAGAGGTTTGCGAAAAGTAAGTCTTTTTGTGTGTTTTTCCATAGCTGAAATGTCCATGATGGAAAATACCTGTTTTTGTAAAGGGTGTCATATTATTTTTAAAGGTGGAATCTTCCGGGTCCTGACAACTATGCTCTCCAGTATGCAGATGGGATCCAGACATACATCACTGAATCTGTAGGTCATTTCCATCACCGTGTGTGTGTGGATTTGAATCCGATAATGTCAGTTGTTCTGGTGTGATTCTCTTCTCTATCTGACGGTCTGTATTTATTGTTGATCTTGGGTGGGGTCAGACATGCACTTCATGTTGTGTTTGCTCTGTCGGTCTCCTGTGGACGTGACTCTGAGAGCTGATGATGGTGGGTTTTAATGTACTGTGATTCATTTGAATCTGTGTGTAAAGAGAGATTGGGGAGACTGTGAATTCCCAGACAAGTTGAGGCAAAGGCTTGAATTATTATTGTGCACATAAACCAGCAAGCCTTGTGCTGTGCTGCGCTCCAGCTGTGCTTTTGTAAACCCTAAGTAGACGGCAGCATCTGTTGCACAACAGAAAATACTGGAATGATACAATACTGTAGACAAAAACACAACATGAAGTCTCTCCTGACATATTCAATCTACACAGTACTTGAGGTTGGTTGAGTTTTTTGTCCTGCACATCAGGCATCTCCCTCGAAGCAGTTCTCATTCGCACTTGAATATGTTTACTCTATAAAATATGGCGGAATACAAATTTTCCTTTAGTCACATTAGATCGCTTGTGCACAGTGCAGCCATGGACAAATGACAGTGCGGCCCTGCAAATTTTACTTTCAGAAGAATATGTTGAGCTCCCCCTTCAAAGCTTTGAATATTTGTGTTGACTACTATCAAAGCCTCAAAGCTCAAAAACAATTTTTGGACCAGCCCTACTTTCCATCATCTTTCTTTCTCTCTCTGTCTGCCTGTGTTTCTATCTGTCGTTGTTTTAGTTTCTTCCTGTCTATTCATTAGTCTCTATACTACACACATGCTACATGTGCAAGTGATAATGAAGTCTAATAATATCACTTCCTGTACACTGACGGTTTGCTTCTTTATAACTTTTGTTTTAGAACCGCCTGGACATCAAAAACGGCAGCATCCTGCGTTTAACCAAAGCACCAGTGAGTGTGTTTGTGAGATTTTGACAGCAACAGTATTTAACTTAAACTTAGTGTATCTAAAACACATCTGTTCACTTAGTTTTTGTGATAGAATCAAAATGTACACAACCACAGTACCACGTAATAGCCATGTTTTCCTGCGAGATGATTTATAACACTGTTTTTGTCAGGGCCGTTGCGCTGAGGATCTCTATAAAGGCATTCAAAGTTCAGACTCTGGCGTGCGCTGTGACTCTCTGAAGCTGCTGGCCACCGTCTCCACCGACATCACGTTTGCCCAAGAGTTTATCAGTCGTGATGGACACTCCCTGCTTGTCAAGATAGTGGAGGACGCTCATGAGTCAGTTTCCTGCCTGTCTTTGCCCCATTTCTCCAGCTTTGAGTGTTTTATTGCAGCACAGTATAAATATCAAACAGGTGAAAGTGTGATTTTTCTTTCTCCAGGGCCCCTCTGATAATGACACACACTCTCACTGCCTTCATGGAGCTCATGGATCATGGCATTGTGTCCTGGGAGAATCTGTCCAGTGTCTTTATCAAAAAGGTACTAAGCAAGCAATACACCCTTCACATCCATAATGCAGCGTGGACACTGTTATTACACAGCTTTCTAAATGTTGGATTCTGATTGGTCAGTTGTTGCATTCTGCCCCCTACCCTAATAACCCTAACCCTACTTTTTTTTAAATGAGAACTTATTTAAGGCAATGAAGATTAAAGGGTACGGTACATAACACATATTTTCTGCCAATCTCTTGTTAATCTTGAGTACCTATAGAGTAGTATTGCATCCTTCATATCTCTAAGAGTCTTTAGTTTTTGTCATATTTATATAAGACCGATTGTACCGTTAACTGTACCGATTCTTTCCGAAAACAGCCGAGCTCGTGGAGGTATGCGCTAAAGGGGCAGGGCTAAAGAGTAGACATACACACATACAATACATTATGGGATTATCCCTAGATAACTTTTGATTCACTATACGCTCATGTTGTTGACATTATATGCACTTACATGCCGATTGCCAACAAAAAACAGACATTTGATGCAGTTTCACTCACAGCCTACTACGATTACGATTCATGACTTAAACAAACAAACACACTTACAGAACTCAGTTGATCCTCCGGAAAAACGAACTGCATCCACTTAATGCTAGGTTATTTGTGAAGCTGTATAGCTGAACAATGCTTACTCGGAAGAAAAACATTCGAAAACTTGTTTGAATCCTGAAGGAGTGTATTTAGCACAGAAATAGTCCATCATACATCCAACTCATTTTTTGTTTTTTTAGCCATGTTTAACATGAGAATCCAACTCTTTAAAGGGGGGGTGAAATGCTGTTTCATGCATACTGAGCTTTTTACACCTTTAAAGACTTGGATTCCCATCCTAAACATAGACAAAGTTTCAAAAACTAATGTTGGACGTTTGATGGAGTATTTCTGTGTTAAAAATACTCCTTCCGGTTTCTCACAAGTTTCGGCAAATTTTTTTCGAGTATGGGTCTACTTGACGTTAAATAGAGCGGAAGGTCCTTGTATGGGCCGTATGGGCTCTTCTCCCGGAAGGGTGCGTGCGCGTGGCTAGAGGGAGAGAGAGGAAATGCACGCTGTAAACAGTCTCTCAGATGCAGATCCAGTCGTCCGTGAACACTTATGTCGCGCCGCGCTCCACTTTATTCCTATGGGTGGCGTCGAGCGACTTCAACGCTTCAGCACAGCATTCCGGGAAGGCAGCGCTGCATTTGAACCGATTTGAACGCAGAAATGACGGGAAGCTTCAAGGCATCGCTTCAGTCGCGTCGCAAAGTGGATTTCCACGGTCACTGCTGTCACAGGACTTCACCAAATCATACCAAAGAAGTGTGTTTTTGACAGAGCGGTCCTGCTTTGGAAGATGCCGGTGAGTAAATCAACTTCAAATGTCTCTGCTATTGGCTACCGTCGCATGAGTAAACATCAGTAAACGATACGATCGCGTGCTTCGTCATTCAAATGCGCTAACGGTTACTCCATTGTTGTTCTGTATAACGTTACACTATTCTGACTCTGACGTGCAAAACCGTTTTGCTTGCTACCTCTAAGGTCTAGTCACATACAATAGTCCATAAACCGAATCATGTCCTCATAAACTGCACACAAAGGCCCCTAAATACAGTACATACCACAGAGACGGACATCCTGATGTTGCCGTTTCTCCTGTTCAATTTATTTCTGCCTCAGATTTGATTGTGGATCATTATCTGTATTAGCTGAGATAGATGGGTTTCTCCACGCTTGAGGACGTCATCGCTTTGCGCTCTTGTCATTCTTTAGCTCCGCCCACACGATACGCCTCCAGGCGCTCGGTTTTTTCCGGAAAGACTCTGTACAGCCCATATTTCTTTTATAAATATGATAAAACTAAAGACTTTTCGGAGATATGAAGGATGCAATACCACTCTATAGGTACTCAAGATTGACATGAGATTGACTGAAACTGAGTGTTTCACCCCCCCCCTTTAACATTGTAAATATGCCAGAATGCATGAAATAGCATTAAACCCCCCCATTTAAGTGTTTTTCGCCTCCCATAAAGTTTTTTTTAAATTTCTTAATTGGTTACCTTCTCTGTTATTGCCTATTCAGTCATGTTTTTTTTTTTTCAGATCGCCAGTTTTGTGAATGCAAAGGTGCTGGACACGTCTATCCAGCAGGTGTCACTGGCTATCCTGGAGAGCATGGTGCTCAGCAGCAGTAGTTTGTTCAGTGAGGTCAAACTAGAAGTCACCCTCGAGAGACTCCTCTCACATCTCCAGGTGTAAGTACAGAAGGGTGCTGGCTTTTTTAACTTTTTGCAGTATTGCAGTAAGTTTCCTTTTTGTGTCTGACTGTGACTGAGAAGACTAAAACGCACCACAGAAATGAAAGTACCTGTTTGGATGATTCTATATTAAGGTACATCTAAATTAAACCTGAAAACAGTGACTAACAGTTTCAGTTAGTGAATTGTTTAAACTATTTTTCAACAATTCTTCATAGTGCTTTCAGTAATAGATTATATAAATTGGATACCATAATAATAATTATGACAACAACAATAATAATATTAATGGTTAGTTTTGTATATACGTAATCATTTTACAAAACATTATTATTGTATTACTAATAACTGGACAAAATTTTTAATAATAATTATAATAACAACAACAACCTTATTACTATTATTTGTGCTTCGTATTGTTCATTACCACAAAACTTTAGTAATAATAATAACAACATTAATATATTGTTTTTTTAGTTAACAAGATAGTAGATGTTTAATAACTTCTCAATGCTTTTAAAAACAGATTATTGCAAATATATTAACAGTAAATGTTATAATTATGGCTACAACAAAATTAGTAGTAATAGCAAGTTTTGTATAGTTAATAATTTCACAAAATTTGTATTGTATTGTTCATTAATACCAAACTTTGCTAATAACAATAACATTATTATTGTATTATTATTATTGTTTTGTATTTTGTATTTTTTGTTTTTATAAAATATTTGAGTTAACAAAAAAATAAATCTGGTACTTTGTCATGCAAAGTTTCTTCCTCATTTAGAAATTTTTTGCAGAAGAATATTAACATTAACACAAGTAACACCAAATACAGCAGCAAGCCTATTTTGTACAAAATATGAACATAGTGTACCTTTAAATCAGCATTCTAACATGAACGATTCTCATTTTCCCTCCTTTTTTCTTTTGTCAAAATGTACTTTAGAACAAACCAGCAGCTGCAGACTAAAGCCATGGCTCTGCTGATGGCAATGTTACAGGCTGGTAGAGAGTCAGACAGACAGGTAAGAGGTTGACCGGATTGTGTTCTCTCTCTCTGGTATCTTGGTTCTGCTGTCACTGTCTGTTGGGATTATAATAGTGTAGGCAAAATAAACAACCTTTTTGTAGTTAAAGACTGATTATTTGTGTCTGAGAAATTTTATAATTCACAATTTTGTTATTTTTCTTACTGTACATTTAATTTAATAAATCAGCCTTGGTGAGTATGAGACTTGTTTAAAAAAAAAAATGTAATCTACTGTATATTGATGAGTAGTGTATATTTTTGTGGCTGATGATAAGAATATAGCTGGAAAATGTGCTCAATTTGCTGTTCATGGACAGGCAGTTGATTTTTGGACTTGATTTTCAAATTGAAATTGTTTCAGGAGCTCTTTGAATTTCTTGAGAAGAGGAACCTAAGGCAGTATATTCACAAGGTGAGAGGTTTTAAGCTCTTGTCTTTATAAGATACTTTACGATACTATTTTGAAAAGTCCTGTCACAATAAACATTTTTCATTGCATCACAATCTGTACATGCCTTTAAAAAAACAATAGAACTGTTAAAATCCCTCTTTTGCCATTTTAAAGGTTCCTAATTTTGTTTTGGAGCTCTTCTACAATATTTTTAAATGCATCCAAGGTCAAAAACACTTACAATTTCGCATAATATGCACTGCAGCATCACATTGTTTCTCACACGGTCTGAAACGGTTCAATAAAAGATTCAACCTTTCTAAACCCCTCCTTTCTGAGAACCTACTCTGATTGGTCAGATCGCCCAGTCTGTTTTGATTGGTCTACGTTTAGTAAGAAACTAAACTCCATTACCATATCTGAATTTCAGCTCCAGATTTTCCTCTGGACTTTATACGAACATAGTGATACGATTACGAATAGTAATGATGGCATTGGTTTAACCTCATCAATTCAAGATTGTGTCCTTTTCCTTTAGGACTGCTTGAAAAGGGAATTTGCTTTTCGCAGCACATAAAATAGCATTTTCTCGACATGTCAACATCATGAATCAAACTCTGATCGCTGGCAAAAGTATAATAGCAAATACGATGTAACAACTGTTGCTGTTTGCAGAACATCATCCACAGCTCTAGTTCAGTAGGAGATGAGATGGCCCACTACCTCTATGTGCTGCAAACGGTCCGTCTAAACCACCTGGAGCCCCGGATGAGGACGCCTCTGGACTCCTACAGCCAGGTTTACATTTATTCTGCATCTTCCTTTGATTTCCGAGTCAATTAGTGCACTTTTATGTCTCACACACACATTTCTCCCATATCCTTCAGGAGCAAAGGGAAAAGCTCCACGGGCTGCGGCAGGCTGCGTTTGAGACGGAAAGTGAGAGCAGTCTAAGTAATGAACGTAGACGTTCGCTCTGCGCTAAAGAGTTTAAGAAACTCGGCTTCTCTGTGAGTGTCAAAAAAAAACTTAATTGTGTGAATACCACGCAACAACAAACCTCAAGGGCTAATCGTTTATATGTTTTTTTTTTGTTCTTTGTGTGTCAGAATAACAGTAATCCGGGTCAGGACTTGAGCCGGTGTCCTCCAGGCCTCCTGGCGTTGGACACCATGGCGTATTTTGCCTCCCGTTACCCTGACGCTTACAGCAGGGTGAGTGAGCACACGTGGATATTTAAGTTATATAATGCACTTTTTGGGGACACTATACATAACTATATCAGCATGCACTGACCAACAAGTCTCTTTCTCACTGTCTCAGTTTGTGCTGGAGAACAGCAGCAGAGAGGACAAACACGAGTGTCCGTTTGCACGCAGCAGCATCCAGCTCACGCTCATCTTGTGTGAGATCTTGCGCATCGGAGAACCCCGTGAGTGAATTGACACAATATTGGAGATAGTGGCAATGATCAGATGAGGATTTTATTGCTCAGGCTATGTTCAGAGAGTATTGAAAGCCCCTGAAACCCTCGTACACTATTGTAAGGCATATTTTCTGACCAACACTCAGATGCTCCTTTCCGAGAGGGTATTTTCAGATGTGATTTTTTTTTTAAATAATTTATATTTCTATATAAAATATAAATAATATATTAATCTATATTTTGTGTATATATTTTTTATTTTTAACTCTTATTTTCTCTTCAAACTTATGTTTATTTATAACTATATTCTATAATATAGTTTTTATATTTAAATGAAATATTATAGCCTTGTGCTCAAAAAGGCTGCATTTATTTCATGACAAAATACAAATAAAAGCAGAAATATTGTGAAATATTATTACAATTTAAAATAAAGTTTATATATATATATATATATATATATATATATATATATATATATATATATATATATGTATATGTATATGTATATTTGTATTCTCTTGTTGTCATACGGTAAGTTCTCATATACTCTTTTTGTTGTCTCTTTCGCAGCCTCTGAGACCGGCTCAGACTATCACCCTATCTTCTTTGCTCAGGACCGACTGCTGGAGGAGCTTTTCTGCATTTGCATTCAGCTCCTCAACAAGACGTGGAAGGAGATGAGAGCCACGCAGGAGGACTTTGATAAGGTAGATCATCACATTTACAATCTCTTAGGGCATTTTCACACTTGGTTCTTTACAGGGGTCTGGGTGCGGTTTACAGGATTTTTGGCCCATATGTGAGCACTCCTGACGATCTCAGACCCCTTTAAAGCGAACCGAGCCGAGATCATCACGAGAGGTGGTCTGGGTACGGTTCGCTAAAAACACCCAGTCTGAACACAAACCGCTCTGGGCTTACTTGATTTTTTCTGTTTGCGAATTACATTTGAATTTTAAATTTGCCTCCGTACAAAGCGGCTGTTCATCGTGGCTGATTCTTCTGACAAATCTCTACACATATTTTTCTTTTTACAACAGACATTTGTTTATTGCAGTATCAACCGCTTCCGAACTGTGTGAGAGAGACGCGGCTGCGTGCCTTCCCGGTTTAAAAAAATTATGGACGACGTGACATCATCCATTTCCGCTTGGCTGTTTGAAGCTTTCAGGCGGCCTGCATGGCGCTGACATCTTGGGACAGAGTCTGCGTAGTAGAGAGCAGGAAGTAGAGCAGGAAGTACAGCTGCGATATCAAAAGCCCGCCCACACTCTCACAGATGCAGAACAATTAATTATTTTGGTGTGAAATAAACAGTTATGGAAATGTAGAAATGAAAGCTAAAGCGGCAATCTGCTCCCAAAAATCCAGAAAAAAGTCTGTTAGTGCCTCAGTGACAACTTCCGGGGGGCGATCGAGGCGCGAAAGCTTCAGTTTCTGAGAGGGATGCTGCAGGCTTGGTCACAACGCGTGAAATAAACTGAATCATTAGCATCTTATTGCATTTATTTTAAAGCGTCAAAAACACAAAAGTTTTACATAAACAGCTGGTTTTGTCTTAAGTGAATGTAAACATCTGCATTACTACCCTAACATAAGAATCAGTGGAGTACGTCATAAGTGAAGCTGTTTTATTTTTTTTACGTGATTATTCCATTTCTTACTTGAATGCTGCTTTTAGGTAGCCTAGAAATCTAGACGCACCCTAGCGGCAGCAAATCTAATCTGCCCGCGAGTGTCGTCTAGCAACTCTCAATACCCTTCTGAGCTGTATTCCCCTAACTCTTGTCGGGCCAATCACATCGTGTATAAAGTCGGTGGGCGGGGCCATAATGACGACGGCCGAGTTGCGTTTGTGTCATTCTTAAAAAGGAAAGATGCGTTCGGAGTTTTGCCGACCGGATACGGTGAATATTTAATCAGTCAGCGAGCTCTGTTTCACCTTCGTTGCTGTTGTTGGTTGTAGCGCTATCCTATCGTGTGCAGAGGGAGTTTGAAAGACAACCGTTTATCCGCCCCTCGGATTGAGCCCTGTCTGGTGATTTTCCAGACCAAACATCTTGATGTGGGTCTGGCTTGTCAGGCTAACTTTTATGGATATCTATACTTTACCTGGAAAATTTAAAGCAGTTAATTTAATTAGCATCTATCTTTATTGTATTGTTTATTTTTTATGCTTATGTTATCATTGCCTTCTGCAATAAAATAAACATGAATCAAGGAAACAATTCAAAATAAATGTTAGTTATAAAGGTGGATGTGTGAAATAGCTAGTGCAAGAATATGTAGTGTTAAAAAACTGTTAGGGGTTAACAGTAGTATTACATATATATATATATATAATATATATATATATATATATAATATATATACAAAATAAAAAATAAACTACTTACAACATTTCTAATGTCATAAAGTAATAATAATCTTTACAAACAAATATCTTGGTTACTGAGGAACAAACAATGTAAGTAAATGGGATCAAATATTGAACGCCATAGGGTCAGCCATCAAACACTGAACTGGATTAGATCAAAAAAGCAACAGTATGAACACACAGGGGTCTGAGACAACCTTCCTACTAAAGTGGACCAAAAAGGATCTGAGTCCTCTTTCAGGTACAGATACAGTGTGAACATAAAGAGAACCGGGTTCTTTTTCATTTGGTTCACTTCTTGGTCCACTTAAAGGAGTCTGACTGTGCATTCACATCGTCGGCGGCGAGAGCGGCAAGTTGGCCAAAAGTCATTCATTTTCAATGGTAGCCAGGTGGCGAGCTCCGGGGAGAGCGGTGCGTCGTGTCTTGGACGATTTGAGCGTCGAGGAGAGTTGAAATCAGCTCAACTTTATGGTAATGAGCTATGACGCGGTCCGGCGGCAACCAATTGGAATGTAGAAGTGCTCCGCTTGAGAGAAATCTTGATCTAACCGCTTGAGTGTTAGTGAGGCCAGCAGGGGGCGCTCACCCTGTGGTTTGTGTGGGTCCTAACACCCCAGTATAGTGATGGGGACACTATACTGCAAAGAGCACTGTCTTTCGGATGAGACGTTAAACCGAGGTCCTGACTCTCTGTGGTCATTAAAAATCCCAGGATGTCTTTCGGAAAAAGAGAAGGGGTGTAACCCCGGCATCCTGGCCAAATTTGCCCATTGGCCTCAGTCCATCATGGCCTCCTAATAATCCCCATATCCTGATTGGCTTCATCACTCGGTCTCCTCTCCACCAATCAGCTGGTGTGTGGTGACCGTTCTGGCGCAATATGGCTGCCGTCGCATCATCCAGGTGGATGCTGCACATTGGTGGTGGTTGAGGAGATTCCCCCCTTCTATGTAAAGCGCTTTGAGTGCCTTGAAAAGCGCTATATAAATCGAACACATTATTATTATTATTATTATTATTAAATCCAGAGAACTCAGGCATATGAACTTTGATTCCGACCACATTAGTTCCCAAGCAAAATGTAAGAGACGTTGATCATTTCTGTGCGGGTTTCCCTATCATTTATGACAAGATCATTCATAGTGATGTGTAATTTCTTAAGAAGTCGCGCAACACTATTTTATAGGCGCTAGAACGCTCGTTTTCATTTTTTCGGGAATGCAATTCATACTTACTTTCACATTCAAACGATTTCATGAGGTTAATTTATACCCTACTTGTGGTCAGTCTATCAATCAACATGCCAGTTTGATTTGCGGCCTCTTTAAATACAGTTTAAAAAAAGAACAAACATTCGATCTACGTCAGAGCGGCAGCGCGTCCACAAAATTTTCTGCAGCGTCGTTGACAGGGCGGCAAGAGCGAATTTTGACGCTCTCGCCGGCGGCGGTGTGAAAGCACAGTGAGTTCGGTTCTTTTAAAGAGGACCCAAGTGTGAAAACACCCTTATAGGAACTTTTGCCACATCCTCTTTCATTTCAACTTGTACAAGTGTTGGTCTACTGTTACTGAAACTAGTGTGTTTTGAGAGAGAGATTAAAAAAGGATGCAAAAAAATGTTGCACATTTGTTTTATAGGTGCATTTTCCACTAAACTGGCTTTCTTTGCTTCTGTACCTTTAAGACTTTGATATGTAAATAGCCTATTTTATGAATCATGTAATACTGCAGCTAACAATGTCTTATATCTATCTATCTATCTATCTATCTATCTATCTATCTATCTATCTATCTATCTATCTATCTATCTATCTATCTATCTATCTATCTATCTATCTATCTATCTATCTATCTATCTATCTATCTATCTATCTATCTATCTATCTATCTATCTATCATTAATTGATTTGCATTATATAAGTAAAATGGTCTGTGATCACTTGTTTCATGTGACCTTTAAAGATCCAAACAAGTCACGAGAACTATTCCATTTTTAAGGTATTATTTCCTATCATTTTAAGATCAAAGTGTGTTCTTGAAAGCTTTATAAGAGTTACAATTGACCTATCTGAGAAGTGACCAGCTGCAGCAGTGATTTATAGTTTATAGAACACATGGATATTGATCGTTTCATGTGGACCGATTCATTGTTCATTTTTTACCTCTGAGAAACGTCAAACTGTTGGAATGACAAGCATGCTGCTCTTAGACCGAAGAGACAGACTCCTTCTTCTCAAAGGCTTTGTGTGTATCAACATTCCCTAAATTGTTACGTCTCCTCTTCTGATGGTAAAGAAAGTGTCCTTCCTCCAGCTCAAACTATTCAGCGGTGCAACAAAACAGACCTCCATTTGATAAACGCTTTCAGGCCCTAAACCTTGTGACTCTCGTGACCTTTGAGATAGAGCGAGTGTCCAGCTGACCGGTCTGTCTTTTTGTTTTCACTGACCGTCGCCCCCACCACACCGACCTCATGGTCAGAGACTTTATAAAGGGGTATTAGAAGAACAAAAGGAATCCCGCTCTCTAGCAGAAAAACAGATCAACAGTAAACCACATCCCCAAAAATAGCTTAGTGTTTTAATGTCTAAATTGCATTTTCAGTGCATAACCTGCCTGTCAGTTATTATTTTTAGTTAATGTTAGAAACAAGTGGCTCTTATTTAACAATTCAACTGTTTTCTTGATGTCAAACATGAGGAAAAAGTAGCCAAAGTTGAGCTCTTATTTCAACTCTAAGGGGATATTACTCACATAGTGTGTGTTTTCTCATATAACTTAGTCACTTTACTGCTTTTCCCCCTTTCTACACACCCTGGCTGTGCTGTTTCTTTTTAACAACAGTTAATTTGTGTCTGGCATAATGCTATGAGCTTGTTTGCTGAGGCCTGTGTGACGTGAAGTGTGTGTTTTCAGGGTGTTTAATAGGGATGTGAGAGTTTATTGGGGGGCATCTAGAGGGAGGGACCATACACACTTTCTCTAACACATACACACACACACCCAAACACCTACAAACAGTGTTGCTGTAGTTGTGAAGGGACCACAGCTGCTGCTTTCACTAAGGCTGAGGTAGGATGAGTGTTTTGTCTCTGTGCTGTAGGACCGAATTAAAACAATTTTTTTATTTCAATAACCAAGATATTGAGGAAGATTTAAAGGATGTGAGGTGCTATCAGTATCTTGTGCATATATATATGTAATGTCGTTTATGAAATGTAGCTTTTTATTGCATTGTTGATGTCAATCCATTATTCTTTACATTGTAAACATGTTAAGCATATTAGATGGATATAAAATGGTTGATAGTGAACAGATGACTTTAAATGTAAGTGTTTTTTCTTGTAATTTTAAACCTTTTCTAGCAGGTCACACATCGTCACACAAATTTAATGCATGGACAAAATTACTCAAATGAAATACACATACAATATTGCTTAAAACCTAACAAAACAATGAAATAATCATGTTGTTTAACCAGGTGGATGGTGTTATTTGGCGATTTATTAATCTGAAAATGATCTGATTTGATCAAATACACCACTGTTAAAAATTGAGAACATTTGATACATTTTTACTTCTATTCAGAACTTTATTACATTTATTATTGTTTTTACCAGATGGGGGCAGCAAATCCTACAAGCTGATATTTTAAAGTCCTCATGAAATCAAAATTGACCCTATTTACTTTGTTAGCACATATTAAAGGTCTTAGGGTGAGCAATTCATCCGTGCAAGTTAGTACACAGAAAAAAAATGGAAAAGGTAATCTTTAATCAAAATCTGAAAAGTTACTTTGGTCTGGAATGGCGTTGCCTTTCCAATGATGTCAGTTTGACGGCTTGGGTTTAAATATCCTTAACCACTCCCCTCCAACCGTTAGTCTACTATGAGCGAGAGATGGAGAGGAGGAGTGCTCAGGTAAAACCCCGCCCTCCATTCAATATTCCGTGTCACTTGGAAATGCATCACTTCTGGTTCGCTGGGACTTTAAATTCAGTCATTTGCAGGACCAGAGATAATCAGTTTTTTTTCTTTAATTCATATTTAATTTTTTTACATTTTCTTCACAAATATTTTACCAAATTCTGCAGAGTTAGACTGGCAATAAATTCATTTAAGGTATTTGTATGTTACTGCATTTTTCCAAAACATCAATACTTGAATCATTTGAACATTATTTTATTATTATAATTTTTTATCATATTGTTTTGTATCTCTCAGGACCATAACGTAAAATATATTTACACTTTAGCTCAAAGTCTGAAGTGAGCAGTGTTGTTGTCGGCTAGCGTTCCCTCTCTTCGGTTGACCGAGCGTGTCATTGCGGTTCTGTCTGTCACAGCTGGACGCTTGCTTCAAAAGAGAGCCATATTTTCATTGTTCGTTTCTCCTCCCCTGCTGTTTTATTTGAGTTTCCCCCATCTCCCCTTTTCCGTTCCCCTTGGTTTCTCTTGACCTGAACCCCAGAGATATGTTGTTCTGGGGTAAGTGAGGTCAAGCGTCCTGTTTGTGAGCGGTCATCAAGGTTTACTGGAGGAGATGGGAGACACTGTGGGACTTTTTCAGACAATCACACGCATTGCAAATATAATATCAGATTTTTTTCTCTAAAGGTGATGCAGGTTGTCCGGGAGCAGATCACCAGGACTCTGTCCAGTAAACCCACGTCTCTGGAGCTCTTCAAGAATAAAGTGAACGCATTGAACTACAGTGAGATTCTCAAACTCAGACAGACGGAGAGACTCCACCAGGAGGAGACGCTCGCTCCACCTGTTCTGTAAGTAGAGATGGGAGAAACGAAGCTTTGAATCAAATGAGCCAATTGCTTCGCAAAATGATTCACTGTTGAAGTGACGTCTAGCGACTCCTGCTGGTCAAAACAGTGCAAACTCAGGCCAAACACACAATAACACCCTTTACAAACCAGTTTAGAATTTACAGACTGCACTTTCAACAAAACAATTAAAAAAGCTCAATTATTAATAAATATGAAGTGTTTGTATATGACTATTTGATTAATTTTTAGGGCTTGTTTTGTTTATTTTATGAAGAGCATCCAATAAGACTATTATTAACTTCCTTTTTATTATGCAAAAATGTGTCATTTAAAAAGGTTTACTGATCCAAGATCAGGCAGTTATAACACCACTTTTACTGAAACTTTGCCAGCTTGATACGGATGGAAGCTTGTTTCCTCCATGGAGTGGAAAAAAAAGTACAGTTATCAAAATTCAGCAATTTCCTTTAGAATTGCTAAATAAACTTAATGTTCTGACAAAAAAGAAGTGAGAATTGTGAGATGAAAATGTAGCAAAACCTTTTTTGTTTTTGTATTCTGTAGCAAAAAAGCAGAATTGCAAAGTAATTGTGAGGTAAATTTGCAATTGCAGTTCGCACTTCTGAGAAAAAACAAATGATGTGTTTATACTATGCAATTGTGTGAAAAAAAAGTCTGAATTATGAGATATAAACACAGTTGTGAGGGGGAAAAGGCAGAACTGTGGTGGAAACAAGCTTAGATACGCTCTCTGAATCACTGGTTCGAAACAAAGGATTAGCAAACGTTTTGAAGCTTCACTAGCGTGGGCATCACTAACCGTAAGTCACCAATGTGATTGCACAATCGCTCCGATATCGCTCCATCACTTGTTTTCTCACTGTCTTTGCATCCAGTGAGCTGAAGGAACGTCTGAAGCCGGAGCTTCTGGAACTCATCAGACAGCAGAGACTAAACCGTCTGTGTCACGGAACGCTCTTCCGGAAGATCAGCAGCCGGCGGAGGCAAGGTGAGACTCTGAGGAAGAAACCAAAAAATATTAATATGTCCTTTTGTCTGAAGTAATTGTCGTTGTGTAACTGTTTCTTTTTTCAGACAAGCTGTGGTATTGTCGGCTCTCTCCTAATCACAAAGTCCTGCACTATGGAGATGTGGACGAGGATGCGGAAATGCCCTCCATCGAGGCTCTTCAGGAAAAGAGTAAGTGCACTCGAGTCCAGCTCCTCTAGAATGAGCACAAGGCTCTTTTTGAGTAAATGACTTCTGACCTCTTTGTCACTAAAAATTCATTTCATTTTAATATCCCCTCAGTTCCTGTTGCGGATATCAAAAGTGTGGTGACTGGCAAAGACTGTCCTCACATGAAGGAGAACAAGGGGAAACAAACCAAGGTCCAATGCTAATGCTTTTCCATTCATTCTGAAAGTCAATATTCAAATAAATGTGAATTTAGGCATCACAACATTATACAAAAAAGATTGCATTAAAGGTGCACTACGCAACTTTCTGTCCGCTAGAGGGCGCCTATTCAAAACAAAGGCGTAGTTTGATGACGCCATGTTTGAGCGCAGCATCTTAGGACATGTGGTCTTCACCTCACAGCCGGTGGAAAATAGGACTCGGGCAGAAATCATGTTCATGGATGCAGTTAATGCAGATATGACACAATTGACAGGCGACTCCCTCAGACGCTATGCTGAGAGAAATTTTCTCACAATTTACAAATAGATGGAAACATTTGGGATATTGTAGGTACTCAACTGAACAAAATATATAACACTGGCCTAGTGGTTTATTTTACTGCAAAAATACTACATAGTGCACCTTTAACAGTTTAGAGATTTATTTTAAGTGAGTGTTAGATGATGCAAAGATCATGTCAATTTAAAAATGATAAAGATAAAAATCTCAAATGTCGTCTGATAACTAATATAACACCGATATATTGGGCATATTTATGTTCTTAATTGGACATTCATGGTTTATTGGTTTATTTAAAAACCAAATGTAATGTATCATATTATGGAAGTAAAATGGATTGTGAATGTTGAGCATAGTGGGTTGCATTTTGAATTTAAGATTTATTCCTTGCATAGCCAGATATTTGTGTTTCAGATTGTTCCAGTTTCTTTTGCAGATTTACTTGTTTAAATTAGAGAACTATGGGAGCTCGTTTCTGCCACAGAATAAAGAAACCTTTTTTTCTTCTCAGAACTGTGAGATGTAAATTTGCAATTGTGAGTTATAAAGTCAAAATCGCAATTGCAAGTCTTAACTTTTTTTTCTTAGAACTGAGTTTATATCTCAATATTCTGAGAAAAGAAGTCAGAATAGCAAGAAAAAAAAGTCTGAATTTATATCTCACAATTCTTACTATAACTCGGAATTGCAAGTTTATATCTTTATTGATATTATTTTATACCTTTATCTCTTAAAATGTTTTATTTTTTGGTGGAAAAAAGCTTCCATAGATGACAAAACTGACCCGTAAAACTATACTGGGTTTGATTGGTTTCGCAGGAGGTGTTGGACTTGGCTTTCAGCATCACGTATGACGTTGAGGAGTACAGCTTGAATTTCATCGCCTCTTCCAGGACAGATGTGAGTTTAATGTGTTTTTCCACTACGGAACTGCTTTAAAGCTTTCTGTTATGGTAATGTTAAATCACTTCTACTGGTATTAATTGAATTGACTTCAGTGGGGGGTAAAATCGAGTATTATGATTTTGTCCTGTTTTTTGTCTTGCAGTTCTGTCTGTGGACGGACGGGCTTAACGTGCTTCTGGGGAAAGAGATGAGCAGCGAGAGCATGCGCAGTGAGCTAGAGATTCTCCTCTCTATGGAAATCAAGCTCCGCCTCCTGGATCTGGAAAATGTCCCGATCCCAGACACGGCCCCGCCAATCCCCAAACCGCCCAGCAACTTCAACTTCTGCTACGACTTCAGCCAAGCTGAACAATAACACGAGACCCATGCGTGTGGTCGGCAGCGGTTACTGCATTGCCAAAAAGGGGATACAACTTGAGGCTAAAAATGGCCACACGGTGGCAGCAGAAAGGCAGGTTCTCAGATTGGGAGACGTTGAATTCAAATTTCAGGGCTTGATATGAAAGAGCACTTTGAACAATCATAGTATGATTGCAGAGCCTGTTCGTCTCTGGTGCTGTGCTATAATAGAAGTGCCTGCGGTGAATACGATGGTCACGCATTGTATCTAACGTGCCTTTTTTGTTGTCATACCTGTTCGAAACACTTTTTGTCTCCTTTTTTTCCTTTTACATGTTTAGCTTCTACCAAAATGATATTAAATGACATCGAGCAGCTTTTTAAGGAGGAAAAAAAAGATTTAAATATGTATGTTATAAAGATCTTGTACTTAAATAATAATAATGGATTCCCTTCATAATGGCCTTGATACTCAAAATGGTACTTAACTGGTACGATGTTAGAGCGTAACTTTTAAAACAATCGTCGATTAGGAGTTCATCATGGATGTACCTGGGACATTTTATGTTCCTTTGTAGATTGAGCGTCATAACATGTAGGTACATATCAAGATACGAACAACGTGCATCTCACTTATACTGATGCACAGTCGGCATTATTGCAATGCAGCATGTGCTGTGTATTTATGTTTTCATACAGGCTGCGTTATTAGGTGCGCATATAAGGTCAGTGTGCTGGATTAAATATGTGACAGGATTTGGTACTGAAGTGGGATAAAGCTGGTTTGTGTGTTGTTAGAGGAGTAGTTTGACCAAGCGTGGTTTGAAAACACCGCACGAGTATATTGGTGTGATTTGATACTTTCAGCCTTGTCACATTATAATGTTTTAATTTACACTTGATGTACGTAACCTCACATTGTATTTTTGATATAGCCTTTTCCCCATCAGGTCAAAATACAGTTATCCCGGTAGGATTCTACATCAGTTTGTGTGAGAGATAATCATATTTCCATTTGATCCGGAGTCTGATTTAATCCAACGACTGTTATAGTTTTTTCTTATAACAAGCACTTCATTGTATGTTCATTTAAAACGCATACGTTTCAAGATCAACATGTATAATTCAACCATTCTGTGGTCCCTTTGTATAATGCATTAATGGAGCTGACAACTTTAATGTGTGGAAAAACAACACTTGTGTAATCCACTGATTTTATGTTCTTTTGTGGTATCTAATGTCACTGATCTAGCAAAAAAACAATCCATGTACTGTATTTGCTGTTTTGTATATAGCTTTCCTTGTTTAACTTCTGGTGTAACATCTTGATGAATGATGTGGCCGTATTAATTCAAGATTGGTTTATTCTTTGTATGGAATAAAAGAATATATATGATCACAATAGCCTTCATTTCTTTTATTGTCTACAATAAATCTTATTACAAATCTGTTTTTAAAAATACAAATGTGTATTTTTAGTCTTTCAGTAATGATGATGGAATTCAGTTCAGCAAACGATTCGTTAGACTGGCGATTCACAAGAAGAATCTGCGTTTGTTTGTAAAAGCCGGTGTCATGACAAATTGGGCCCTCCATCAAAATCAAAATGTCTCCCCAAACTGTCAGTTAATAATTATCCTAAGAATGAATATTTAATTTAAAACACGCATAGCTTAGCCTACTGTAATGCATACAAAAACACATTATAGTGCAATTGTAAGTAATTTCCTACACTTGATTAACTGTTAATTAAATAATAATGAAGTAAAATCAGTGAATAATTGAAGATCATTAATTTGTTTTACATATACCTAAAATATCTGGATATTTAACACTTAATTTAACAGAATTGAGTCGTTCCTGTTAAGCAGTGACTTTTAAGTCTTTATGATTTACTTACTCATATTTTCAATAAAATTAGTCACAAATGTATAAGAAATGTCTTAAATGATACATTTATGTCTTTATCACTTAAACAGATATAATAGACATTAAAAGTACTATTTTGTATTTTGCACACCTTTTTTATTGATATATGCATTCACTTTTTATCATGTCCTCAAAGTAATCAACTTCCACAAGAACTATAAGCCGTGAAATAATAAAAACTTCAAAATATTTTACAATTATGATATAGAATAGGCTGAACTGCCTCTAATTATATAAATCGTATATCTGACCATGCAGCAATTTTGTGAAATATTCCTTCTGGAACCAAAATATTCAGTCGAGAAGCTGGAGATTCCATCCGTTCGTTTTGGCAGACCATCATTTTGTATCATATTTCACAGAGGAATTTAATTATTTTATGTCCATCAAATCTGCTTCAACCGAAGACCCATCCTTATTGTGGGAAAAACAGCCAAAGTTTGTTATGCCAAGCAGAAGCATTATCAGAACTCCTTCCTCAATGCCCCTACATCAAAAAAGGAAGTTCTAGTCCATAAAGAGTTTACAATCTGGGAAAGCACCTGTTCATTTTAGTTGACCCCTTATTAAATATGTTCAACGACTCATTCGGAAAAGGCTGTTTACCTCCCCGAGAGAGGCAAATATATCTTTAATCTCGCTCCTGAATGTAGATTTAAAGATTCTTGCCAAAATCCTAGCAACACGATTAGAGGCCTTCTCCCTGCTCTAATTAAAGACGACCACACAGGTTTTATTGTAGGACACAACATAACAAATATGTAATAACATATGCCATTGTTGAATGTGATACAGTTTTCTAAACAACAGTCTCAATGCAGAGAACGCATTTGATCGCATTGAATGGCCCTACTTATTTTATACATTACATAAATGTGTTCTTGGTGAACAATTGATTAAATGGGTCAAGCTATTAATGACCCGCTTTCTGCCGTGCTCACTAATGGCTGTCGCTTCTCTACATTGAAATTTGGGAGAGGGATGAGGCAAGTCTGCCTTTCACCTCTTTTATTCGCCTTGGTGATTGAACCATTGTTAGAAGCTATAAGAAGAGATATTAATATTTGTGGGTTAATGTTACCAAATAACCAACATAAGATTGCCCTGTAGGCTGACGATATGTAGTTTTTGTTTTATGGTGAATCCTGATACCTCTACCCCCAAGCTCTTACAGATAACTTTTTTATACTGTACACACGCGCACACACACACACACACATGTTGGTCTATGTGGTTTACAGGGACTCTCCATAGGCGTAATGGTTTTTATACTGTACAAACCATATTTTCTATCCCCTTACACTGCCCCTGCCCCTAAACCTACCCATCACAGGAAACATTCTGCATTTTTACTTTCTCAAAAAAACATCATTTAGTATGTTTTTAAGGCCATTTGAATTATGAGGACATTTGATATGTCCTCATAAACCACATTTGTAGTGTAATACCAGTGTAATACCCATGTAGTTATACAAATTTGTGTCCTCATAAACCACATAAACAGGCTCACACACACACACACACACACACACACACACACACACACACACACACACACACACACACACACACACACACACACACACACACACACACACACACACACACACACACACACACACACACACAAGAAGTGTCAACTGGAATATATATAGTTTGTCTATCTATCCATCCTGGCAGCCAATAAAATTTAGGCAATTATTTATGCTGGGTAACTAATAGTAACTGATGCTATAATAAAACAAATGATCTTTTGAGCTTATTACTCAAAGAGTCTAAAAGTAAACCCTTATCTAGCGTTCACGAAATACAGAAGTTGTTAGACTTACAGTGCATCCGTAAAGTATTCACAGCACTTCACTTTTTCCACATTTTGTTTTAACAGCTTATTTAAAAATGGATTAAATTGATTATTTTCCACAATATTCTAAAAACAATACCCCATAATGACAACGTGAAAGAAGTGTGTTTGAAATCTTTTCCAATTTATAAAAATAAAAATATATATATTATTTGCTCAATACTTTGTTGAAGCACCGTTAGCACTAATTACAGCCTCAAGTCTTTTTTAGTATGATGCTAGAAGAGTGGAACACCTATTTTTGGGCAGTTTCTACCATTCTTCTTTGCAGGACCTTTCAAGCTCCATCAGGTTGGATGGAGAGCGTTGGTCCACAGCCATTTTCAGATCTCTCCAGAGATGTTCAATCGGGTTCAAGTCTGGGCTCTGGCTGAGCCAGGCAAAGACATTCACAGAGTTGTCCTGTTGCCATTCCTTTTTTATCTTGGCTGTGTGCTTAGTGTCTTTGTCCTGTTGGAAGATGAACCTTCGCCCCAGTCTCAGGTCCAGAACGCTCTGGAGCAGGTTTTCATCAAGGATGTCTCTGTACATTGCTGCATTCATCTTTCCGTCAATCCTGACTAGTCTCCTAGGTCCACAATGCTTCACTGTAGGGATGATATTGGCCAAGTGATGAGCAGTGCCTGGTTTCCTCCAGGCATGACGCTTGCCATTCAGGCCAAAGAATTCAATCTTTGTTTCATCAGAGAATTTGTCCTTCAGGGGCCTTTTTCCAAAGTCCAGGCAGCCTGTCATGCGCCTTTTACTTAGGGGGCTTCTGTCTGGCCACTCAACCATACAGGCCTGATTTGGTGAAGTGCTGCAGAGATGGTTGTACTTCTGGAGGGTTCTCCTCTTTCCACAGAGAAATGCTGGAGCTCCATTGGGTTCTTGGTCACCTCCGGGAATTAGCATCGCTCAGTTTGACCCGGCGGCCAGCTCTAGGCCAGTCCTGGTGGTTCCAAACTACTTTCATTTACAGATGACGGAGGCCACTGTGCCCATCTGGGACCTTCAATGCTACAGACATTTTTCTGTACCCTTCCCCAGATCTGTGCCTCAAAACAATCCTGTTTCGGAGGTCTAAAGACAATTATTTGGACTTCATGGCCTGGTTTGTGCTCTGACATGCACTGTTAACTGTGGGACCTTATTTAGACATGTGTGTGCCTTTCCAAATCATGTCCAATCAAAAGAATTTACCACAGGTGGACTCCAATCAAGTTGTAGAAACATCTCAAGGATGTTCAGTGGAAACAGGATGCACCTGAGCTCAATTTTGAGTGGCATGGCAAAGGCTGTGAATACTTTTGTGAACGTGATATTATTTATAAATTTGCAAATATTTCAAACAAAATCATCATTATGCAAAACAAATCATATTGTCATTATGGGGTATTGTTAGTAGAATTTTGGGGGGAAATTATGAATTAAACCAATTTTGGAATAAGGCTGTAACAACGAAATATAAAAAAAGTGAAGCGCTGTGAATACTTTGCGTATGCACTGTATAAACACCACAAATCACAATAAGACAAAAGACAAAACAAAATGTAAATCTTATAATAATTTATTGACATTTATAACGTCTTGAATACAGCCTAGAAAGTATAGCTTTATATCTACTAATCAATAGCAGATCACGTTTATACTGGAATAATTTGAAATGTGTGAACACAAGAGCTGAAACTTTGACATTGAAAGCAGTGATTCACCACTTTAGTAATACAAGTATGGTCCTATGCAGAGGTGTAGTGGTAAAAAAAGAGGGGGATAAACTATAAATTCTGGGTGACTGCATCATGGTCACGGTAAGGTGGGCCACTGCCTACCGGTGTATGCAGCCCGATCTCACGGCAATTCGTACTAATACGAGGTGGCTAATATGAGCACATATGAGAGAACACACTAGAACATATTCACATTAAACAAGCTGGAATCAAAGAATTTGACTTTTGTCTTAAAAAATTACTTAAGCCGACTAATCGATTATCAAAATAGTTGTCGATTTCAGTTTTTGCCAATTGCTAATGAGGCAGGTGCATATTAACGACAGAAGGATGAATTTGGTGCCACATATTTTAATTGAAAGAAAACTCAGTTTCTGTAATCAACAGAAGAAAGACAATATAAGTTGGACTGTAGTTTCCACAAGTGTAGCCTAATGGCTGCCGACATTAACAGACGATTTTGCTAAACTATAAAAACAATAAAACCAAAAATGTTCTATTTGAACACAAAATACACTGCGAAAAAAAAGTGTCACAAGCTGATTAAATGTACTACAAATGGATAATTGTCATTTTGAAAATTTCTGGATATCCATTTGCGTGTCGTTCATGAATGATTCGTTCATTTTGAACGAATCTTTGATATGACTCGGGACTACCGAGTTGTCTCAGAAAGTGATTTGTTCATTTTGAACGAATCTTTAATATGACTCGGGACTACCGAGTTGTCTCCATTGCAGAGAGTGATTCGTTCACTTTGTTTTGACTGCACGTGCGCATTACGCAACATATGGGTTCTGACTGTTCTGATTCTGAATCGACAGGTGAGATCCGAGTCTTTTGTTCTTCCTATCAGTCGGGAAGAGAAAAGATTGGTTCATTTTGCTGAACGAGACTCAAAGATCTGAGTCAGTAAAATGATCAGTTGCAGCACGATATGAAAGACAACCAATGAAAATGAACAATATGAAACTAAAACGACACAAGCTTAATTTAAAATGGCTTAGGAACTGTAGGCTATTTAGAAGCGGATAAACTCTATTTAGAGGTGGATAAACGCACTTTGGAGGTGGGTGAACGCTATTATTGAATTTTGGGAGGTGCGTAAACGGCGTTTACGTGCGTTTAGCCGCCACTACATCCCTGGTCCTATGCAAAAAATAAAGCTTTTAGGAATTGATTACTCTTTTAAACCTGAGTAAAAAGTGCTTTAAATGTACAGTATTTTCATATGATTCACTGTCACTGTATTACAGATTCATATTACCATAGTGAAATCGGTGCCATTGGCAAAGCGACACTGGACTTTCTCAAGGAAGGGCAGCCGGGACTGGAGGAGGTCTACCTGGTGCACTGTTATGTCCTTGCACATGGACACATCGAGGGTCCTGAGTCGGTCGCAGTGCAGCGCGATTATGGAAAGAGTTCTGCAGGAACACATTGACTGTGTTAAGCTCAAATGCTCAAACGGTTAGTATGAAAACAGCACTGGAGGATGTCACTCACTCGTTAGTAACAGCGTCGCAGCAGGCCAGGAACAGGTGCTGCAGTCTGTGGAGGAGCGGAAGGGCCCGCGCCATGCCTTGGTCACTGATATGGGGACAGAAGTTGAGTGCCAGGCTCGTGAGGTTGCGGCAGTGAAGGGCTACGGACACCAAGCTGTCGTCGCTGATATCAGGCAGCATAGAAAGCGAGAGACGCTGCAGGTCTGGGAAACGGAGTACCTGAGGTGGCCAGGAACAGAACATTTATTATTAATCATATATGTGCAGACTTTTTTTTTTTTTTTTACAGAGTGAGCTGGAAAATCAAACTTTTCCTGAACCCCATGGGGAGGAGGGCCACAACATCATGGCCACCAGCAAAACTCAGCAAAGATTGTTCTTGCGCCAGCTTTAACTTCTGGATATTCGGGCAATGTTGCCACAATGGACCGAATGGCTTCGCTCGCATCTTTCTCCGCCGCCATTACTGAACTACAACTCAAACTAGCACACAACATCAACATCATCGTGCTCATCGCCCTTTGTTTACTGATTGGACCAGTTAAAATTTGGCCAGAGAAAACCAGCGCATATACCGAAACCCAGACGACGCACTGAAGGAAAATAAAAATTGGAGCGGAAGTATGTAGGAGGGCGGAGCCAGGCTAGCAAGATTGTCCTATTCAAATCAATTTTAAATACAATTTAGGTTAAGTAATCAAAAAGTATTAAGATTACATGTGTCATGTAATAGATATTACCAAGTATAATTTTCATAATGTAATTTATATTTCGTAATGGACTACAATTTGTAAGTAAAAAAACAAAAAACATGCATGCACTTTTAATAATGTACTGACCTGTGTGATACTGGTGTCGGTTAACTTTGAGCAGGCCGAAAGGTCCAGTTCCTGAAGACCTCTGAGGGCCAGCAGTGATGCTCTTTCCTGATCTCTAAAAGCCCCCAGGTCCTCTTCGGTTACGAGACGTGGCTTCTCCTGGAAAGGCAGGCTGGGAGGCTGGAAAAAGCCCATGTTTCCAAATGTCCTAGTAAAGCTTGGGCCTTTATAATCCTTCACATTTAGGGCATTTATGAGCAAATTGTCCATTTTATGTGCACTGATTATCAAAACATTATATTTGTCTTAATAAAAACAAGGCAATCTAACCTCTTTATCGCTTGGTTCACAATTTTTGGTGGGCTCCACCATCCCCAGTAGCCCCCAATCGGAGATCTCTTTGCACCAGCCGAGCCGCAGCACCACCAGCGCAGGCAGGTAGTTTGCGATGGCGTGAACACTAAGGTCAGTGAGATAGGCGCAGGAGGTGAGGTCCAGCTTTCTCAGCTTACTGCCGAGCAACTGCGTCAGGGAGAACATGACTGCATCCTGTTAGAGAACAGAGGGTGTTAGCAAGAATAGGGACAATACAAAAAAATCATTTTTAATGGATTGTTTGAGGAAAATATTTAAATGTAATTAAGCGAAACAAAAACTGCATATTAAAATTCTCCTAAATACAATACTCCTAAATATTTGTAAACATTTTTATACTGTTTGGTTAATTACAAATTATCATTATAATATAAACATGTATATACTATATTATTTTATTATAAATTATACAAATATTATAACAAATTGTTCATACATAAAAAAAAAAACGAATCGCCAATTATTGTAAATATGAATTTAAGCATCACAACATTATTTACAGTGTGAAAAATGGATATATTTATTTTAAGATATTTTGAGTACAAAATATAAACACAAAAATCACATTAAATTATGTATTTTGACATTTTTATAATATTTAGTTTTTTTTAATATATATATATATATATATATATAATATTAGTTTATAAATTCTAAATGAAATATAATACATGTTTTGTTAAAAAAAATAAAAATAAAACACAAAAATGAATTGTCACAACATTATAATAAACAGTATACAGATATCCTATGCATTGATCAAAACATATATATATATATATATATATATATATATATATATATATATATATATATATATATATATATATATATATATATATATATGAAATATTACAGCTAAAATGATACATAACATTTTTTTACAAAGTTTTGTTAATACATACAAAATAAAATAACTAAAATTAATTGTGAATTTAGGCATGACAATGTAATTTACAGTATGAGAAGAGACATTCCTTTTGATATATGTTAAAGATGGCATTTAATAGTTATTAAATTATTTGGGTTTTTTTAGGCGTTAGTTAATGACAAAGGTTAAAGTAGGGGATATGAGGATATAACATTGTTAAAGTAGGGGATATGAGCAGGCACAATTAAACAACTAATATCAGCCTTTCAGCACTTTTACCTCACCCTTATGTATGAGCAGTTTCTTAAGCTAAGGGCCTGCAGCTGCGCCCTGGGCTTTGGAGAGGACAATCCCTTCACCAGGTCTGCACCACTGATGTGCAGACATTCCGACAGATCCAGAGTGCTCAAGCAAGGCAGAACCATCAGCTCGATCAGGCCTTTGTCAGTTATCTTCCAGTCCTGTGAGAGGGACAGCGACTGCAGCTCCTTCAGCTCGGTGCCCACAGCCAGCACCGTCCTACTGGTTAACTCAGTGCACGCGCCGAGGTCCAACGTCTTCAGACCCTTCTGGTGCTTGCAGAGGATCTCGATGGAGTAGTCGGTCAGCTCTTTACAGCCACGTAGACTCAGATCATCCAGACGGAGGCCGGGCACCTGAGCTATGGAGCGGATGGATTCGGGGGTGATGCTGGTGCGACTCAAGTCTAGGCTGCGGATTGTGGATGCCTGCTTCTGCAAGAGATTCAGGAGGTTACGGAGGGAAACTAGAGCAGAGGAGCCAGACCCGACGGGGCTACCTCGGTACGGGTCAAACTCGAAAGCAATGTGGCATCCGGCCAGAGCCAGACTACGTAACCTAGGTGTGCAACTCGTCAGCCGGTTGAAAGAGAGATCTGAGAGGTAGCGGAGATCAGACAAGTCCAGTTCCTCCAGGTTCCTCAAAGCGTTCTCGACCTGTTATTGCACAAATATTAGATTTTATTTTTATTTATTATTTGCTTTAAAAAAAATTATAGCATTTTATTAATAAATAAAGATAAAAATATAGTTGAATTATAATACAAAACATTACAATTTATAAATAATACAATTATATTTTAAATGATACAAAATATTATAAAATAAACATGTTTTTAAGAAATATATTTAAAAAAATGATGTACTAAATCATTTTGACAGATACAGCAATAATTATTTTAAAATTATTTACTATTTTGTTAAATATAAAATATAATTACTATATTTTGTTATAATGTATATATAATTATATTATACAAAATATTTATTTAAAAGAATACAATTAAAAAAATATGACATATTTTTATTAATAATAAAAATATATATTAAAAAATGAAAAACAATACATTTATTTTTCAATTTAGACATCACAACATTAGAATTCACAGTATGAAAGATAAATATTAATTTTGAAAGGTTTCATTAAAGATGTAACCTGTCGCCGGTGTTCCTGTCTTGACAAAAAAGCTCCAGACATAAAGAGGCTGTCCAGCCCGTGAAGGTCCAGCTTGCGGAGGCCGGTGAGATGTGGTAGGAGGCTCAGCAGGGACGACTCTGTGATACTGCTGCCGGGTAGAGCCAAACTGTCCAAGTGTGGGCCGAGGTGAAGCCCCACTTCCGAAAGTACTTGTCTTGATAGGCGGGACCCATCGAGATGACTGATGACTAGGCCACAGCGAGAGCGTCTTGCACCAAGTGCACGGATAAAGTCCAGTGAAGATGTGGAAACAGGGAATTGGAAGGTGGCATTTTTCTAGATTAAAGCACCCAAAAGGCAATTTAAACAACTGTAGAAGTGGGCTAAACCAAAAAATGTATGTTAGAATAGAATGTTGAATGAAAACCTGAAACTGGTGGTCTTGGCTTGCTTCGTACCAACTCTTACAGACCAGTGATGCCTCCTTTCGATCCGTTACATGAAGGTAACTCAATATGTAGGTGATAATCTGGAGCAGAAGAGAAAAGATTTACAGGTTACGCTCTCTCGGGCAGATATTAAGGCAAGGCTCAACTATCTAGTGAAAGTTGGTCTAAACAACATTTTGCACATTATACATACAGGTCAATAATAAGATATAGATAAAACACACACACACATATACAGTACATATACATAAATCACAAAAATGTGTTTACATATAATACAAAAGACAAAATGACAGGCAAACAATATTTTAATGTACTAATATTTTCTACAAAGATTTACATTATATTAATGTATGGGTATTTATTAATGAATATTATAATTATACAATATGTGTATTATAGCTTTAACTATAATACAATATGTGTATTATAGTTAAAGCTACACTGTGTGATATTTTCCCCCATCTAGCGGTGAAAAGGTATATGACCATCCGGTGAATATTAGTTTCCGTTCCTCTCAATTCCGATTTCGTTTTAACTCCTACGGTGGCCGTTTTAGTCCAAGATTAACATGGCAATCCCGCTCTTCACATTCGACAGGGTGCCATCGAGTTTTAAAACGCGAAAGGCGAAGCTTGAATTTATGGGTATGTCCCTCTTTGGCTAATGGGTGGTCGGGGGTTTTATGAGTCGAGGGCTGTCCCCCCTAAAAAAAACATGTTGAGTTTTATTGTAAATAATATAATTATATATATATATATATATATATATATATATATATATATATATATATATATATATATATATATATATATATATATATATATATATATATACTTAAAATAAATGTGTAAGTAGTAAAACAATACAGACGCAAACGTTTTAAGTTTAAGTTTAAAGTTTTAAGTTTAGAAACATTTTGATTCCCACTCTCCTCCAGCGCCCCACAGTGGTTAGATCCATCGCGCACCTCAAAAAAACGTAAAAACTACCACACCACACTAGTTTTGGGAAGAGAACAAAACTCTTCAGACAGCAGTTGTGAAACACCAGTAAGTAACTGTCAATGCTATTTTATTCACTTTAAACATCAGATGAAGTTATTCTTTTCTCTTTAATACAGATTAGGCTTGCTGCGATAGTCGGTGTTGGTGTTCAGGTAAAACACCGGTTACAATAAAATAATTTAACTCAGTTAGAGAACAGACACAACAATTAAAAACTAAACGCGTCTGTTCAATACAGCATAAGCCGAGCGAGAGCGAGTCGCAGCAGAAGTCAGATTTCATTCTTCTTGAGAGCAAACCATAGAGAGTGACAGACATGATCATTAAGTTTAGTTTTAAGTTTTTCATTAAGTTTAATAGGCTAATGAACCCAAAATTCAAGCAGCCCGCCCTCTGAATTGGCGCTCTGTGCTGTCGCAGTGCCATTTCTAGTATCCCTATGTGATTCATATTGTAGGCCTAATTAACGAACAAGAAATATTAACAAAGCCATTATCATCAGATTAGGCATAAGATTAATAATGAATGTGTAGGCCTATATATTGTAAATTAATATCATTCCATTTGTAACCTTCAGTAAATTAAAAAAAACAACCTTTTTCAGCCTTTATAGGCTACTGGGCATAAGATTAGTAATGATTGTGAGCATATATGTAATAAACTTAAAACTTTAATAAACAGTAAATTAACGTGTCTAAGAAAATTATTCATAAAACATATAAATATCAGTATGTTAATATGTAAACCGTTTACTTTCTTCACTGACAATTATGAGGGGAAGAAACAGGGCATGATAAAAAACAGAAGAGATGTGCAGATAAGAAAGACAAATAATCTGCCCAGTGACATGGTTTTCAAGCAATTGTTATCTAATTTTTAGGTCTTCAGAACATCTTAAAATGCACATAAGTAGATCACAGAAAATGTTATGTTTATTCCATATTATATATATATATATATATATATATATATATATATATATATATATATATATATATATATATATATAAATTGCTCAAATAGCAAATGAAAGTTATTCAAAAAGAGTTATTTTAAATAAATAAATAAAAATAGAGATTGATAATGGCAGTCAAGAGAGAGAAGAATGTCAACTTTATCTATATACCATCATATATAGAATAAAATAATGCATTAATATTTATATAGGTCATGTCTTCCTATCAATCTATCATTTTACTGTTTCACCCATATAGAGAAAACGACTTTCAAAAAAGAAGCTATATTAATAACTTGGTTAAGTGTGATATATTTTCATTCTTAACATCCAATTCTGTACTATGGTACAGAGTCCAAAACACAGTAAAACTATGGTACATTTCAGTAAGGCCGTGCTGTCGAATAACCCGAAATGTAAAATACAAGTTGGGAACTTAGCCTACTTGTTATTTCAGGTCTAAACAACTAACTAGCGGCTAGCCTATCCAGTGTGTGCTGTATGGAGGACGGACGGACGGACTCACCTCAGTGGGTAGGTAAGGACTTTCCATGACTATGCGCTCACCTCGGTTATCTGCTCTTATGAATTATCATTGACATGAATTTAATATCAATATTAAATCGTTGACTGAGCTCAACGTTGTTTATCATTCGACCGGCAGGTCGCGGACTGACAACGTGCAACATTCATGAGCACGGGATCAAGGAAGACCCTCTGTTGCTCCTCACACAGTATTAAACGATGTACCAAACCCCAACAATATCCACAACACGTTCCTCCACATCATAAAACTCTCACAATAAATGTGAGCAGGAAAACATTGTTCTAAAGAATATATTAAAGAACTGACAGTGAACAACACTGGACATCACGTGCTAGAAGCGCGCAAAATAACCTGGGAAACGTAGTTTAATGAAAGACAGAACCTGACACTTTGTGTCGACAGATGGCGCAGTAACTCATTTTGAGCACATCAAATTAGCCATATACAGCTAAATTATACGAATAACCTTATTATATATATAATGTGTGAAAACAATTAATTAAAAGAAGGTAAAATAAATGAATGTCGGGCGTCCAATTGTTCATAGAAAAAACAATAGGTCAAATACAAAATAGCCTAATAAATAAACTGCTTTAAAATGTTCAGATGCAGCAGAAGGTATAGGCTATTTAACATTTAAATAAGAAACTGAATAGGCCTAATCAAATGTAAGTTAAAGTTTCACACTGTATAAGAAACGAACACGGAGTCTTATAAAGACTACAACATTTATTCAGTGACAGATTTTCTTGTTCAGTAACTAAAATGGACGAAGAATAAACATCAGACAGCATCACAAGTCAGAGTGTGGATTGCTTTCATTCGGACTGTTTCATCCAGTTCCTGACCGGGATACCAGCTTTTGGTGAGAGGGAGTTAAAGCTGGGTCATGTGGTCATCTATGGTCTGTGTGGACGCCACTCCACCAGACCATTCAAGCTTGCAACCAGAAACATGTGCGCTCCACACTTTTCTTTGTTGGACACACCCTCACACTGTTGCTCTCAGGCAGCTCTCCACGGGACAGTTGTCGCTGCTGCTTGCTGGCGCTATGGATCTGCTGACCAGCCATTCTGCACGTCTATTCAGTGCCCTCACGAGTCGCTACAGCCACGAGTCTCACTGGCTTTTGTCTTGGCTCCTTCTTTTCGCAGCTGCTGTTCTTTTGTATCGGACGAACAGTGCTCTGCTTAACTAACTTCTTCTGGCGGGTTTTTCCACATGGGGCACATGTGTCATCCGACGAGTCACAAGCTGTGGCAAACCCGCAGCTTGTCGTAGCGGAGCTCTGACTCGGGGGCTGTCTGTCTTGACAGCAGCCGTACGGGCCAGCGGAGGCAGAGTCGGGACTGAAGATTTGTTGAGAGGGTTGTTGTTTGGCCTTTCAACTCTTGCCCGCGTTGTCTGGTTAAGCCGGGGCAGAAAATGTTTTTGCTCGTTTCCAATCATTACGAGTGGTGTGTGTGTCGGTGTCCGGACAGCGGGCTTCACACTCACAGGCCCTCGATGAATTGACGGCAACTGCACATGTTGATGCTGCCTGGTGGTTGTCTGGCTCTGGTTATGTCGGGTCAGACCAGTTTTACACTCATTTCCAGACACCATGAGTGTGTGCGTGAATGTCTGGCCAGTGGGCTTCACAGACTCTCGATAAATTGACGGCAGACGCACACGGTGATGCTGCCTGGTAGTTGATGGCCTGGTTGTCGATGGCGGTACCGGGGAAATGATGAGAAATGAATCTAAACTAGCTTGAGACATTTTCTCTAGACAAATATTGCTCTTCTTTATGAAATCCTTCGTTTTCAGTTGAAGCAATAGCACATTGATGTTCACTCGAAATATATATCTTGTAAGCACACTGTGACGTCACAGAGGGTTCGCGTTCGAAAAGAACGTTGCTCTTTGGTATTATGGGTTTAAAAAATGCTTATACATAAACAAGTGACATTCTTGTATATGGGTTGTTTATGTGACATTTTGACTGTCACACAAGATAAAAATGAATATAATTAGTATTGTCATCATTTAAAATGCAGTCAATGATTAAATGGACAAACTGCTATGTCTTTAGAATGTTTTTTTTTTTTTAGCCAAATCTCAAAATTGTCCTACAGTCTCAAGCTGTCTCAAGCATGGTTCAATAAATTACACTTTTATAAATTAAAAAGTATAGCATACAAATGTTAATAAATACCACAGGCATCCATATAGGCTATTTCTAAAAGCATTTTTATTTTGAAACTGAAAACCATGTCCTCCAGTGTGACACCATATCCTGATTTTAAATTGGGCAATTCCACTGACGATTTAAATTAGTTAAAGGACCCAATTCAAGGTCATGTTACTGTGAAGCACATGGTACAATTTTGTCTCAGAATTGTTCAAATATTTAACTTTTTTGGGGCCATTAAGTGTTAATTTCTGCTGTCCTTTGGTGTGAAACCCCTATATTCTTAAATCCCCTATTCACATTGCAGAAAAAATGTAAAAATATATTTTCTCAAACATCAGACTTCACACTACATAAAATGCAATTTTTTCTTCAAAAGTGTTTTACAAAAAAAAAAAAAAAAATGCTGTCAACTTTTTGTCACAATTTGTCAACTACCCATATTAATGGGTATAAATAACTTCTATAATTCATTAGTGTGATGGAAAAATTGTAATCACTGATGAAGAATATTGATTATTTAGAGTGTGTTTGTATTCATACAGGAACTAATATGTCTATCTGCCATGCAGTACACTTCTGTGTTAACACGCTTACCATGTGTGGAAAACTACTGAGAGGGTTTTTGATAATGGGGGTATAAGAGATTATGACTTCTGTTATGTCTTCAGTTCACACTCGATGCAGGCACTGATGACTGTGTTGACTATGACTCTTTCTTGCAAGAAATAAACCTTTATAAAGATAATTGGCTAATGTTTGTCTCTTATTCAGTAAAGCAACGGAGTACTTTTTTTTCTATTACAACTAGTAATATTTTTTTGTCATGTTTTTAAGTTTAACATGATTTTATGTATTAATTTGTGTATTTAACTAAGTATAGATAAAATACCCTTTATTACTGAATGTTAAATAAATGTGCATTATTTTTTATTTAGGCTTCATGCCCCATTTTGGAAATGGGGTTGCAAAAATGGTAAACCTCTTATAAATAAATTTAAGTGGTGGATTATTTTATTGAGGAGTTGGTTATATTTGCCAGCTTTTGCTATTATTGTGGAATTAATGTCTTCCTAATAATGCTTGAGACAGCTAGCCTGACGAGCCAGACCATATATAATACATGATGGTCCTGTCCCCAATCGAGGGATCATTCTGGTTTATATTGAAATAAAAAGGCTCCTACATTAAAGTTTTTTCCCATAAACATTAGGCAAAGCATTTTTCTTTATGGTTCTGCAACTTAGGATTTAGGAACATTTCAAACATTTAAGTAAAATATATTTTATAAAAAATTACATAAAACTACCAGTAACAATAGCATACTCAATCCACATTAACCTTGAACACTCCTCAAAGAAATTACAAACTGAAAAGACCATATCAATAACAGCAACAAGCAACGATTTTTTTAAAAAGGTTATCAAGAACACTATCTGGCAGCCAACATTGTTCTCTTCAGATCTCTTCTGGTTTGACCCCAGGCAAAATAGGGAGAGGGTAATGGACCTCTGTGTAGAAGAATGGAAAGACCATCTCAGTGAAACTGTGTGTGAAGGTGTGATAGAAGGTGTGATAGTCTCGCACAGAAGATCTGAGAATGACAGCCGTCATCCTCCATAACCGTGGGTTTCTCAAATCCAAGCAGTGGGATGTGCGGCTCCAGAGGATCTGTGACACTAAGAATTTCACCTTTGAGTCCGATACACCAGACTCCACTTTGGTTCCTTTTCTTTGGACGGACTCTGTGGGGACACCTACCATCCAGGATGTGTTGTTCTCCACATCAATGTCATGTGTGCGTCAAATCTCTCCAGATTATTGGGAATCTCCTTATAACACATGTCGAATTCATGCCACTCACTTATCAGATCATCGGATACTGCGAGGTGAAAGTTGGCTGTGTTAGGATCCAGAAGCACAGGGCCTATTAAAAGACAGAGAGAAAGAAAGAGAGAACAGAAATTAATTAAAAGGAAAGGTTGTATTTTGTGCAGTTACAAGTGTTTAAATTGTTATATGTATCAACTCACTGTAACTGATAGATCGTCTGCCTTTCTTCCAGACTGACTAGTCCTCCAGACTCCAGAGCTTAAAGTTGCCCATATACTGGGCAGAGTCAATAAGTTCCCTATCTGCCTCGAAACGCTAGGGGAACGCCTCTGCGTGATGCGTCATGAAGCCCTCGTGAAATCAGTCCAATAGCGGGAAGATACGTGATAAACGGGTGACGTCATCGACCTGGAAGCTATAAAGCACACCCGGACCAAACAGTCATTAGCTTCTGTGCCTTCAAAAAGCGCTTTGTGTGAATTGTATGTTCATTTATTGTGTGTGTGTTCAAACAAAAAGAGAAAATATGTCTAGTCAGTTCAGGCGTTGTGTTACTCCCTGCCCACGTTACATCACGGGTGTTTGGGGCTCGAGCATGCCCAGTCAGCTCTCGAGGGGGTTGGCTGCGAGCATTGCGAGAGACTCCCAATGCGTACACTAAGATCCTGCTGGGCACTCTTCGAGGAGAGTGCTTTGGCTCGCAGTCCTCAGGGCTCGGGTCCCGCTGTTGCCGAGGCGCAGCGAAGGCTCGCATCCTGGGGATCGCAATTAGATCTAGTGGCGGGGTTAGAGACGGGTGATCCCCTATCTCTGCCCTTACCCGCTGGATCTCAAGCCTCAGCTCGCGAGTTGGAAGCACGCTCTGCGGTTTCTTCCGCTCGCGCTGAGGCACATGACCAGCGACAACACTCCAGTTCCGAGGAACTGGATGTTGTTAGCATTGAAGAAACTGATGACCTGTTACCACCACTGCACACACACGGTCAGGAGGAGCTTATGGAGGTTGTGACTCGTGCCGTAGCCAGATTAAGGGCGTACTCGGCAGCAGGTCAGGCGGCCGCCTGTTTACATACGGTGGCCGTCCTGCAAGCTTATCAGGCAGATCTGTTGGGGGATTTTAACGAAGAAATGGAAGAAGTGGGGAGAGAGAGACTATTGCCGAAATTAGACGGGCGGCAGATTTGTCTCTTCGTGCCAGGGAGACGGCCAAATCCATCGGCCGCTCTGGCAGCCCTGGTGGCCACGGAGAGACATCTGTGGCTTAATCTTTCAGACATTAAGGAAAGAGATAAAAAGTTCCTTATGGATGCGCCCGTCTCGCCCTCTGGCGACCGTCCTTATCGCCAGGAAGGCCTCGGCTAAGAAGTCCTGACGCCAGAAGCGCAGGACTTCCGATGGCAGTCCCCTCTGGGAAAGTGCGGCTCGCCGAGGCGCCCGCTCTCTCCCGGTGCCATCGGGGGGCCAGTCTGCCAACCCTGCCACCATTGGTGCTTCAGGGCGCGGCGGTCCCCGGCGAACATATATCTCCAAGTCCGCCCCGAAACATAGCGGCGTGGGGAAGTTCGCGCCCTCTCGGGAGGGCCCCTGGGCGGTCAGTTTGGTTGCTACCTGCCGGTTATCTGTTACAGGACACCGGGCTGACCACCCAGGATAATCCAGAGACCAGCCTCGAGAGGCTGGTTCCCTTAGTAGATTTTCTGGCAGCGTGGAAACCTCTGACGAATATCTCAGAATGGATCCTGCGTACAATAGAAAAAGGGTACAGAATTCAATTCGGGTTACACCCGCCCGTGTTCAGCGGGGTTACTACCACGGTAATAAGCCCCGAGCAGGCTCTGGTCATGGAACAAGAGGTACAGACTCTCTTGCGAAAAGAGGCTATAGAACGGGTCCCTCCCCGCTGCAGAGAGTCGGGGTTTTTTCAGCCGGTACTTCATAGTTCCAAAGAAGGATGGGGGGTTAAGGCCTATCTTAGATCTGCGTCAACTAAACAGAGCAGTAAAGAAATTAAAATTCAAAATGCTCACGATAAAACAGATCGTGTGTCACATCAGGTCCGAGGACTGGTGCGTCACGATAGACCTAAAAGATGCTTACTTCCACATCTCCATCCTTCCGCAGCACAGACAGTTCCTCAGGTTTGCTTTTGGGGGAAAAGCGTACCAATATCGAGTGCTGCCAATATAAAGATCCTTGGTTCCTGTCCCAGGGTCCAGTTCTGGGGGCTCCTTGTCGTCGCTTAACGCTAACGACGGATGCCTCCCTGACTGGCTGGGGAGCGGTCATGAGTGGCCGCTCGGCCCAAGGTCTGTGGAGCGGCCGTCAGCTCTCCTGGCACATAAACCAGCTGGAGCTGATGGCTGTGTTCCAATCACTCAAACACTTTCTCCCAGACCTGCGGGGCCATGTGTTAGTTCGGTCAGACAACACTTCGGTGGTCTCGTACATAAATCATCAGGGGGGGTTGAGATCGCGTCGGTTGTGAAAGTTGACGCATCAAGTGCTAACATGGGCCCAAGGCAAGATGCTCTCGCTCAGGGCGATGTACATCCCGGGGGTCCTGAATGTAGCGGCAGACTCCCTGTCGAGGCAGGGAGTGGTGCCAGGAGAATGGAGACTCCACCCCGAGGTGGTGGAGGAGCTATGGATTCGCTTCGGGCGAGCTCAGGTGGATCTGTTTGCGTCTCGAGAGATGACACACGGTCCAGCATTTTTCTACCTCACACATCCAGCCCCATTGGGGCTGGACGCAATGGTACAGACGTGGCCGAGGCGACGTCTGTACCATTTTCCCCTCTGGCGTTGCTCCCAGGAGTGCTGGAGAGAGTCCGCCAGGACGGGGCTCAGCTCTTATTGATAGCCCCGCTCTGGCCGGGCCGAGTATGGCTAGCCGACATTATGTCTCTCCTCGAGGGTCCTCCCTGGGAAATCCCAGTCAGGAGGGACCTTCTCTCGCAGGCCGGGGGGTCAGTACTGCACCCCCATCCGGAGCTGTGGAAACTGTGGGCTTGGCCTCTGAGGGGGCCCAGCTCATAAACACGGGTCTATCTACCGAGGTGATAGAGACCATGTTGCACTCCAGAGCACCATCCACAAGGAGACTTTACGCACTCAAATGGAGAGTTTTTGTCGTCTGGTGTACGGGCCAGGCTTTGGACCCTGTTAACTGCCCGGTCGGTTCAGTACTTGAGTTCCTACAAGAAAAATTCTCCGCAGGGTTATCCCCTTCGACACTGAAAGTATATGTGTTGGCGATATCTGCTTATCATATCCCATTAGATAATGCATCATTAGGGAAACACCCTTGGGTCACGCGTTTCCTTCGTGGTACTTTGAGGCTCAGACCTGCGGCACGCTCGAGGGTGCCTACCTGGGACTTGGCCATAGTTTTAGAAGGCCTTATGTTGGCCCCTTTCGAGCCATTAGAGGAAGTGTCAGAAAAGTTCCTCACACTAAAGACGGTATTCCTTCTAGCAATTTCATCGCTGAAAAGAGTAGGAGACCTACAGGCTCTGTCAGTGGCACCCTCTTGCCTTGAGTTTGCACCAGGAATGGTAAAAGCATTTCTCTTCCCGAGGGAAGGATATGTTCCCAAGGTCCCGACTAATGTGCCGGGACCAGTAATGCTGCAGGCTTTCTGTCCGCCTCCTTTCACAAACCAAGACCAAGAGAAGCTAAATCTGCTGTGTCCGGTCAGGGCCCTAGATGCATATGTCCACAGAGCTGCCCTGTGGCGAAAGTCAGAACAGTTGTTCGTGTGTCTTTTTCAGAAGCTAATGACTGTTTAGTCCGGGTGTGCTTTATAGCTTCCTGGTCGATGACATCACCCGCCTATGACGTATCTTCCCGCTATTGGACTGATTTCACGAGGGCTTCATGACGCATCACGCAGAGGCGTTCCCCTAGCATTTCGACGCAGCGTCTCGTTCCCTCTCAGGGAACCATGGTTACATACGTAACCTGAGACGATCTCCAGCAGTCATCTCTGGATCCTGGAATTCGCACTGGGCTCTGGAAAATCATTGGTGGGCACTGATTGATTTTAAATCCTCTTCAATAGTTAGAGGAGAAACTATGGAAGCTTAGCCTAGAAATCTAGATGCACCTTAGCGGCAGCAAATTTAATCTGCCCGCAAGTGTCGTCTAGGAACTCTCAATACCTTTCTGAGCTGTATTCCTCACAATCTGGACGGGCCAATCACATCGTGTATAGAGTCGGCGGGCGGCGGGAGGACGAAGGCTGAGTTGCGTTTGCGTGCTTCTGTTGTCTAGTAAACACAGAAACTGGCGAACGGCGGCGGTCTTTCGAATCAGCTTTGACTTCGATTCTGGAAGACTTGGAGTTAAGCTTTTCTCTGAAAAAAGAACAAAGAACAGCACTGAAGTCATTCTTAAAAAGGGAAGATGTGTTCGGAGTTTAGCCGACCGGATACGGTGAATGTTTAATCTATCAACAAGCTCTGTTTCACCTTCGTTGCTGTTGTTGGTGTAGCGCTATCCTATCGTGTGCAGAGGGAGTTTGAAAGACAACCGTTTATCCCGCCCCTCGGATTGAGCCTTGTCTATGGTGAGTTTCCAGACCAAACATCTTGATGTGGGTCTGGCTTGTCAGGCTAATGGAAGCTTGTTTCCACCACGGAATAATAATTAAAAAAAGATAATTGTGACATTTCTCAGAATTGTCAGGAAAACAAGATCAAAATTGGGAGATTAAAAGTCTTTATTTTTTTATCCCACGATGGAAACAAGCTTCCATGAGAAACCCTGCTTACCTCATCAACGTGTCCTTGAAGTTCTATTGAAAATGTAGGAAACAGGAACACATTTTAGTAATTTCTTTTAATAAATAATAAATTATTTAAAAGAGGTCATGAACTGTTTTTTTTTATACTTACATTATTACATATTTACATTCAAAAACATCATAATGAATTAGTAATAGGCTATTTTCTACCTTGATTTTGAGCCTAGCTCCTGAAGCGTTCGGTTTTTATCGGATTGCCGCTGTCATGACAAATCTTGTCCCCCTGTGAAATCGTGTCCGCAAGGACCTCCAGAGCGATTCTATTGGCTGAAATAAATTTTAATAGGTAATCTGTTCAGAGCCTGATTACAAATCTTACACAATCGCGTTTTGATTTTTGCTGTTTAAATTGTGTTAAAATAGTCTTTAATGTCTTACAAAGCATATGTTTCATATATTAGTAGTATAAAACTGAAGCTATAAGTGCTTATATAAGTATATAATTCAGAACATGTTTTTGCTCCCATTATAGCAATCAATTACATATTTCAAATAAATGTTTTGCGTGTGTACTTAGAATGGCAATGAATTCATAGTTTATTCGTTTTTTAGTTTACTCACATTTGCGAGTCTCTGAAAAAATACTATGGCTGCATGGATCTGCTTGGTTACAAACATTCTTCAAAATATCTTACTTTGTGTTCAGGAATAATTAATGACAGAATTTTTGTATTAACTAAGCCTTAATAAGAAAATAAGCAATCAATTAAGAAATCAATTCTATGTTTATTTGATTTTACCGGATGTGTAATACTCTTGCAAAATATATTACTCAACATGAGTCTTGTATTATGTGCTTTATTAAGGTCAAAGTGATGTCGTATAGCCCTTCAAGCAACTCAAATACAGCCTGTGCACTTACACTCACACGCGCATCCTCACTTACACTCACGCGCATCCTCACTTACACTCACACGCGCATCCTCACTTACACTCACGCGCATCCTCACTTACACTCACGCGTGCATCCTCACTTACACTCACACGCGCATCCTCACTTACACTCACACGCGCATCCTCACTTACACTCACGCGCATCCTCACTTACACTCACACGCGCATCCTCACTTACACTCACACGCGCATCCTCACTTACACTCACACGTGCATCCTCACTTACAATTACACGCGCATCCTCACTTACACTCACACGCGCATCCTCACTTACACTCACACGCGCATCCTCACTTACACTCACACGCGCATCCTCACTTACACTCACGCGCATCCTCACTTACACTCACACGCGCATCCTCACTTACACTCACGCGCATCCTCACTTACACTCACACGCGCATCCTCACTTACACTCACACGCGCATCCTCACTTACACTCACACACATCCTCACTTACACTCACACACATCCTCACTTACACTCACACGCGCATCCTCACTTACACTCATGCGCATCCTCACTTACACTCACACGCGCATCCTCACTTACACTCACACGCGCATCCTCACTTACAATTACACGCGTATCCTCACTTACAATTACACGCGCATCCTCACTTACACTCACACGCGCATCCTCACTTACACTCACGTGCATCCTCACTTACACTCACACGCGCATCCTCACTTACACTCACACGCGCATCCTCACTTACACTCACACGCGCATCCTCCCTTACACTCACACACATCCTCACTTACACTCACACGTGCATCCTCACTTACACTCACACGCGCATCTTCACTTACACTCACACGCGCATCCTCACTTACACTCGCACACGCATCCTCACTTACACTCACGCACATCCTCACTTGCACTCACATGCGCATCCTCACTTACACTCACGCGCATCCTCACTTACACTCACACGCGCATCCTGACTTACACTCACACGCGCATCCTGACTTACACTCACGAGCATCCTCACTTACACTCACACGCGCATCCTCACTTACACTCACGAGCATCCTCACTTACACTCACACGCGCATCCTCACTTACAATTACACGCGCATCCTCACTTACACTCACACGCGCATCCTCACTTACACTCATGCGCATCCTCACTTACACTCACACGCGCATCCTCACTTACACTCACACGCGCATCCTCACTTACACTCACACGCGCATCCTCACTTACAATTACACGCGCATCCTCACTTACACTCACACGCGCATCCTCACTTACACTCACGTGCATCCTCACTTACACTCACACGCGCATCCTCACTTACACTCACACGCGCATCCTCCCTTACACTCACGCGCATCTTCACTTACACTCACACGCGCATCCTCACTTACACTCACACGCGCATCCTCACTTACACTCACACACATCCTCACTTACACTCACACGTGCATCCTCACTTACACTCACGCGCATCCTCACTTACACTCACACGCGCATCCTCACTTACACTCACACGCGCATCCTCACTTACACTCACACGCGCATCCTCACTTACACTCACACGCGCATCCTCACTTACACTCACGCGCGCATCCTCACTTACACTCACACGCGCATCCTCACTTACACTCACGCACATCCTCACTTACAATTACACGCGCATCCTCACTTACACTCACACGCGCATCCTCACTTACACTCACACGCGCATCCTCACTTACACTCACGCGCATCCTCACTTACACTCACACGCGCATCCTCACTTACACTCACACGCGCATCCTCACTTACACTCACACACATCCTCACTTACACTCACACGTGCATCCTCACTTACACTCACGCGCATCCTCACTTACACTCACACGCGCATCCTCACTTACACTCACACGCGCATCCTCACTTACACTCACACGCGCATCCTCACTTACACTCACACGCGCATCCTCACTTACACTCACACGCGCATCCTCACTTACACTCACACGCGCATCCTCACTTACACTCACACGCGCATCCTCACTTACACTCACACGCGCATCCTCACTTACACTCACACACATCCTCACTTACACTCACACGTGCATCCTCACTTACACTCACGCGCATCCTCACTTACACTCACACGCGCATCCTCACTTACACTCACACGCGCATCCTCACTTACACTCACACGCGCATCCTCACTTACACTCACGCGCATCCTCACTTACACTCACACGCGCATCCTCACTTACACTCACACACATCCTCACTTACACTCACACGCGCATCCTGACTTACACTCACGAGCATCTTCACTTACACTCACACGCGCATCCTCACTTACACTCACACGCGCATCCTCACTTACACTCACGCGCATCCTCACTTACACTCACGCGCATCCACACTTACACTCACACGCGCATCCTCACTTACACTCACACGCGCATCCTCAATTACACTCACACGCGCATCCTCAATTACACTCACACGCGCATCCTCACTTACACTGACGCGCATCCTCACTTACAATTACACGCGCATCCTCACTTACACTCACACGCGCATCCTCACTTACACTCACACGCGCATCCTCACTTACACTCACGCGCATCCTCACTTACAATTACATGCGCATCCTCACTTACACTCACACGCGCATCCTCACTTACACTCACACGCGCATCCTCACTTACACTCACGCGCATCCTCACTTACACTCACACGCGCATCCTCACTTACACTCACACACATCCTCACTTACACTCACACACATCCTCACTTACACTCACACGTGCATCCTCACTTACACTCACGCGCATCCTCACTTACACTCACACGCGCATCCTCACTTACACTCACACGCGCATCCTCACTTACAATTACACGCGCATCCTCACTTACACTCACACGCGCATCCTCACTTACACTCACACGCGCATCCTCACTTACACTCACACGTGCATCCTCACTTACACTCACGCGCATCCTCACTTACACTCACACGCGCATCCTCACTTACACTCACACGCGCATCCTCACTTACACTCACACGCGCATCCTCACTTACACTCACGCGCGCATCCTCACTTACACTCACACGCGCATCCTCACTTACACTCACGCACATCCTCACTTACAATTACACGCGCATCCTCACTTACACTCACACGCGCATCCTCACTTACACTCACACGCGCATCCTCACTTACACTCACGCGCATCCTCACTTACACTCACACGCGCATCCTCACTTACACTCACACACATCCTCACTTACACTCACACGTGCATCCTCACTTACACTCACGCGCATCCTCACTTACACTCACACGCGCATCCTCACTTACACTCACACGCGCATCCTCACTTACACTCACACGCGCATCCTCACTTACACTCACACGCGCATCCTCACTTACACTCACACGCGCATCCTCACTTACACTCACACGCGCATCCTCACTTACACTCACACGCGCATCCTCACTTACACTCACACGCGCATCCTCACTTACACTCACACACATCCTCACTTGCACTCACATGCGCATCCTCACTTACACTCACGCGCATCCTCACTTACACTCACACGCGCATCCTGACTTACACTCACACGCGCATCCTGACTTACACTCACGAGCATCCTCACTTACACTCACACGCGCATCCTCACTTACACTCACGAGCATCCTCACTTACACTCACACGCGCATCCTCACTTACAATTACACGCGCATCCTCACTTACACTCACACGCGCATCCTCACTTACACTCATGCGCATCCTCACTTACACTCACACGCGCATCCTCACTTACACTCACACGCGCATCCTCACTTACACTCACACGCGCATCCTCACTTACAATTACACGCGCATCCTCACTTACACTCACACGCGCATCCTCACTTACACTCACGTGCATCCTCACTTACACTCACACGCGCATCCTCACTTACACTCACACGCGCATCCTCCCTTACACTCACGCGCATCTTCACTTACACTCACACGCGCATCCTCACTTACACTCACACGCGCATCCTCACTTACACTCACACACATCCTCACTTACACTCACACGTGCATCCTCACTTACACTCACGCGCATCCTCACTTACACTCACACGCGCATCCTCACTTACACTCACACGCGCATCCTCACTTACACTCACACGCGCATCCTCACTTACACTCACACGCGCATCCTCACTTACACTCACGCGCGCATCCTCACTTACACTCACACGCGCATCCTCACTTACACTCACGCACATCCTCACTTACAATTACACGCGCATCCTCACTTACACTCACACGCGCATCCTCACTTACACTCACACGCGCATCCTCACTTACACTCACGCGCATCCTCACTTACACTCACACGCGCATCCTCACTTACACTCACACGCGCATCCTCACTTACACTCACACACATCCTCACTTACACTCACACGTGCATCCTCACTTACACTCACGCGCATCCTCACTTACACTCACACGCGCATCCTCACTTACACTCACACGCGCATCCTCACTTACACTCACACGCGCATCCTCACTTACACTCACACGCGCATCCTCACTTACACTCACACGCGCATCCTCACTTACACTCACACGCGCATCCTCACTTACACTCACACGCGCATCCTCACTTACACTCACACGCGCATCCTCACTTACACTCACACGCGCATCCTCACTTACACTCACACACATCCTCACTTACACTCACACGTGCATCCTCACTTACACTCACGCGCATCCTCACTTACACTCACACGCGCATCCTCACTTACACTCACACGCGCATCCTCACTTACACTCACACGCGCATCCTCACTTACACTCACGCGCATCCTCACTTACACTCACACGCGCATCCTCACTTACACTCACACACATCCTCACTTACACTCACACGCGCATCCTGACTTACACTCACGAGCATCCTCACTTACACTCACACGCGCATCCTCACTTACACTCACACGCGCATCCTCACTTACACTCACGCGCATCCTCACTTACACTCACGCGCATCCACACTTACACTCACACGCGCATCCTCACTTACACTCACACGCGCATCCTCAATTACACTCACACGCGCATCCTCAATTACACTCACACGCGCATCCTCACTTACACTGACGCGCATCCTCACTTACAATTACACGCGCATCCTCACTTACACTCACACGCGCATCCTCACTTACACTCACACGCGCATCCTCACTTACACTCACGCGCATCCTCACTTACAATTACATGCGCATCCTCACTTACACTCACACGCGCATCCTCACTTACACTCACACGCGCATCCTCACTTACACTCACGCGCATCCTCACTTACACTCACACGCGCATCCTCACTTACACTCACACACATCCTCACTTACACTCACACACATCCTCACTTACACTCACACGTGCATCCTCACTTACACTCACGCGCATCCTCACTTACACTCACACGCGCATCCTCACTTACACTCACACGCGCATCCTCACTTACAATTACACGCGCATCCTCACTTACACTCACACGCGCATCCTCACTTACACTCACACGCGCATCCTCACTTACACTCACACACATCCTCACTTACACTCACACGTGCATCCTCACTTACACTCACGCGCATCCTCACTTACACTCACACGCGCATCCTCACTTACACTCACACGCGCATCCTCACTTACACTCACACGCGCATCCTCACTTACACTCACGCGCGCATCCTCACTTACACTCACACGCGCATCCTCACTTACACTCACGCACATCCTCACTTACAATTACACGCGCATCCTCACTTACACTCACACGCGCATCCTCACTTACACTCACACGCGCATCCTCACTTACACTCACGCGCATCCTCACTTACACTCACACGCGCATCCTCACTTACACTCACACACATCCTCACTTACACTCACACGTGCATCCTCACTTACACTCACGCGCATCCTCACTTACACTCACACGCGCATCCTCACTTACACTCACACGCGCATCCTCACTTACACTCACACGCGCATCCTCACTTACACTCACACGCGCATCCTCACTTACACTCACACGCGCATCCTCACTTACACTCACACGCGCATCCTCACTTACACTCACACGCGCATCCTCACTTACACTCACACGCGCATCCTCACTTACACTCACACACATCCTCACTTACACTCACACGTGCATCCTCACTTACACTCACGCGCATCCTCACTTACACTCACACGCGCATCCTCACTTACACTCACACGCGCATCCTCACTTACACTCACACGCGCATCCTCACTTACACTCACGCGCATCCTCACTTACACTCACACGCGCATCCTCACTTACACTCACACACATCCTCACTTACACTCACACGCATCCTCACTTACACTCACGCGCATCCTCACTTACACTCACACGCGCATCCTCACTTACACTCACACGCGCATCCTCACTTACACTCATGCGCATCCTCACTTACACTCACACGCGCATCCTCACTTACAATTACACGCGCATCCTCACTTACACTCACACGCGCATCCTCACTTACACTCACGCGCATCCTCACTTACAATTACACGCGCATCCTCACTTACACTCACACGCGCATCCTCACTTACACTCACGTGCATCCTCACTTACACTCACACGCGCATCCTCACTTACACTCACACGCGCATCCTCCCTTACACTCACACGTGCATCCTCACTTACACTTACACGTGCATCCTCACTTACACTCACGCGCATCTTCACTTACACTCACACGCGCATCCTCACTTACACTCACGCACATCCTCACTTGCACTCACATGCGCATCCTCACTTACACTCACGCGCATCCTCACTTACACTCACACGCGCATCCTGTCTTACACTCACGAGCATCCTCACTTACACTCACACGCGCATCCTGACTTACACTCACGAGCATCCTCACTTACACTCACACGCGCATCCTCACTTACACTCACACGCGCATCCTCACTTACACTCACGCGCATCCTCACTTACACTCACGCGCATCCACACTTACACTCACACGCGCATCCTCACTTACACTCACACGCGCATCCTCAATTACACTCACACGCGCATCCTCAATTACACTCACACGCGCATCCTCACTTACACTGACGCGCATCCTCACTTACAATTACACGCGCATCCTCACTTACACTCACACGCGCATCCTCACTTACACTCACACGCGCATCCTCACTTACACTCACGCACATCCTCACTTACACTCACACGCGCATCCTCACTTACACTCACACGCGCATCCTCACTTACACTCACGCGCATCCTCACTTACACTCACACGCGCATCCTCACTTACACTCACACGCGCATCCTCACTTACACTCACACACATCCTCACTTACACTCACACGTGCATCCTCACTTACACTCACGCGCATCCTCACTTACACTCACGCGCATCCTCACTTACACTCACACGCGCATCCTCACTTACACTCACACGCGCATCCTCACTTACAATTACACGCGCATCCTCACTTACACTCACACGCGCATCCTCACTTACACTCACACGCGCATCCTCACTTACACTCACACGCGCATCCTCACTTACACTCACACGCGCATCCTCACTTACACTCACACGCGCATCCTCACTTACACTCACACACATCCTCACTTACACTCACACGTGCATCCTCACTTACACTCACGCGCATCCTCACTTACACTCACACGCGCATCCTCACTTACACTCACACGCGCATCCTCACTTACACTCACGCGCATCCTCAATTACACTCACACGCGCATCCTCAATTACACGCGCATCCTCACTTACACTGACGCGCATCCTCACTTACACTCACACGCGCATCCTCACTTACACTCACACGCGCATCCTCACTTACACTCACACGCGCATCCTCACTTACACTCACACACATCCTCACTTACACTCACACGTGCATCCTCACTTACACTCACGCGCATCCTCACTTACACTCACACGCGCATCCTCACTTACACTCACACGCGCATCCTCACTTACACTCACGCGCGCATCCTCACTTACACTCACACGCGCATCCTCACTTACACTCACACGCGCATCCTCACTTACACTCACACGCGCATCCTCACTTACAATTACACGCGCATCCTCACTTACACTCACACGCGCATCCTCACTTACACTCACACGCGCATCCTCACTTACACTCACACGCGCATCCTCACTTACAATTACACGCGCATCCTCACTTACACTCACACGCGCATCCTCACTTACACTCACACGCGCATCCTCACTTACACTCACGCGCATCCTCACTTACACTCACACGCGCATCCTCACTTACACTCACACGCGCATCCTCACTTACACTCACACACATCCTCACTTACACTCACACGTGCATCCTCACTTACACTCACGCGCATCCTCACTTACACTCACACGCGCATCCTCACTTACACTCACACGCGCATCTTCACTTACACTCACACGCGCATCCTCACTTACACTCACACGCGCATCCTCACTTACACTCACACGCGCATCCTCACTTACACTCACACGCGCATCTTCACTTACACTCACACGCGCATCCTCACTTACACTCACACACATCCTCACTTACACTCACACGTGCATCCTCACTTACACTCACGCGCATCCTCACTTACACTCACACGCGCATCCTCACTTACACTCACACGCGCATCCTCACTTACAATTACACGCGCATCCTCACTTACACTCACACGCGCATCCTCACTTACACTCACACGCGCATCCTCACTTACACTCACACACATCCTCACTTACACTCACACGTGCATCCTCACTTACACTCACGCGCATCCTCACTTACACTCACACGCGCATCCTCACTTACACTCACACGCGCATCCTCACTTACACTCACACGCGCATCCTCACTTACACTCACGCGCATCCTCAATTACACTCACACGCGCATCCTCAATTACACTCACACGCGCATCCTCACTTACACTGACGCGCATCCTCACTTACAATTACACGCGCATCCTCACTTACACTCACACGCGCATCCTCACTTACACTCACACGCGCATCCTCACTTACACTCACGCACATCCTCACTTACAATTACACGCGCATCCTCACTTACACTCACACGCGCATCCTCACTTACACTCACACGCGCATCCTCACTTACACTCACGCGCATCCTCACTTACACTCACACGCGCATCCTCACTTACACTCACACGCGCATCCTCACTTACACTCACACACATCCTCACTTACACTCACACGCGCATCCTCACTTACACTCACGCGCATCCTCACTTACACTCACGCGCATCCTCACTTACACTCACACGCGCATCCTCACTTACACTCACACGCGCATCCTCACTTACAATTACACGCGCATCCTCACTTACACTCACACGCGCATCCTCACTTACACTCACACGCGCATCCTCACTTACACTCACACGCGCATCCTCACTTACACTCACACACATCCTCACTTACACTCACACGTGCATCCTCACTTACACTCACGCGCATCCTCACTTACACTCACGCGCATCCTCACTTACACTCACACGCGCATCCTCACTTACACTCACACGCGCATCCTCACTTACACTCACACACATCCTCACTTACACTCACACGTGCATCCTCACTTACACTCACGCGCATCCTCACTTACACTCACACGCGCATCCTCACTTACACTCACACGCGCATCCTCACTTACACTCATGCGCATCCTCACTTACACTCACACGCGCATCCTCACTTACAATTACACGCGCATCCTCACTTACACTCACACGCGCATCCTCACTTACACTCACACGCGCATCCTCACTTACACTCACACACATCCTCACTTACACTCACACGTGCATCCTCACTTACACTCACGCGCATCTTCACCTACACTCACACACATCCTCACTTACACTCACACACATCCTCACTTACACTCACACGTGCATCCTCACTTACACTCACGCGCATCCTCACTTACACTCACACGCGCATCCTCACTTACACTCACACACATCCTCACTTACACTCACACGCATCTTCACTTACACTCACACGCGCATCCTCACTTACACTCACACGCACATCCTCACTTACACTCACGAGCATCCTCACTTACACTCACACGCGCATCCTCACTTACACTCACGAGCATCCTCACTTACACTCACACGCGCATCCTCACTTACACTCATACGCGCATCCTCACTTACACTCACGCGCATCCTCACTTACACTCACGCGCATCCTCACTTACACTCACACGCGCATCCTCACTTACACTCACACACATCCTCACTTACACTCACACGTGCGTCCTCACTTACACTCACGCGCATCTTCACTTACACTCACACGCGCATCCTCACTTACACTCACACGCACATCCTCACTTACACTCACGAGCATCCTCACTTACACTCACACGCGCATCCTCACTTACACTCACGAGCATCCTCACTTACACTCACACGCGCATCCTCACTCACACTCACACGCGCATCCTCACTTACACTCACACACATCCTCACTTACACTCACACGCACATCCTCACTTACAATTACACGCGCATCCTCACTTACACTCACACGCGCATCCTCACTTACACTCACACGCGCATCCTCACTTACACTCACGCGCATCCTCACTTACACTCACACGCGCATCCTCACTTACACTCACACACATCCTCACTTACACTCACACGCGCATCCTCACTTACACTCACGCGCATCCTCACTTACACTCACGCGCATCCTCACTTACACTCACACGCGCATCCTCACTTACACTCACACGCGCATCCTCACTTACAATTACACGCGCATCCTCACTTACACTCACACGCGCATCCTCACTTACACTCACACGCGCATCCTCACTTACACTCACACGCGCATCCTCACTTACACTCACACACATCCTCACTTACACTCACACGTGCATCCTCACTTACACTCACGCGCATCCTCACTTACACTCACGCGCATCCTCACTTACACTCACACGCGCATCCTCACTTACACTCACACGCGCATCCTCACTTACACTCACACACATCCTCACTTACACTCACACGTGCATCCTCACTTACACTCACGCGCATCCTCACTTACACTCACACGCGCATCCTCACTTACACTCACACGCGCATCCTCACTTACACTCATGCGCATCCTCACTTACACTCACACGCGCATCCTCACTTACAATTACACGCGCATCCTCACTTACACTCACACGCGCATCCTCACTTACACTCACACGCGCATCCTCACTTACACTCACGAGCATCCTCACTTACACTCACACGCGCATCCTCACTTACACTCATACGCGCATCCTCACTTACACTCACGCGCATCCTCACTTACACTCACGCGCATCCTCACTTACACTCACACGCGCATCCTCACTTACACTCACACACATCCTCACTTACACTCACACGTGCGTCCTCACTTACACTCACGCGCATCTTCACTTACACTCACACGCGCATCCTCACTTACACTCACACGCACATCCTCACTTACACTCACGAGCATCCTCACTTACACTCACACGCGCATCCTCACTTACACTCACGAGCATCCTCACTTACACTCACACGCGCATCCTCACTCACACTCACACGCGCATCCTCACTTACACTCACACGTGCGTCCTCACTTACACTCACGCGCATCTTCACTTACACTCACACGCGCATCCTCACTTACACTCACACGCACATCCTCACTTACACTCACGAGCATCCTCACTTACACTCACACGCGCATCCTCACTTACACTCACACGCACATCCTCACTTACACTCACGAGCATCCTCACTTACACTCACACGCGCATCCTCACTTACACTCACGAGCATCCTCACTTACACTCACACGCGCATCCTCACTTACACTCATACGCGCATCCTCACTTACACTCACGCGCATCCTCACTTACACTCACGCGCATCCTCACTTACACTCACACGCGCATCCTCACTTACACTCACACACATCCTCACTTACACTCACACGTGCGTCCTCACTTACACTCACGCGCATCTTCACTTACACTCACACGCGCATCCTCACTTACACTCACACGCACATCCTCACTTACACTCACGAGCATCCTCACTTACACTCACACGCGCATCCTCACTTACACTCACGAGCATCCTCACTTACACTCACACGCGCATCCTCACTCACACTCACACGCGCATCCTCACTTACACTCACACACATCCTCACTTACACTCACACGCACATCCTCACTTACAATTACACGCGCATCCTCACTTACACTCACACGCGCATCCTCACTTACACTCACACGCGCATCCTCACTTACACTCACGCGCATCCTCACTTACACTCACACGCGCATCCTCACTTACACTCACACACATCCTCACTTACACTCACACGCGCATCCTCACTTACACTCACGCGCATCCTCACTTACACTCACGCGCATCCTCACTTACACTCACACGCGCATCCTCACTTACACTCACACGCGCATCCTCACTTACAATTACACGCGCATCCTCACTTACACTCACACGCGCATCCTCACTTACACTCACACGCGCATCCTCACTTACACTCACACGCGCATCCTCACTTACACTCACACACATCCTCACTTACACTCACACGTGCATCCTCACTTATACTCACGCGCATCCTCACTTACACTCACGCGCATCCTCACTTACACTCACACGCGCATCCTCACTTACACTCACACGCGCATCCTCACTTACACTCACACACATCCTCACTTACACTCACACGCGCATCCTCACTTACACTCACGCGCATCCTCACTTACACTCACACGCGCATCCTCACTTACACTCACACGCGCATCCTCACTTACACTCATGCGCATCCTCACTTACACTCACACGCGCATCCTCACTTACAATTACACGCGCATCCTCACTTACACTCACACGCGCATCCTCACTTACACTCACACGCGCATCCTCACTTACACTCACACACATCCTCACTTACACTCACACGTGCATCCTCACTTACACTCACGCGCATCTTCACCTACACTCACACACATCCTCACTTACACTCACACACATCCTCACTTACACTCACACGTGCATCCTCACTTACACTCACGAGCATCCTCACTTACACTCACACGCGCATCCTCACTTACACTCACGAGCATCCTCACTTACACTCACACGCGCATCCTCACTTACACTCATACGCGCATCCTCACTTACACTCACGCGCATCCTCACTTACACTCACGCGCATCCTCACTTACACTCACACGCGCATCCTCACTTACACTCACACACATCCTCACTTACACTCACACGTGCGTCCTCACTTACACTCACGCGCATCTTCACTTACACTCACACGCGCATCCTCACTTACACTCACACGCACATCCTCACTTACACTCACGAGCATCCTCACTTACACTCACACGCGCATCCTCACTTACACTCACGAGCATCCTCACTTACACTCACACGCGCATCCTCACTCACACTCACACGCGCATCCTCACTTACACTCACACACATCCTCACTTACACTCACACGTGCGTCCTCACTTACACTCACGCGCATCTTCACTTACACTCACACGCGCATCCTCACTTACACTCACACGCACATCCTCACTTACACTCACGAGCATCCTCACTTACACTCACACGCGCATCCTCACTTACACTCACGAGCATCCTCACTTACACTCACACGCGCATCCTCACTCACACTCACACGCGCATCCTCACTTACCCTCACGAGCATCCTCACTTACACTCACACGCGCATCCTCACTTACACTCACGAGCATCCTCACTTACACTCACACGCGCATCCTCACTTACACTCACGAGCATCCTCACTTACACTCACACGCGCATCCTCACTTACACTCACATGCATCCTCACTTACACTCACGCGCGCATCTTCAATTACACTCACGCGCATCCTCACTTACACTCGCGCATCCTCACTTACACTCACGCGCATCTTCACTTACAATCACGCGCATCCTCACTTACACTCACACGCGCATCCTCACTTACACTCATACGCGCATCCTCACTTACACTCACGCGCATCCTCACTTACACTCACGCGCATCCTCACTTACACTCACACGCGCATCCTCACTTACACTCACACGCGCATCCTCACTTACACTCACACGCGCATCCTCACTTACAGTCACGCGCATCATCACTTACAATCACGCGCATCCTCACTTACACTCACGCGCATCCACACTTACACTCACACGCGCATCCTCACTTACACTCACACGCGCATCCTCACTTACACTCACACGCGCATCCTCACTTACACTTACACGCGCATCCTCACTTACACTCACGAGCATCCTCACTTACACTCACGAGCATCCTCACTTACACTCACACGCGCATCTTCAATTACACTCACGCGCATCCTCACTTACACTCGCGCATCCTCACTTACACTCACGCGCATCTTCACTTACAATCACGCGCATCCTCACTTACACTCACACGCGCATCCTCACTTACACTCACACGCGCATCCTCACTTACTCTCACGCGCATCCTCACTTACACTCACGCGCATCCTCACTTACACTCACACGCGCATCCTCACTTACACTCACACGCGCATCCTCACTTACACTCACACGCGCATCCTCACTTACACTCACGCGCATCCTCACTTACACTCACACGCGCATCCTCACTTACACTCACACGCGCATCCACACTTACACTCACACGCGCATCCTCACTTACACTCACACGCGCATCCTCACTTACACTCACACGCGCATCCTCACTTACACTCACGCGCATCCTCACTTACACTCACACGCGCATCCTCACTTACACTCACGAGCATCCTCACTTACACTTACACGCGCATCCTCACTTACACTCACGAGCATCCTCACTTAAACTCACACGCGCATCCTCACTTACACTCACACGCGCATCCTCACTTACACTCACACGCGCATCCTCACTTACACTTACACGCGCATCCTCACTTACACTCACGAGCATCCTCACTTACACTCACGAGCATCCTCACTTACACTCACACGCGCATCTTCAATTACACTCACGCGCATCCTCACTTACACTCGCGCATCCTCACTTACACTCACGCGCATCTTCACTTACAATCACGCGCATCCTCACTTACACTCACACGCGCATCCTCACTTACACTCACACGCGCATCCTCACTTACACTCACGCGCATCCTCACTTACACTCACACGCGCATCCTCACTTACACTCACACGCGCATCCTCACTTACACTCACACGCGCATCCTCACTTACACTCACGCGCATCCTCACTTACACTCACACGCGCATCCTCACTTACACTCACACGCGCATCCACACTTACACTCACACGCGCATCCTCACTTACACTCACACGCGCATCCTCACTTACACTCACACGCGCATCCTCACTTACACTCACGCGCATCCTCACTTACACTCACACGCGCATCCTCACTTACACTCACGAGCATCCTCACTTACACTTACACGCGCATCCTCACTTACACTCACGAGCATCCTCACTTAAACTCACACGCGCATCCTCACTTACACTCACACGCGCATCCTCACTTACACTCACGCGCGCATCCTCACTTACACTCACGCGCATCCTCACTTACACTCACGCGCATCCTCACTTACACTCACGCGCATCCTCGCTTACACTCACGCGCATCCTCACTTACACTCACACGCGCATCCTCACTTACACTCACGCGCATCCTCACTTACACTCACACACGCATCCTCACTTACACTCACACGCGCATCCTCACTTACACTCACGCGCATCCTCACTTACACTCACACGCGCATCCTCACTTACACTCACGCGCATCCTCACTTACACTCACGCGCATCCTCACTTACACTCACGCGCATCCTCACTTACACTCACGCGCGCATCCTCACTTACACTCACGCACGCATCCTCACTTACACTCACGCGCGCATCCTCACTTACACTCACGCGCATCCTCACTTACACTCACGCGCGCATCCTCACTTACACTCACACGCGCATCCTCACTTACACTCACGCGCATCCTCACACTCACGCGCATCCTCACTTACACTCACGCGCATCCTCACTTACACTCACGCGCATCCTCACTTACACTCACGCGCATCCTCACTTACACTCACGCGCATCCTCACTTACACTCACGTGCATCCTCACTTACACTCACGTGCATCCTCACTTACACTCACACGCGCATCCTCACTTACACTCACACGCGCATCCTCACTTAAACTCACACGCGCATCCTCACTTACACTCACACGCGCATCCTCACTTACACTCACGCGCATCCTCACTTACACTCACGTGCATCCTCACTTACACTCACACGCGCATCCTCACTTACACTCACACGCGCATCCTCACTTACACTCACACGCACACTCACACGCGCATCCTCACTTACACTCACGAGCATCCTCACTTACACTCACAACATGCATCCTCACTTACACTCACACGCGCATCCTCACTTACACTCACGCGCATCCTCACTTACACTCTCACGCGCATCCTCACTTTGACTCACAAGCATCCTCACTTACACTCACAAGCATCCTCACTTACACTCACGCGCATCCTCACTTACACTCTCACGCGCATCCTCACTTAGACTCACAAGCATCCTCACATACACTCAATGATTTATTACTGAGGTTTCTTTTCTCTCTCACAGATGCCTTTTCAAGATAAACCTCGAGACGGGATCAAAAGTCGAGATAGAAGAACACGTCAAGAAAGGAACTGGCAGTCAGTCTAAAGGTTTTTTCATTGATAAGCAAAATTGTGGATTATGGATGGATGGAGTAAAAACTTTCGTAAACTTGTCAAATCTCTCTTCATTACCTTAGAAAAATTCTTGAGTGTTACATACAGACTTTGTTTTCTTGATTGTAAGACCGCCCAAATCGTCCCAATGGAGGCTAACGATCGGCGGGTGAAGGTCGCTGCGCGTTCGTCTTTTCAGCGGGAAAAGGGGATTTTATTCCAATTCCTCGTTAATCTGACTCCATTTAATCATAATTTAGAATTTAGGTTAGAATGCCATTTGGTTATTTGGTCATTTATATTTAATAGTTAAACTACACATTTAATTATTCCGTTTAACCCTTTGTTGAAATTATACCCAACCTGAATAATTCCAGAGCAAGTCAGAATCAATCAAAGTGTAACAATTTATTAACAGTCAGGTAAATGTATAAAGCCAATTACATAGTCAATTCAAAGGTAATCCATATATAACATCAAATACTCTGAAGTAAAGAATAAAATATATACATGACTTCTGAAAACTACATAATGCTGGCTATCTTGAGACATCCAACATTACGGGCTGACCGGTTTAAAGTGTCAAGCCCTGAGCTCTTTGCAACATTTCCTTAAATACCCAGAACCAGATGCATACCCAGAACCATTTGAAACTCTTTCAAATGGAAACACCAGTTCACAATAGGAATTTGCATTGATTAAGTCCTATAGACTTGTATGAAAGAAAGGCCAAATGGCTGAAAGCCACTCCCACCATACACCAAGGAAAGATATCTTTAAACCCTTAAAACATTTATGATGTTCTAGTTTACTTCTGTGGAGTTGAGATATTTGTATCAGTCGCACTGAGACATTTCAAATGATATCAAACACATATAATACTGTATCGTGAGGATTGACATTGTAATATAGAGATTCTGTGTGTATTTTCAGTGATCTCAGCATGAGATAGGGAAGGAATTGGGAGAGGGAGTCAACAGGGAAAGATGTAGATTAGCTGATAGTGAGGTGAGACTTGCGTCTCCAGTGGTGTGTGTGAGGGACAGTTCAGATGTTAATTTCCTTTATTTTCTTAGAGAGTCCTTGTTCCTCATTCAGACATTTCGGCATATACTAGTTTTTTCAGTCTTACATGATTTCATTATTTTATTTTCATGACTCATCTGTTGATGAGACAAATCCTCTTTTTCGCCATATATATGTGTATGACAAATTGCTATTGTACAATATCTTAAATTGTTGCAGTTATTATAAAAAAAAATTGTATTGTTATAGTTATGAACTAATTGTTTTATTGTTAAAGTGTTGAAGTCATGAACTAATTTTATTATTGGAATGCTGCTTTGTTTTTTTATATTTTTGCAGTTATGATATAACTTTTTATATAGGTATATTGTGGTCATTATGAACAAACTATATTGTGATCACATTACTATTTTAAAACAACTTTAAAGTTCTTTTTAAAAAAAAATAAAAACCACAAAAACAATCTTTTGCACTGGAGGGTGGTTATTTGAGTTGTAGCAGTGTTCAATCTAATTGGTAATTTCATGGTTTTTACATAATTTTCCACAATTTGTAATCCTTATTTTTTACATAATTTTCTTTTTTAAATAAAGAAACTCTCATATAAATGACAGATAAAACCTGTATTTTGAACTATGGAAAATTACTGTAATTTTATGTGTTGATTATTTTCTGTTATTTTACAGTTTTTTTCTGGCGCCCCAGCTGCCGGAATATTTCCTTTTTTTTTTACAGTGTGGGTATGGGGACAAAATGTCCTTTTGAGGACATATTTTTGTCCCCATGAGGAAAACATCTTATAAATCATACAGAAGGAGTTTTTTTTTTTTTTTTTTGAGAAAGTAAAAATGCAGAATGTTTCCTGTGATGGGTAGGTTTAGGGGTAGGGGCAGTGTATAAAAATACAGTTTGTACAGTAAATGGACTGCATTTATATAGCGCTTTTAACAGACCCTATGACCATCCAAAGCGCGTTACATTTTGCCTCACGGGCACTTCCGGTTCACTTGCTCATGGACACTCCGACACTTGGTCAGATGGAACCGGGGATTGAACCACCAACCTTTCGGTTTGTAGTCAACCTACATGAACCACTGAGCCACTGCCGCCTACAGTATAAAATCCATTACGCCTATGGAAAGTCCCCATAAAACATGAAAACAGCACGTGTGTGTGTGCGTGCGTGCGTGCGTGTGAAAACAATTAATTAAAAGAAGGTAAATTAAATGAATGTCGGGGGTCCAATTGTTCATAGAAAAAACAATAGGAAGTCAAATACAAAATAGCCTAATAAATAAACTGCTTTAAAATGTTCAGATGCAGCTGAAGGTAGGCCTATAGGCTATTTAACAGCAGCATTTAAATAAGAAACTGAATAGGCCTAATCATAAGTTAAAGTTTCACACTGTATAAAAGAAACGAACACGGAGTCTTATTAAAGACTACAACATTTATTTGTTCAGTAACTAAAATGGACGACGAATAAACATCAGACAGCATCACAAGTCAGAGTGTGGATTGCTTTCATTCAGACTGTTTCATCCAGTTCCTGACCGGGATACCAGCTTTTGGTGAGAGGGAGTTAAAGCTGGGTCATGTGGTCATCTATGGTCTGTGTGGATGCCACTCCACCTGACCATTCAAGCTTGAAACCAGAAACATGTGCGCTACACACTTTTCTATGTTGGACAGACCCACACACTGTTGCTCTCAGGCAGCTCTCCACGGGACAGTTGTCGCTGCTGCTTGCTGGCGCTATGGATCTGCTGACCAGCCATTCTGCACGTCTATTCAGTGCCCTCACGAGTCGCTCACTGGCGAAAAATCAGCCACAGCCACGAGTCTCACTGGCTTTTGTCTTGGCTCCTTCTTTTCTCAGCTGCTGTTCTTTTGTATCGGATGAACAGTCCTCTGCTTAACTAACTTCTTCTGGCTGTTTTTTCCACATGGGGCACATGTGTCATCCGACGAGTCACAAGCTGTGGCAAACCCGCAGCTTGTCGTAGCGGAGCTCTGACTCGGGGGCTGTCTGTCTTGACAGCAGCCGTACGGGCCAGCGGAGGCAGAGTCGGGACTGAAGATTTGTTGAGAGGGTTGTTGTTTGGCCTTTCAACTCTTGCCCGCGTTGTCTGGTTAAGCCGGGGCAGAACATTTTTTTGCTCGTTTTCAATCACTACGAGTGGTGTGTGTGTCGGTGTCCGGACAGCGGGCTTCACACTCACAGACCCTTGATGAATTGACGGCAACTGCACACGTTGATGCTGCCTGGTGGTTGTCTGACTCTGGTTATGTCGGGTCAGACCAGTTTTACACTCATTTCCAGACTCCATGAGTGTGTGCGTGAATGTCTGGCCAGTGGGCTTCACAGACTCTCGATAAATTGACGGCAGACGCACACGGTGATGCTGCCTGGTAGTTGATGGCCTGGTTGTCGATGGCGGTACCGGGGAAATGATGACAAATGAATCAAAAGTAGCTTGAGACATTTTCTCTAGACAAATATTGCTCTTCTTTATGAAATCCTTCGTTTTCAGTTGAAGCAATAGCACATTGATGTTCACTCGAAATATATATCTTGTAAGCACACTGTGACGTCACAGAGGGTTCGCGTTCGAAAAGAACGTTGCTCTTTGGTATTATGGGTTTAAAAAATGCTTATACATAAACAAGTGACATTCTTGTATATGGGTTGTTTATGTGACATTTTGAATGTCACACAAGATAAAAATTAATATAATTAGTATTGTCATCATTTAAAATGCAGTCAATGATTAAATGGACAAACTGCTATGTCTTTAGAATGTTTTTTTTAGCCAAATCTCAAAATTGTCCTACAGTCTCAAGCTGTCTCAAGCATGGTTCAATAAATTACACTTTTATAAATTAAAAAGTATAGCATACAAATGTTAATAAACACCACAGGCATCCATATAGGCTATTTCTAAAAGCATATTTATTTTGAAACTGAAAACCATGTCCTCCAGTGTGACACCATATCCTGATTTTAAATTGGGCAATTCCACTGACGATTTAAATTAGTTAAAGGACCCAATTCAAGGTCATGTTACTGTGAAGCATGGTACAATTTTGTCTCAGAATTGTTCAAATATTTAACTTTTTGGGCGCCATTAAGTGTTAATTTCTGTTTTTCTGTTTAATTTCTGTGTAATTTTCTTTGGTGTGACACCCCTATATTCTTAAATCCCCTATTCACATTTCAGGAAAAAATGTAAAAATATGTTTTCTCAAACATCAGACTTCACACTACATAACATGCAATTTTTTCTTCAAAAGTGTTTTACAAAAAAAATATGCTGTCAACTTTTTGTCACTATAAATCAACTACCCATATTAATGGGTATAAATACCTTCTATAATTCATTAGTGTGATGGAAAAATTGTAATCACTGATGAAGAATATTGATTATTTAGAGTGTGTTTGTATTCATACAGGAACTAATATGTCTATCTGCCATGCAGTACACTTCTGTGTTAACACGCTTACCATGTGTGGAAAACTACTGAGAGGGTTTTTGATAATGGGGGTATAAGAGATTATGACTTCTGTTATGTCTTCAGTTCACACTCGATGCAGGCACTGATGACTGTGTTGACTATGACTCTTTCTTGCAAGAAATAAACCTTTATAAAAATAATTGGCTAATGTTTGTCTCTTATTCAGTAAAGCAACGGAGTACTTTTTTTTCTATTACAACTAGTAATATTTTTTTGTCATGTTTTTAAGTTTAACATGATTTTATGTATTAATTTGTGTATTTAACTAAGTATAGATAACATACCCTTTATTACTGAATGTTAAATAAATGTGCATTATTTTTTATTTAGGCTTCATGCCCCATTTTGGAAATGGGGTTGCAAAAATGGTAAACCTCTTATAAATAAATTTAAGTGGTGGATTACTTTATTGAGGAGTTGGTTATATTTGCCAGCTTTTGCTATTATTGTGTAATTAATGTCTTCCTAATAATGCTTGAGACAGCTAGCCTGACAAGCCAGACCCACATCAAGATGTTTGGTCTGTAAACTCCCCATAGACAGGGCTCAATCCGAGGGGCGGGATAAACTGTTGTCTTTCAAATTCCATCTGCACGCGATAGGATAGCTCTACACCAACCAGAGCAATGAAGGTGAAACAGAGCTCGTTGATAGATTAAAAATTCACAGTTTCCGGTCGGCAAATCTCCAAACACATCTTCCCTTTTTAAGAATGACTTCAGTGCCGTTCTTTGTTCTTTTCTCAGAGAAAAGCTCAACTCCAAGTCTTCCAGAGTTGCGGTCAAAGCTGATTTGAAAGACTGCCGTTCGCCAGTTTCTGAGTTTACTAGAAGCACGCAAACGCAACTCGGCCGTCATTATGGCCCCGCTCACCGACTCTACTGTATACACGATGTGTTTGGCCTGACAAGAGTTTGGCATTTAAAGGGTATTGAGAGTTGCTAGACGACACTCACAGGCAGATTAGATTTGCTGCCGCTAGGGTGTGCCTCTAAATTTCTAGGCTATGAGACAGCTTGAGACTGCAGGACAATTTTGAGATTTGGCTAAAAAAAAAAAAAAAAAAAAAGTTTTTTAAATTATTAAATAATTATTTATTAAAAAATTATTATTATGCAAATTATTAAAACTTATCATTATTATTTATATATATATATATATATATATATATATATATATATATATATATATATATATATATATATATATATATATATATATATACATTATGGTCCTGTCCCCAATCGAGGGATCACTCTGGTTTATATTGAAATAAAAAGGCTCCTACATTAAAGGGGGGGGTGAAATGCTGTTTCATGCATACTGATCTTTTTACACTGTTAAAGACTTGGAATCCCATACTAAACATAGACAAAGTTTCAAAAGTTAAGGTGGACGTTTGATGGGAGTATTTCTTTGTCAAAAATACTACTTCCGGTTAGTCATAAGTTTCGGCAAGTTTTTTGAGATCATGCGTCCCCTTTGACGTTAATGGGGGCGGAATTTCCTTGTATGGGCCTTACGGACAATTCTACCGGAAGCGCGTGAGAGAGAGCGAGGGAGAGAGCGAAAGCAACAGCCTACGCCCATCAAAGCGCTGGCTTGTAGGATGCTGGACAGGTGATGTGCACATAACAATGTCACCAAAAAAGTGCGTTTTTGGTTGCCAGACCAAGACAGTCCTGCACAGATTCCCCAAAACAAGCCTGTTCACTGCATTTCGGTGCCGACTGTTTCATAAACAAGGCCCAGCTCGACGCCGGATTTTCCCAATCGCCTAATGCTGAATGATGGAGCAGTCCCAACGTTAGAAGGGTGAGTGAGACTGCATGCTTCAAATGTCTGTGTTTTTTTTAGTCCGCTTACTGTCTACACAAACCACGCGTAAACACACAAACACACGTGCACAACTGCACTTCCCACATGTACACCTTCAAAGACAAAAATACGACGATATAATTCAAGTATAAATATGTAAATAACACAAGCCGCTAAGCATATTATATAGTTAGTGTATAACTTGTACCACATACAGACGTCCTGCTCTAGTCGTTTTTGCTGCTGCTCCTGTTCAACTGCAGCCTCTGGGTCTGATTCCGGATCATAGATGTATGGCTGTATCTGATTAAAAGCCATATTGTTATTTTGAATAAAGTTTTTTTTCCCGCTGTTAGGGATGAGACAGCTTTTACACGCCCCCACCCGCTCGGCTTTTTTCGGAAAGACTCGGAACAGCGCATCTTTCTTATATAATTATTAAAAAAATAAAGACTTTTCGGAGATATGCAGGATGCAATGCTACTCTATAGGTACTCAAGATTGACATGACACTGACTGAAACTGAGTGTTTCACCCCCCCCTTTAAAGTTTTTTCCCATAAACATTAGGCAAAGCATTTTTCTTTATGGTTCTGCAACTTAGGATTTAGGTACATTTCAAACATTTAAGTAAAATATATTTTATAAAAAATTACATAAAACTACCAGTAACAATAGCATACTCAATCCACATTAACCTTGAACACTCCTCAAAGAAATTACAAACTGAAAAGACCATATCAATAACAGCAACAAGCAACGATTTTTTTAAAAAGGGTATCAAGAACACTATCTGGCAGCGAACATTCTTCTCTTCAGATCTCTTCTGGTTTGACGCCAGGCAAAATAGTGAGAGGGTAATGGACCTCTGTGTAGAAGAATGGAAAGACCATCTCATTGAAACTGTGTGTGAAGGTGTGATAGACAGTCTCGCACAGAAGATCTGAGAATGACAGCCGTCCTGCATTCAAGTCAACTTTCACCCTCACTACCGTGGGTTTCTCAAATCCAAGCAGTGGGATGTGCGGCTCCAGAGGATCTGTGACACTAAGAATTTCACCTTTGAGTCCGATACACCAGACTCCACTTTGGTTCCTTTTCTTTGGACGGACTCTGTGGGGACACCTACCATCTAGGATGTGTTGTTCTCCACATCAATGTCATGTGTGCGTCAAATCTCTCCAGGTTATTGGGAATCTCCTTAAAACACATGTCGAATTCATGCCACACACTTATCAGATCATCGGATACTGCGAGGTGAAAGTTGGCTCTGTTAGGATCCAGAAGCACATGGCCTATTAAAAGACACAGAGAGAAAGAAAGTTAAAAATTAATTAAAAAGAAAGGTTGTATTTTGTGCAGTTACACGTTGTAACAAGTTCGATAGGATAAGGAAGGAAGAGGACACGGGGGTCGGCTGGACTGTTGATGCTTCTCTTTTTATTCTCGTTTCTCAAAGTCAATAACACACTCAGGCGTGTGCCTTCAGTCAAACTCATATACAACAATAGCTTCCGGTTCACAGCACTTCCGGCTTCCGGGTCAAACTCAGGGTCCTGTGTCTCGCATCAACAGTCCGACTCTCTCTCTCCCTCGTCTGCGGTTCCACCGGTGTTTTATACCCTCTCCGCGCCCATTACTGGAACAAGAGACAGGTGTTATTAATCTGCTTCCAACCCACTCACTTACCGCTCGTCCCGTGGCTCTCTCTCCCGCTGCAGACCTCGCTGAACCACGCCCCCCTTGCCACACACGTGTTTAAATTGTTATATGTATCAGCTCACTGTAACTGATAGATTGTCTGCCTTTCTTCCAGACTGACTAGTCCTCCAGACTCCAGAGCTTGAAGTTGCCCATATACTGGGCAGAGTCAATAAGTTCCCTATCTCGAGGGAACTTCGAGCTGCGTCGAAACGCTAGGGGAACGCCTCTGCGTGATGCGTCATGAAGCACTCGTGAAATCAGTCCAATAGCGGGAAGATACGTCATAGGCGGGTGACGTCATCGACCAGGAAGCTATAAAGCACACCCGGACCAAACAGTCATTAGCTTCTGTGCCTTCACAAAGCGCTCTGTGTGAATTGTATGTCCATTTATTGTGTGTGTGTTCAAACAAAAAGAGAAAATATGTCTAGTCAGTTCAGGCGTTGTGTTACTCCCTGCCCACGTTACATCACGGGTGGGGATACGCACGACCTGTGTGTAATGTGTTCGGGGCTCGAGCATGCCCAGTCAGCTCTCGAGGGGGTTGGCTGCGAGCATTGCGAGAGACTCCCAATGCGTACACTAAGATCACACCAGGCACTCTTTTCGAGGAGAGTGCTTTGGCTCGCGGTCATCAGGGCTCGGGTCCCGCTGTTGCCGAGGCACAGCGAAGGCTCGCGTCCTGGGGATCGCAATTAGATCTAGTGGCGGGGTTAGAGACGGGTGATCCCCTATCTCTGCCCTTACCCGCTGTATCTCAAGCCTCAGCTCGCGAGTTGGAAGCACGCTCTGTGGTTTCTTCTGCTCGCGCTGAGGCACATGATCAGTGACAACACTCCATATTAACGAAGATATTAACGAAGAAATGGAAGAAGTGGGGAGGAGACCACTGGTGGCCACGGAGAGACATCTGTGGCTTAATCTTTCAGACATTAAGGAAAGAGATAAAAAGTTCCTTATGAATGCGCCCGTCTCGCCCTCTGGCCTCTTTGGTGACGCAGTAACAACAGTCGTCGACCATTACCAAGAGGCCAGAAAACAGGCGGCGGCATTCTAGAGATTTCTCCCCCGAAAATCATATCCCCCTGGGGGGGCAACCCTAGCCGAGTACGTCCTCCTCCTCAGCACATCGAGCGCAGCAGAAACAGCTCGAGCCCCCCTGAGGACCGTCCTTATCTCCAGGAAGGCCTCGGCTAAGAAGTCCTGACGCCAGAAGCGCAGGACTTCCGATGGCAGTCCCCTCCGGGAAAGTGCGGCTCGCAGAGCGCCCGCTCTCTCCCGGTGCCATCAGGGGGCCGGTCTGCCAACCCAGCCACCATTGGTGCTTCACATATATCTCCAAGTCCGCCCGGAAACATAGCGGCGTAGGGATGTTCGCGCCCTCTCGGGAGGGCCCCTGGGCAGTCAGTTCGGTTGCTACCTGCCGGTTATCTGTTACAGGACACCGGGCTGACCACCCAGGAAAATCCAGAGACCAGCCTCGAGAGGCTGGTTCCCTTAGTAGATTTTCTGGCAGCGTGGAAACCTCTGCCGAATATCTCAGAATGGGTTCTGCGTACAATAGAAAAAGGGTACAGAATTCAATTCGGGTTACACCCGCCCGTGTAGGCTCTGGTCATGGAAAAAGAGGTACAGACTCTCCTGCGAAAAGAGGCTATAGAACGGGTCCCTCCCCGCTGCAGAGAGTCGGGGTTTTACAGCCGGTACTTCATAGTTCCAAAGAAGGATGGGGGGTTAAGGCCTATCTTAGATCTGCGTCAACTAAATAGAGCAGTAAAGAAATTAAAATTCAAAATGCTCACGATAAAACAGATCGTGTGTCACATCAGGTCCGAGGACTGGTGCGTCACGATAGACCTAAAGGATGCGTACTTCCACATCTCCATCCTTCCGCAGCACAGACAGTTCCTCAGGTTCGCTTTTGGGGGAAAAGCGTACCAATATCGAGTGCTGCCATTCGGTCAAGCTTTATCGCCCCGCACTTTCACGAAGTGCGTGGATGCAGCTCTGGCTCCGTTGCGACTTCAGGGCATCCGCGTGCTCAATTACATCGACGATTGGCTGGTGTTGGCGCAGTCGAAACAGCTGGCAGTTCAGCATCGAGATGCTGTTCTTGCCCACATGAGAGTGTTGGGGCTAAGGTTGAACAAAAAGAAAAGTGTGTTGGCACCTCAGCAGAGCATTACTTTTCTGGGGGTAGTTTGGGACACGAGAACGATGTCGGCTCGGCTATCTCCGCCCAGGATAAAAACAATCCTAAATACCATCAACCACATAAAGCTAGGTCAGTCACTCACTGTCAAACACTTTCAGAGAGTGGTGGGGCTGATGGCAGCAGCGTCCAACGTGATACCTTTTGGCCTGCTGTACATGAGACCCTTACAGTGGTGGCTCAGGACCAAGGGGTTCTCCCCGAGGGGAAACCCTTTCCGCTTGATCAAGGTCACGCGGCACTGCCTACGTGCCTTAGTGAAGTGGAAAGATCCTTGGTTCCTGTCCCAAGCTCCAGTTCTGGGGGCTCCTTGTCGTCGCGTAACGCTAACGACGGATGCCTCCCTAACTGGCTGGGGAGCGGTCATGAGTGGCCGCTCGGCCCAAGGTCTGTGGAGCGGCCGTCAGCTCTCCTGGCACATAAACCAGCTGGAGCTGATGGCTGTGTTCCAATCACTCAAACACTTTCTCCCAGACCTCTCCTGGGCCGCCATGTGTTAGTTCGGTCAGACAACACTTCGGTGGTCTCGTACATAAATCATCAGGGGGGGTTGAGATCGCGTCGGTTGTGAAAGCTGACGCATCAAGTGCTAACATGGGCCCAAGGCAAGATGCTCTCGCTCAGGGCGATGTACATCCCGGGGGTCCTGAATGTAGCGGCAGACTCCCTGTCGAGGCAGGGAGTGGTGCCGGGAGAATGGAGACTCCACCCAAAGGTGGTGGGGGAGCTATGGATTCGCTTCGGGTGAGCTCAGGTGGATCTGTTTGCGTCTCGAGAGACGACACACTGTCCAGCATTTTTCTCCCTCACACATCCAGCCCCATTGGGGCTGGACGCAATGGTACAGACGTGGCCGAGGCTGCGTCTGTACGCCTTTACTTGAGTTCCTACAAGAAAAATTATCTGCAGGGATATCCCCTTCGACACTGAAAGTATATGTGTTGGCGATATCTGCTTATCATATCCCATTAGATAATGCATCATTAGGGAAACACCCTTGGGTCACGCGTTTCCTTCTTGGTACTTTGAGGCTCAGACCTGCGGCACGCTCGAGGCTGCCTACCTGGGACCTGGCCATAGTTTTAGAAGGCCTTATGTTGGCCCCTTTCGAGCCATTAGAGGAAGTGTCAGAAAAGTTCCTCACACTAAAGACGGTATTCCTTCTAGCAATTTCATCACTGAAAAGAGTAGGAGACCTACAGGCTCTGTCAGTGGCACCCTCTTGCCTTGAGTTTGCACCAGGAATGGTAAAAGCATTTCTCTTACCGAGGGAAGGATATGTTCCCAAGGAACGACTAATGTGCCGGGACCAGTAATGCTGCAGGCTTTCTGTCCGCCTCCTTTCACAAACCAAGACCAAGAGAAGTTAAATCTGCTGTGTCCGGTCAGGGCCCTAGATGCATATGTCCACAGAGCTGCCCTGTGGCGAAAGTCAGAACAGTTGTTTGTGTGTTTTGGGTCCCCGCGTAAGGGAAAACCGGCTTCAAAGCAGACGCTTAGCAAGTGGATAGTCGAGGCTATTTCGCTCGCTTACGAGTCGGCCGGACAGCCTTCACCAATGAGGATCCGCGCCCACTCCACCAGGAGTATGGCTGCCTCTATGGCTCTTATTTCGGGAGTTTCATTGTCAGAGGTATGTGATGCGGCTGGGTGGTCCTCTCCGCATACATTTGTGAGGTTCTATAATCTAGATGTGGCCTCTACCCCGGGGTCCCGGGTGTTTCTGTGTTAAATTCACACATACAGACATTTGGGACTCTGGCGGCGTGGGTATTGAGTTCTCCTGGCGTTTTGACGCAGCTCGAAGTTCCCTCGAGATAGGGAATGTCTCAGGTTACGTATGTAACCATGGTTCCCTGAGAGGGAACGAGACGCTGCGTCGTTATGCCATACTCCCGGCATGCCTGTGATCGATTTGTTTGGCTTTTTCAGAAGCTAATGACTGTTTGGTCCGGGTCTGTGTTATAGCTTCCTGGTCGATGAAGTCACCCGCCTATGACGTATCTTCCCGCTATTGGACTGTTTTCACGAGTGCTTCATGACGCATCACGCAGAGGTGTTCCCCTAGCGTTTCGACGCAGCGTCTCATTCCCTCTCAGGGAACCATGGTTACATACGTAACCTGAGACGATCTCCAGCAGTCATCTCTTGATCCTGGAATTCGCACTGGGCTCTGGAAAATCATTGGTGGGCACTGATTGATTTTAAATCCTCTTCAATAGTTAGAGGAGAAACTATGGAAGCTTAGCCTAGAAATCTAGAATCATCCTGAGGGAGTTTGAAAGACAACCGTTTATCCCGCCCCTCGGATTGCGCCCTGTCTATGGTGAGTTTTCAGACCAAACATCTTGATGTGGGTCTGGCTTGTCAGGCTAATGGAAGCTTGTTTCCACCACAGAATAATAATTAAAAAAATATAATTGTGACATTTCTCACAATTGTCAGGAAAACAAGGTCAAAATTGGGAGATTAAAAGTCTTTATTTTTTTATCCCACGATGGAACCAAGCTTCCATGAGAAACCCTGCTTACCTCATCAACGTGTCCTTGAAGTTCTATTGAAAATGTAGGAAACAGGAACACATTTTAGTAATTTCTTTTAATAAATAATAAATTATTTAAAAGAGGTCATGAACTGTCTTTTTTATACTTACATTATTACATATTTACATTCAAAAACATCATAATGAATAAGTAATAGGCTATTTTCTACCCTGATTTTTAGCCTAGCTCCTGAAGCGTTCGGTTTTTATCGGATTTGATCAGATTATTTATCTGTCATGACAAATCTTGTCCCCCTGTGAAATCGTGTCCGCATGGACCCCCAGAGCGATTCTATTGGCTGAAATAAATTTTAATAGGTAATCTGTTCAGAGCCTGATTACAAATCTTACACAATCGCGTTTTGATTTTTGCTGTTTAAATTGTGTTAAAATAGTCTTTAATGTCTTACAAAGCATATGTTTCATATATTAGTAGTATAAAACTGAAGCTATAAGTGCTTATATAAGTATATAATTCAGAACATGTTTTTGCTCCCATTATAGCAATCAATTACATATTTCAAATAAATGTTTTGCGTGTGTACTTAGAATGGCAATGAATTCATAGTTTATTCGTTTATTAGTTTACTCACATTTGCGAGTCTCTGAAAAAATACTATGGCTGCATGGATCTGCTTGGTTACAAACATTCTTCAAAGTATCTTACTTTGTGTTCAGGAATAATTAATGACAGAATTTTTGTATTAACTAACCCTTAATAAGAAAATAAGCAATCAATTAAGAAATCAATTCTATGTTTATATGATTTTACCGGATGTGTAATACTCTTGCAAAATATATTACTCAACACACTGTAAAAACTGTTACTTAAATAAAACTCAAAAAAATTAAGGCAACATTTTCCAACTACTTTTTGTAAGTTTAGTGAACTTCTTGGTTTTTTGAGTTGGTAAAAATCAGTATTATCTATTTTACTGTATGCTAAAAAATTAAGTAGAGTCTACAAGCTAAAGTAAAACATTTGAGTTTAACCATTGTGTTAATGAGCAGCATATCGACCAAATCATACTTAGTTAAAATAAGTAAAATTTAAAATAAAAATTGTTTTTATTTTAATTAATTAATTTACTCATTAATTTAGACAAATTATTTCTTAATCCACTTTAAATAATTGGTTACCATTGCCATAACTTTAATAAATAAGGAAAGCGATGTATTCGTTTCCAACGTTTATTGCTCTATAACAGCTGTCATAAACAATTGGGTACATTTTCTGTAATCAATTTTAATGTAACAATAATGGTAATGTAAACATTTGTAACATAAAAAATGACAGATACTTCTGACCTCATCTTTAAGTGCAGCATTGAACACCTTCAAAGTTAAATCTGTGTACTCTTAACACTGACATTAAAATACAGTGACTCTTCACCTGAGCGATACATAAAATGTACAGTACATTACCTTTTCATATTTATTAAAACATAATAAATTAATACAAGAACACATTTTAAGTATGTAACGCAGTTCGTGGATGGGAAGGAAGGAGGCGGGAACCGGCGAACGTTTAACAACATTTATTCATTCAAAAATAAATAAACAAAACGAAAGTAAAACCGCGGACAGCCCCTCACGGACGACTGCCCGCAAACACACACAAAATAAAACGTGGGCAGCCCCTCACGGACGACTGCCCACAAACACATAAACAAAACATAACATAAAATTCCAGGCCTGGTCCTCTCTCGTCTTCCGCAGCTCCTGCTCCTCCTTATATGCTCCCGTCACATGGCCGCGAGACGAGACCGGTGTGCCACGCAGCTGGCACTCGTGAACGTTAATCACCGGCCCGCTCTCGCGGTCCCTCGCCCCGCTGCCATTTATTCCAATAAATTGATTTTCTTTAATTTTTGAATTAATTTAAGTTTTACATAAGTAAAAAGTGTGAATGTTTTTGCAACTTATTATTACCTATCAAAAAAATGATTTCCCTGACCTTCACAATAAATTGTTTCTACAAAACTATACATATTTTTGTCCCCATGAGGAAAACATCTTATAAATCATACAGAAGGAGTTTTTTTTGTTGTTGTTGAGAAAGTAAAAATGCAGAATGTTTCCTGTGATGGGTAGGTTTAGGGGTAAGGGCAGTGCATACGGTTTGTACAGTATAAAATCAGTTACGCCTATGGAAAGTCCCCATAAAACATGAAAACAGTACGCGTGTGTGTGTGTGTGTGTGTGTGTGTGTGTGTGTAAATGTGTATTAGCAGGACAATTGGTCAGAATACACACCACACTAGAAGGACATTTTGTATTAGCAGGACAGGAGCAGTGTCCTGCTAATTTTTTTAAAATTCTAAAGATGTAGAAGTGTTTCTATTGGTCCATTGACCCTAAAAAAAAAAAAAAAAAAAAGACCATTTAATGCACATAAACCAGATTTTGTGTTAAATCTGTGTATCACCACAGCGCCCCCTTTGACCGGTGGTGTAATAGCAGGACCTCATGAATATTCACACAGTGTGTATTATTCTGAGCCTCTGATTGGTTGTCTGCCGGAACGTCCTGACAATTCTTACACTGTCCTTCTAAATCACTTGTGGCTAAACCAGGAATGCTCGTCCTTTTCTCATACCCCCTTTGGAGTGTTAATTAAATGAACACGTTTTATTCTGCTGTCGCTGTGGAGGATACGGTAAGACCTATACAAAACCTATTACACATTGCATGTAACGTTATATAAATATTGTCAATTAAGCAAAATGGTATAGTCTACTTGATGACATTAGGATACGAAGCATCTGAGCTCGTGGTTATTAGCAAGCATGCTCGTTAGTGCAGCAGAGTTTAAAGGAGCCATGGTAACTTAGTCTGCTGCACATGCATTAAAAGGACTTGGAGGCATCAAATCTTTGGAAAAAAACAACTCTATCAAGCATCAAAGGTACACTATATATGATATTTTTTTATTTGTTTTGTGCCGTTCTTAGTGCTAGCATAAATATAGAGACACCACGCGCTTTATCTGCCCACATGAGCACAATGCCAAAGTAACATCACATTTAATATGCCAAACTTTAGTGCTGCTTAAAAATCATCAACGTGTAATTATTCTTTTACTGGCACCAATTATCCTCAAGCTGGATACTAATCCTTGGAAATAAGATTTTTTTTTTATTGAAAAGTTGTGTGACACTGTACATCAGTGATGGGCAAGTTGGCCTAACCTTACGTAACTTCCAAAATGTAATTATTTCATATTATTACTAGTTACTTGTATTTGAAAGTAATACGTTTTTTCATAAGTTTTTTTTAAATGTTTTATACAAAATTCTGTGTAGAGTAACGTTAATATGTTACTCTATACTGCATCTGCAAGTTGTGGCTACGATGAATAGCTGAATTACAATAATGTATAGGTATAATATTCACCAGACAGGGCATGTTTTGTAATTAGGTATTTTAGAACCTGAGCATATATCCTGCCCTGAAATAGCAGTAATAAAAAAAAGCATGAGAACAGCATAAATAATTAATCACATTCAATATTTCAATAAATAGCTCATTTAAGTCAGACTTTGGAACTTATGCTTGCGGAGCCTATTAATATTTTGGTTAGGACCAAACAACACCAAGCCTTAATAAACAAAAAATACATTCAAACTAGGGCTAAATATACAGTACAACTGAGGGAAATATATAGCCGAACTAGGGCTAAATATAAAGTATATCTGAGTGAAATATATAGCCAAACTAGGGCTAAATATACAGTACAACTGAGGGAAATGTATAGCCGAACTAGGGCTAAATATACAGTACATCTGAGGGAAATATAGAGCCGAACTAGGGCTAAATATACAGTACATCTGAGGGAAATATAGAGCCGAACTAGGGCTAAATATACAGTACAACTGAGGGAAATATATAGCCGAACTAGGGCTAAATATACAGTACAACTGAGGGAAATATATAGCCGAACTAGGGCTAAATATACAGTACAACTGAGGGAAATATATAGCCGAACTAGGGCTAAATATACAGTACAACTGAGGGAAATATATAGCCGAACTAGGGCTAAATATATCATCTTCCACCGGTTTGCTAGAAAGAGGTCGTTTAGCCGCTAGCTTAAAGTTGCTGTCCACTCTCTCCAAGTATTTCTTGAGGTTACTTGTACTGTTTTTAGCCGTAGACAGTTTTTTTTCTTTCTCCCCAATATGCATAAGTTTTATCTGTCTATCAAATTGTATACAGTAATGTGTTGTTGCTCAAGCCACTAACATCTGATCTTTGCAGGAGATGGCAGCAACAAGGCCAAAGAGAGCTAAAAGAAATCCCAAACAAGATGCTTCTTATTATTGCTCCTTAGGTGAAGATAAGGAAGGATTTGATGTCAAATATATAAATTCATTTAAAGGTGAGTTGGCAGAGTATATTATGCAATGGTTTCTTTTTTCTTTTTTTTACTGCAATTTAGGAACATAGATCATATTCTATGATCATTATCATAGAACATATTATTGATCCCAAAGCAGCTGCTCAAAATAGAAGCTGTTATGTTGGATCATTCATTTTTTAGGGAGGATAATTCATTGTATATCTACCTAGATACTTTAATTATAATATAAAATGTTCATGGATTAATCCATAGAAATAATTTGGAGAAGCCATTCCACCACCCAATTGACAATTTTTTTTTTAAATAACCACAAAAAACATCAAATTATATTAATTAACTGATCCTAAAAAGTTATTAATTTCATTTGCTACTACTTGACAGCTCTGCATTGTTTAATGTTTATTACTCTCCTGATTATCATGTGTGTCTTTAGGTTGGGGTGTGTTCAGCTGCCGGCCCTTTGAAAAAAGAGATTTCCTCATTGAGTACAGAGGGGAAGTCATTTCTAAAAAGGAACAAGAAAACCGAGTGAAACTGTACCATGACGCACTCAAAGTTTTTATGTTTGATTTCCAGTTCAATGGACAACAGTTATGGTATGTAACTGTTTTAAGGTGTATTTTCTAAATGTGTATTTAAACACAGAGATGCAAACTCTGCTACCTCATCACCTCATCCTCAGTTAAAGTAGTTTCAATCATGAAATACAGTGCCAGACAAGCATTTAAATTGTTACTGTTTGAATCATATTTTGAATTGTTGGAGGGATATTCTTCCGACATGCTAACACTAAATATGCTCAATCCGTTCCCTTACAGTACATGGTATCACTTTTATTGTATACTTGATATTTTAGTGTTGATGCTGCCAGAGAGGACGGATCACTAGGGAGACTGGTAAATGACGATGAAGTGAACCCAAACAGCAAAATGAAAGTTACAAGAGTGGATGGAAGACCCCATCTGTGTTTATTTGCACTCAAAGATATTGGTCCAGGGGAAGAAATCACTTATAATTATGGTGATTCCGACTGGCCATGGAGAAGCAAGGTAGTCAGAAATAACAGCATAGAGTGCTTAAGAGAGCAGATTTTGCAAGATGAGACTTAATCAGACTTGACTTCAACTTGTTAGAAAATGTTAGAAACTATGACAAGTAAATAGATTTCTGTTGACCTTACCTTTATGGATATAAACTAATATGAGATATATTTTGAAGTGTCTAAACACACAGGTCCTGTGTAATCCTCACCATGTGAGGTTCAGACATTAGCAGGTCTGTTAGTTTGTGTGTATTAGAAACAAACTCTCATTGAGTGTTCATCTCTTCATTTTAGACTTCCAAAGAGATGCCATGTCAGGCTGCTGACATGGACAAATGCGGTTCCTTTGCAGTCATCATACCAGAGGTAATTTTGATCTCCATTGACTTTACTGTAGAAGTATGAACTCATGAGAAGGATGTGAAGTAGTTTTGAGACACAGGTCCTGTGCAATCCTCACCATGTGAGGTTCAGACATTAGCAGGTCTGTTAGTTTGTGTGTATTAGAAACAAACTCTCATTGAGTCTTCATCTCTTCATTTTAGACTTCCAAAGAGATGCCATGTCAAGCTGCTGACATGGACAAATGCGGTTCCTTTGCAGACATCATACCAGAGGTAATTTTGATCTCCAATGACTTTACTGTAGAAGTATGAACTCATGAGAAGGATGTGAAGTAGTTTTGAGACACATAGGTCCTGTGTAATCCTCACCATGTGAGGTTCAGACATTAGCAGGTCTGTTAGTTTGTGTGTATTAGAAACAAACTCTCATTGAGTCTTCATCTCTTCATTTTAGACTTCCAAAGAGATGCCATGTCAAGCTGCTGACATGGACAAATGCGGTTCCTTTGCAGACATCATACCAGAGGTAATTTTGATCTCCAATGACTTTACTGTAGAAGTATGAACTCATGAGAAGGATGTGAAGTAGTTTTGAGACACATAGGTCCTGTGTAATCCTCACCATGTGAGGTTCAGACATTAGCAGGTCTGTTAGTTTGTGTGTATTAGAAACAAACTCTCATTGAGTCTTCATCTCTTCATTTTAGACTTCCAAAGAGATGCCGTGTCAGGCTGCTGACATGGACAAATGCGGTTCCTTTGCAGTCATCATACCAGAGGTAATTTTGATCTCCATTGACTTTACTGTAGAAGTATGAACTCATGAGAAGGATGTGAAGTAGTTTTGAGACAAATAACAGGCATAATAGCAGTTAGAGATGCACCAAAATCTAAATTATTGGCTGAAACAAAAAAAAAAACAAAGAAGAGGAAACCAAGGCCGAAACACCGAAATAAATTATGCCAATTATTAGTAATTGTAACCATTGAAACCAATAGTAACCATTGCATTTATGGCCATGACTGTGTAACTTTATTAAAAATCAAGGCATTGCAATTGCATAAATTAATATTAAAGTTTCAAATAATAAATCAGTTACGAATTATGCAAATATTTATTTAGCACATTGCACAGTATAAAATAAAATTTAAACTAAAATGTGTAACTTAACCTCACTCGTGTACATTAAATGTACAGGCCACAAAAACCATATAATGTTTATGCCTACTGGCCTCCAGAAAGGAACTGAATAAATGCATATGTAACTGTTAAAATTAAAGATTAATCCTTATTAAACTTACAAAAGCTATTCAATCAAGAGCAGTGAGTGATGTTCTTTTGTTTGACATTAAACAGAGCAGTAAAGGTTACTGCCCCTTTAAGACCTAATCCACGGTTATTTGTCGTCTTTCTCGACTGTATAAAGTTCACTTAAGGCATATACAGACTTTGTCTGCTTGGATACTCATCAAGATGGACATGTTGACATACTTTTTGTGTGAGATTGTCTGTTCAAGCACAAGACTTGGAAGATAACTCAATATGTGGATGATGCACAGAGACAGATTTTCTCATTCACGTCTTCTGGCTCTACACCTGGGTGATGACGGAGATCGGTTTATTTCTTTTATTATCGCTGTTGTTGTGTATCACTGAGGAGCCAGCACGTGCAGATCGCGGTTTCTGTTTGTGTCATCATAACATTTCGGCCGTATTGTTTCAATGATAAATGTCTTTCGACCGAAAACCGAAAATGCGCTGTTCTGTGCATGCATGCACGAAAATGTACCTATTCTGTGCATTTGTGCATTCCTAATAATAATTGCATCTTTTACTCATTTTCAAAGAATACAAACCATTTATTGGTTTTGATATTTTACCCCACACAAAGTGTCAGTTAGGATCAAATTCTTATTTTTTAAATTACACTGTTTTTTGGTCAACAGGACTGTGATCATGATCTTGTCCCTGAAGAAATGTCAAGTTTAGAAAAATGTGTCACATGTGGAGGACCCTTTTCGCCTTTGAAATGGTCAGGTGTGAGGTGTAAAGGTAAATTTTTTTGAGAATGGAAGGGGTATCCATCCATATCTTTTGAACATGATGTCACAGGAACACCTTTTAAAAACTTTTCCATGTGTAACTCTGCTATATGTTTAAGATGAGCCTTTTGCAGCTGCACTTACTTTTTAAGTACTTACCATGACATTATTAACAATCTTCCTTTATTAAAGCTACACTGTGTGATATTTTCTCCCATCTAGTGGTGAAAAGGTATATGACCATCCAGTGAATAATTGTTTCTGCTCCTCTCAATTTCGATTTCGTTTCAACTCCTACGGTGGCCGATTTAGTCATGGCTTTCAGTTCGACCTCTTCGGTGAGTGTTGCGTCAACTCAAGTGATGAGGTAATTTTTGAATTTGCAGTTATTTAATTTACCAAATGATCTATGATCAAGTTAATCTATGTAAAATGAATAATAGAACTGAATAATAACCAGTTCATTGCTAACATCAGCTATCAGGTTCCCAGACGAATGCAAGCTCTTAGTAAAGTAACTTTTATCAGTGCTATCATTATTCTGTATATTGTACAACATCACTAGCGTAAGGCAAACAAATTATAATGCAATAAAAATATTAATCTCATGTTATAACCTAACCCTAACCCTAACCCTAACCCTAACCGTCATAGAACACGGATTTATGTTATAAGGTAAACAATACTTTTTCATCATTGACGCGAGGAAAACTATCCTAGACATCGTTCTAGTGTTATGCACAGCACACCATGATATAATTAGCCAAGCAACAATAAAACTTCCAATATACACAAATAGGCTGAATTAATATTACCTGTCGAGAAGAAAGCAGGCAATGTCGGCGTTCTTTTTAAAATCGTTGCTCCTCATGAGCTCTTTCCATCTTGGAAAGGCCACTCCAATATTTATTTTGTCTTGTTGATTTGCCCGTTGCGTTGCCGTCTTAATTCTCTTTTCCGCTTCCTTGGCGACTCTGATACATATCCCGCAATGTTACTAGGTCCCCGACCGGGGTCGAATTCGGTAATCAATTCCGGGACGTGGTTGCTTTCACACAGAAGGCGACCCTAATGTTCCGGGAGTATTGCGGGTCCGACGTGCAGTGTGAAAGGGGCTTAAGAGTGATCCTCCATCATCATATAGCAGCCTCAAGCAATCCTCCTCTTCACATTCGACACGGTGCCATCGAGTGTAAAAACGCGAAAAGCGAAGCTTGAATTTACGGGTATGTCCCTCTTTGGCAAATGTACTTTCAAGATGGAGGAGCAACATGGCGACCGCCATCCGAACCCTCAACACTTATGTATTTTCAATGGTATATTATAAAATTATGAGAATGCATTATTACTTGAAAGAAGTAAATATACATTAATGAGCACATATATTTTTGAAAGAACTAAGTGATTTTAGCTAAGAATAAACTAAAAAAGTTACACAGTGTAGCTTTAATTCTTAATTTTCTCTGTCTAGTTTGCTACGAGTCCTGGCACAAAAAGTGTTATTTAAAGCACAAGGTCAACATAACTGAACCTCTGCCAGTGGTAAGTGTTTTAGTATAATTATATTTCAGTGAAATGCTTTCGGGATACACAAAATATAAATGTATTTTTTTTTAAATTATTATCAGGTCTGTGAAGAACAGAGTTCAAGTGAGGTGGCATCATCAGAAGAGGAATATGTGCCTGATTCCACAGCTGATTCAGACAGCTCATGGGACGGCATAGCAGAGCCTTTAAAAACAAGTCGTAGTCAACATTTAGAATTACAGAATTTTGAGGTGTCCACCAGCAAGTCTGCTTCGAAAAAGAGAAGACGCCATCAAGACATTTTTGTAGAGGAAGAGAGAGAGTCAGTTTCTGAAGCTGCAGAATCATTTTCTGAAGATGCAATCAGGGCAAGTCAGCTTGAAGTATCAGGAGTTACTGCCAAAGTAGGAAATCCTGATGCTAAAGGCATCATTGTTGATGATAGCGCTGATGCTGGGGCTGAACAGGTCTCAAACACATCCTCCTCTCTCAAAAATAAAACTTACTGCTACATTTGTGGAAAACTGCAGACAAAGTTTACGCGTCACCTAAAACGTCACGAGAAAACACATGCAGATGTTGCTCAAGTATTAAGTCTTCCCAAGAAGTCCAAACAGCGCCAGAAAATGCTTATAAAGCTACGCAACAAGGGAAACCACATCCGTAACTCAGAAGTATTAGCAAGTGGAGTTGGATCCCTAAAACTAAGACGCACGGCTAAGACAAAATACAATGCCAAAGACTATATTCATTGCATGTACTGCCAGGCATTTTATCTCCGAAGAGATCTGTGGCGACATGTTAAAAAATGTTCTTCAAAACCAGAAGAAGCCAATTCGGAGTTTGGAAGAAAAAAGGTCTTGTCTTTAGCCTCTATGAATGAGTCAGCTCTGTCTCAGCATATATCCCCAGGTGTTTGGAAGATGTTAGCTGTTATGAAAGATGATGAGATAACTGCTACTGTACGAAGTGACTATTCTATTCTTCAGCTGGCCCAGTCGTTTTTTAACAAGCATGCACAGGATCCCAACAAATACAACTATATTCGCCAGACACTCCGAGAAAGTGGAAGACTTCTGCTTACGCTTCGCAAGGACTTCTCAATACATACACTAGAGGATGCTGTGAGACCTGCAAATTTTAATGTGGTGATCAAAGCTGTCAAGAAAGTGTCTGGGTACGATGACGAAAAGCACTGCTACCAAACACCGAGCCTTGCATTAAAGTTGGGTCACTCACTGCAGAAAGTCAGTGACATTTTACATTGCAGAGCACTGATGGCACAAGACAGTAACCTGATAAAGTCAACCCAGAGTTTCAAAACCCTCTATTCTACAAAGTGGTCTGAACTCATCTCCCACACCGCTTTAACTACGCTGAATGACCGCCACTTTAACAAGCCTTGTACTCTTCCTTTTACGGAAGATGTTCAGCGTCTTCATAGATATCTGGAGAAGACTACAGAACAAGCATTGAAGGACTTGGAGGACCACAGTTCACCAAAATCATATAGTGAACTTTGTAAGGCCACCATGGCAAATGTAATACTTTTTAACAGGAGAAGAGGGGGAGAAGTTTCAAAGATGACGCTGAATGGCTTTCTGGAGAGAGACACAAGTGCCTTACACAAGGATGTCGCTTTTGGACTGACACAATTTGAAATTCACCTCTGTCAACACTTCAGTCGTGTTGAATTAAAGGGTAAAAGAGGCCGGAAAGTTGCGGTGTTACTTTCACCAGACATGGTGAAGGGCATAACACGCCTCATAGAGAAAAGAAAAGACTCTGGTGTTCCGGCAGAAAACCTGTTCCTGTTTGCCAGACCTCATTGTCTGACTCCCTACAGAGGACAGGACTGTTTGAGGCTCTATGCGAGTGAATGTGGGGCTGAAAACCCTGAGCTCCTCAGGTCAACACTATTACGCAAACATGTCGCAACTTTGTCGCAGATCTTGAACCTCAAGAATCATGAGTTAGACCAGGTCGCTGACTTCCTCGGCCATGATATTCGCGTTCATCGGGAATATTACCGGCTTCCAGAGGCTACTACCCAGCTGGCCAAAATCTCAAAACTACTGCTCGCCATGGAGAAAGGGTCTCTCAGAAGCCTTCAAGGCAAAACGCTTGAGGAGATTGAAATCGAAGGTAATGCCATTTAAAATCAAAACCAAAAATCAGAACTGTTTCAAGCAAATGTGTTTTATCAAAATAGAACATAAATTATATGTAGGCAATCTATAGCACTTGAATCTCATTATTCATCAAGGTAATACATTTTCTTAGATAATCTACAGTTGACCGATTCAAGTGCAGAGAGTGAGGTCGATGCAGAGAGTGAGGTTGATGAAGGAAATCTCACATATCCACAGACTGGTAAGTGCAGTGAGATTTTTTTTTTTCTTTCTTGAAATTGTTTTATTTATGAAATCACATGACTAATGTTAAACTTTATTACAGATTCTGCAGAGATGAAAAGAACGACACAACCTGTTGAAGCTCCAGGTACGTATTTATTGTCACCAGATGGTTAGACTGTAACTACTTGCTATGATGTATCCCTAAACAATTGTAATTTCACTGTCAAGTCAGTAACCGTATAATCTATTGTAATTTCGGGATGTTAAATTGTGTCTGAAATACAAAAAAACGTCTCGGTTACGTATGGTAACCCTCCTTCCCTGAGTGAGGGAACGGAGACGTCACGTCTGTAGGAATTACCAACGAATTAGGTCACGCTAGGAAAACCAATTGCCTTTGAGTGAAACTAAAACAAGCCAATGAACATTGGCCTGCAGGATTTGCATTCCGTGCCCCGCCTGCCAGTGCAGGTATAAAGGGGAAGCAAGCAGGCACACATATTGCTTTTCGTCGAGGGACATGACATCTCCAGCTCCCTCACTCAGGGAACGAGGGTTACCATGCTTAACCGAGGTGGTTCCTTTCGTTCGGTCACTCCTACGTCACATTGGTAGGAGTTACCAACGGTAGGAGTTTCACTAACAAAACGCCATATTGCTGACCCCTTCTAGCGCCCAGCTAAGCTACCCGCCTGAACAGTTTATTTTCCGCCGTAGAGACCGCTGTAAGAACACCCAGTCTCATAGCAACTCCTAGTGAGCTAATAGACAAATGGGACAGAGAAAAGCCAGGGCTGGGAAGAGGCAAAGATATCTCATTATATTATTATCTGGAGAAACGAGATACGGGGGAGTAAACATTACCATTGTCTAATTTGCGCATGGCATTCTGTAATACTTCTGGGGTCAGTTCTTCGTACCTTGCTTAATAAATCTGAGATGATTTGACAGATCCCAGATCTTCTAATCATGATAACTGATCTCTGGCTAATTTGGTTCTTCAAACGAATTTGTGGATTGGATTAAAATATTTGGATTAAATTATCTAAGATCACTGTGTGTTTTTGTGTTCACTGAAAAGGGCAGATGATCGATACTCGAAACCACGATCAAAAAAGCAGCCAGGTTGGCTGGCGTCAAGACAACGTAATGACATCATATAATTACAAAAGACACCTGGCAGAAAACTTGACAAATTACACATAAAAAAACCCCCGCAAATTTATTGCCGTTTTTATGAAAAACAGTCAAACGACCAAACCAACATAAGTTATAATAGATAAATGATATGTTTTTTTTTTTAAAAACATGATTCACAATTATTAATATTCAGATTTTATAGTATTTGTACACACTTTATATTTTTATTTTTAATGTTGTAATTAGCAATTAATTTAATTTAAGTAAATCGTAAGGATTTCTTAAGCTCCTGCACTGCATCAAGCCATCCCATAATATCCGTCATCACTCACATTAATGCATGGCTCAGAGTAATGTTACAGCATGTGTCTGGCTCCAATAACATTATAAAGTTATTCCATCACAAATAAATCTTTCAATCAAGTGGCTCTGTCTACAGTATAATACACCTTTTACACAACATTAAAATATATTTTTATTTATTATTTATTTATTATTATTTAAATTATTATTGCCTTTGGTTCAGTGATAAACTCTTGTGATAAAGTAGCAGTGGCTGAGACAGATTTTAAGCATCGCCTCAAGATGCGATCTAATCCTGTTTCCATGATGAGCTTCTCCCGAGCAGGCTTAGGAGTCTATGATGAGCTTTGAAGAACCAAACAATACAAGATCGTGCCAAATCATCAATAATCAAATCCAGCTAACTGACTTAGTGACATACGAAGAACGGATCCCTGCTCATCTTTTGTTATTTTTGTGTATGTATTTAATTTAAAGTACATTACATTTGATTCAGGTTCTGCAGGACTGCTGATTGCTAGGCAACCTGTTGAGGAACCTCCAGGCATGTCTGCGTCATCATCACAAGGTTAGCCCTAATCCTGAGTCTACTAACATGTCACCTTTTTTTGATTGCTTTTAGGTTATGAAATAATGCACAATGCATTAAGACCTCCTTTCATGTGTTTCAATTCCGATCTTTCATGTATTCATACTCTTGTGTAAACGCCGCACCATCCTTAATAAACCCGTCTCTTCCGGGATACCCTGAAATTGTGAATAATCCGATCTAATATGATTTCTGACCTGTAAGGATGCCAGAATAATAATCTTACACGGTGTGTTAATAGGCCAGAGGAGAACTGGCACCCCGACTGAGTCTGGTTTCTCCCAAGGTTTATTTTTCTCCATCATGCCCTGATGGAGTTTCGGTTCCTTTGGTCGCCTTTGGCTTGGCTTGCTCAGTTGGGGACACTAAAATTATGATCAAAGTTATTCAACTAATTATACAAAAAAAAATTATGATTTAGGTTTTAATTAATTCTATAAACTATAATACTGATCTGCCAACATTGTCTCTATATGATAAATTAAAATAAGCTGATAACATCACTGTTTACTCCAGAACGACTGTACAGCCAAATCTAATTCTGCTGCAGTATTGTCCTGTTTAACACTGAAGCTGCTTTG